>NC_037677.1:46356137-46656137 GCF_003255815.1 Theropithecus gelada
GAGCCTCCCACTGTGTGTGTAGGAGGTGAGAGCTGCGGAGGCCCCGCGGTAGCCACAGGGTGGTGTGCATGGGTGCAATCGTGTATGGAGTGTGTGCATTTGCTTGGTATGTGTGGGGGAGGATGTGTGTAGGGGAGGATGTGTGTGGGGGAGGATGTGTGTGGGGGAGGATGTGTGTGGGGGAGGATGTGTGTGGGGGAGGATGTGTGTGGGGAGTGTGAGTGTGGTGTGTGTATGTGGTGTGTGTGTGTTTGGTGTGTATGGTGTGTGTGTGTAGTTTGTGTGGGTGCAGTGTGTGTAGTATGTGTGGGAAGGTATACTGTGGGAGGCTTGATGTGTATGAAGTCTGTGGGAGAGGGTAATACGTGGTCTGGGTGCTGTGGAAATGTGTGTGATTGTGCGGGGTGTGTAGATGTGCTGTGAGTGTGGTGTGTGGGGTATGCATGAGTGATGCATCTGCGTGTGTTGTATTGTGGGGTGTATGTTGTGTGGGAGCTGAGGTGCTGTGTAATATGTATGTGGGGGTGTGAGTGTATGTAGGGGGCATATATGCATGTGTGTGTGGTGTATGTGCAGTGTGTGTGTGTGGCATGAATGGGGGTCTTGTGGGAGTGTGTGGGAAGGTTGCCTGGTGTGTGGAAGGCTGCTGGTGTGTGGGAAGGCTGTCTGGTATGCAGGTATGTGGAGTCCAGTGTGTGTCTGTGTCATATGGGGAGTTGGGAGTGTGTTGCTGATATGTGTGGTGTGTGTATGGGATGCATGGTGTGTCTTTGGTATTTCTGGTGTATGTGTGTTTGCTATTTATGTGTGTGGTGTGTGGGTGTGTGTGCTTTGGGTGTGTGGTGTGTGGTATGATGTGTGTGGTATGGGGTGGGTTGAGTGTGTTTGTGGTGCAGTGTGCATGGGTGGGTGGGTGTGGATGTATAGCCCACATGGGTGTGAACGTGAGTGTCTATTGGTGTGGGGGAAATATGCAGGGGTGGGGATGTGAGTACCTGTGTACAATTAGTGTGCTGTTACCTCACAACAATAAGTTTAAAGCAAGAAAAGACGTGTGAGAAGCTCTCAGGGAAACACCAGCAAGTGGCATGGAGCCGCAGGTAACCCAGACCACAGGCCTGGAGCAGTCAGGGCTCCTCCCAGGAAGGCCAGGTAGGTGCAGGAGCTGAAATATCTGTGTAATTTACCACATCAGCAAAATGGGAAACAGGAACCAAGCGGTTATCTCAGGGGATGAAGAACAAGAAGTGGGGGCGTCAACATGCCACAGCACCCTGGGAGCAGAAGNGAATGACCTCTCATGACCCATGCTGTCCACTGGCCAAGGGCAAGAACTGCATCTCTCCGGGCTGGGTCTCGCCATCTGCATTTTCTGTGCTTTAGGGAGTACTTTATTGAAGTCAGCTTGAACAACGGCAAAACATTCTTCAAGAGCAATGTCAGCGTCACCAGCAGCACATGTGTGAGTACCAGGATGGGGTTGCAAACACGTATGAGGACTGTCCAGAGCCTCTGCACTAGAAGGAGACATACCCTGGGGAAGACAGAAAGGGCAGGCAGTTCCCAGGCAGTCCCGGAAAGTAGTGTGTGCAGCAGGCACCTGAGGCTGCTCCAACCAGGCTTCCAGATGGTGCAGGTGGGTGAGGCTGGGAGGCTGTCTGCCAGGAGCCAGAGTCCAGCACCTGTAGGCCAGGACCTCAGGCCCAGGAGCTCTGAAGGATTCCACACACTGCCGTCAGGGTGTGTGTGTGCCACTGAACTGGTGCCCCAGCTGCTGATCTGGTCCTGAACCTGCTCATGACCCTGGTCCCCAAGCCTGCCTGGTGCTCACTTGCTGTCATTTCCCAGATGCCTTCAGGCCCCTTTCTGCCTCTCCTCCTTGCTCAGGCCTCTGAGATGTCCCTCTCTGCTCCCTCGCCAAGCCCTGCAGTATGTCCCTTCCTACTGCTGAAGGGAAGGCTCTCAGGCACTTGGACCTGGGCTCAGCTCCAAGAAGCCCCTGGGAATGGAGGTGCTGTGCCCCAGGTGCCTGCTCCTCAGAGCTCCATGTCTTTGGGCAGCTTGGCCCAGGGCCGCATAGGCAGGAGGATGTGCTGGAGGGACGGGCGGGAGGCCAGAGCCCACTCCACCGCCTTGTATCCAGTCTCACTTTTAAGGACACACCAGTGTTGAGAGCCCTCCCTCTGGGTCTCCCCTTGCCTGTCCCTGCACATCCACACATGGATCTGCAGGCTGAATGCATGCATTCCCCATCAGAAATCTACTCACTGATGGCCCGACTGTGACAGGCACATCAAGAGCAGCCCGGGGGCTCCCACCTCGCCAGTGGCCTTCATGCTCAGCTTCAGTGGTTCCTCTCCTTCAGACAGCTGGGTTCCCAGCACAGGCCCCCTCTCCTCCCCTCCCCTCCCCTCCTCTCTCCTCCCTTCCCCTTCCCTCCCCTTCTCTCCACTCCCCTCCCCTCCCCTCTCCAGCCTTCTCTTAAGTAGAGCTCTGGATCTGGGGAAGGCCTGAGCAGCCTGCGTTCCCAGGGATGCAGCCCGAGGTTCCTTTATTGTGAAGAACACCCAGAGAAGTGTTCCCATTGCTTACACCCCATGTGGCCCTGGTTCTGAGCCAGGACTTTGTCTGAGCTGTCTAAACCTCACAAGTGCCCCCAGGGAGGGCGGTTCGTTCCCTCTGCACAGGTGTGGAGGCTGAGGCTCAGAGCAGTGTGTGGATGTGCCCACGGTGCAGAGCCTGAAAGTGGGGAGAGAGGCTGTGGGGGAGGGACCTGGGTCCCCTGCCCCTGCTTCTGTGCCTGCACCTCCACCGTCACCCATCTTTGTACCGGTAGATTTTGTGGTCCTCACAGAACCTGTGCTGCAGGTGAGGTGTGCAGTGAGGGTTCATCAGACCACAGAAGCTTCCAGGACTTTCTTGTCAGGGCTCTGGGACAGAGACTTTCAGCAGGGCCAGAGAAAGGGTCTGTAGCTCTCTGTGGCCCAGCCGTGGCCGCTGGCCCCACTGTGGTACCCAGATGTGGGGCCAGCTAGGGAGAGCAAGGAGTGGGCAGATGGCTGCCAAGTGGTGGGGACTGGGAAGAGGCCACCCAGGCCCTCCCAGGCCTGGCATTCCTCTGTCCCTTAGGTGTGGTTCATGGTGCTCTCTTTCTCCACCAGGGGATTTTCAGCAGCTGGCTCTATTTTTTGCTGCCTCTGCTGCTTCTGCCACTACTGCTGTGTTGTCTCTGGCGGCTGTGCCGCAAGAAGGCAAGTGCTCCCTGCCTGCCCAGCCTTGGGGCCCAGGCACAGGCCCGCCCTCTGAGGGACTCTAACATGTGACTGCCCCGTGATCCCACCTGTGGGAAGTTTCCCTCAGCTCCCAGCTCATCACTTGAGCCCAGGGAGTGGCAGACCTGTCTACACGTTCCCAGAGCCTAGCAAGCCTGGGCTTCTGCAGGGCCTCCTGCCTGGGCTGGTCACAGAGAGCTGGCCTGGGATGCCCTGGACATGGGGCTAAGGCCTGTCCTGGCTTCTAGAGAGAAGTGACCCCAGAACCCCTGAAACCAGGGCTGCCTCAACAATCCGGACTTCTGGAAGCCTCAGATGGACAGGGCCAGGAGGTGGCCTCTGTGTGGAAGGAGGAAGAGAGGGTCCCCCATGAAGTCCTGATGGCCCAAATGGAGGACGGTGCTGTAACCCCCAGCTGTCTGTGCCTTAAGGAACCAGCGTGGATCTTGGCACATGTCTGGTGCCTTCCCCATTCCTTCATCTGTCTTTACTGAGCTGCAGCTTCCCCTGGGCCCCATGCTGGGCTGGGGAGGGACAGAAATGAAGCGGCCACCATTGCCCATAGGCGGCTCACAGTCCTGTCCTGTCAGGGCTGAAGGTGAAATGTCCACCCCACAGGAGTGGGAAGGGCTCCCTGTAAGGCAGAGCAGGACCCAGAAGCAGAGATGGAGCCTGGGGCAGGGAGGATGGAAGGGGTGCTGGGAGCTGGGGTTGGCAGACCCAGCTCCGAGAGCTGCAGAGGACAGAGCAAAGGGAGGAGAGGACAGAGCTCAGCCCAGGGAACACGCAGGGCTCATGTCTGCATAGGGAGCCATAAGGGGAGGAAGCCGGGAACTCAGCCATGAGGCTGGGAGGTCAGGGAGGGCTCCTGGGGACAGACAGGCTCTCCCTGAGGAAGGGAGGTGGGGCGGGCGCTCTCTTCTCCATGTGGCTGTGGGCAGAGAAGGACACTTATAGGGACTGGGCCTCTCTAGGGATCTGGTTCCCGGCCCGGCTGACCCCTAGGAACCCCACAGTGGCGGTACAGGGGTCCCCTTGGGTAAGGTTGGAGGCTGAGGCCTGGGAAGAGGAGCCTGCCAGGTACAACTTCACAGGCTCAGGGTGGCCAGAGTGACACCCCAAAGGCAGTGCTCTCTCCTGGTGCTCCAGACCAGGGTCCCAGCTATGTGCAGGGCCAAGGCAGAGCCCGCCCACCCCCATCCAGCCTGCATTTGTCTCTTTTGAACATTCTAGACTGTCAAGGAGCCACCACCTGTGCAGAAGCCAGAAAAGGTAAGTCACAGTTTTGGTCTCGATATTGTCACATCCCAAGGAGCCCACCGACCTTCACCAAGAGTGCCATGAAGCCTGCGCCCCATGACCTCCTCCTGCCCGGGCAGAGAAGAAGGTGACAGAGGGGCAGAGTGGAGCCTGAGAAGATGGGGAACTCACAGTGATGTCCCCAGCACACCCTTCCCGCTCCCTGCACCCCTTAACATGAGCCTTGTCACCAATTCACAGCCTGGGCCAGTTTCAGCAACTGTGATGATCTGTCCTGAATGAATGGGGCTTTTCTGTCAATGCCGCAAGGACCTTTTGTAAGATGCTAAGGATGGAGGCGCTCTGGAAAAGGAGCCCCGCATTTCAGAGACCTGGCCCTGTCCCCAGGCTCCAGAGGCGGCTGTGGCTCCATTTGGCCTCTCTGGATCCATGTCTCCTGGCAGGGACAAGGGGCTGCCTGGAGTTAGCCTCTCGGGACTGCAGGGCTGAGGGATGGGGGAGTCCTGGCGGGCACCAAGCTGGGAGGGACACCAGCCCAGTGAGCATAGGGGCCAGGAGTCCGGGAGCAGGTGGTGGCTCACCTGGGTCGGGGACCCACCCCAGGGGCCATGGGCAATGGTGAGTAACTGAGGCAGGAGGCCCTGGGCCTGGGATGGGGTGGGAACAGACCTCCCTGGCCGAGGGTGGCCTCTGCGGTGCTGCAGAGTGGGCTCGGGGAGGCTGCATCTGCAGCCAGATGGATGCGGACAGTCACCTGCAAATGCTGGGACCATTGCACAGCCCCCAGAGCAGACCTCTTTCAACAAGGGCGGCCACAGGAGAACCAAGGGGACAGAGTCGAAGTTGTTGGCATTTATGAGAAGAGCATTGTCTGCCAACTAGGAGGAGTTTGCATGTTTCACACATGAAGGACCCTCCCCTGTGGTGTGGGTTTCTCTCTGGTCCTTTCATTCCCCAGACACACATCTGGGAATGGCCAGCACTGTGCCCCACCAGCACTATCAGCAGATAGTTTTTTTTTTAGGAGCCAGAGCAGGAGAAACCACCACCTCCACCACCACCATCACCACCACCGCCTCTGCCTCCACCACCTCCGCCCCCACCTCCGCCCCCAGCTCCTGTAAACACCTGCCCCACCGTGATTGTTTGTCGCTGTGCATGCCAAGGAGTGTGCGGGATGAGAGGGATAGAGGTGAGAAGGGCACAGTGGAGAGGGGCTGTGGCCCCAGGCTGGGACTGCAGGAGGAGGGAGCAGCTGGGTCCCACTGTAGAAGCCTGGGCCCTGGAGGAAGGCAGGCTCTGTGGGGGCTGGACTTTGGTCACTTGATGTCAAGAGCAACTAGATGCCCACCTCACCCTCGCGCCCCAGTGGCAGGCATATATGAGGGCTCCTGTCCCCTGCACCACCAAGTCTGTCCCCGCACATTGAACTCCCTCTCTAGAAGGATCCATGTTTCTGAACAGTGGCAACTTTTGATGTCTGATCAGTCCCTGGTTCCCACAGGGGTGCCTCAGCTCTGGCAGTGGCCTCGGCTTTAAACCACCTGTCTGCAGGTGCATGGGTCAAGCAACCTGAGTCACAAAAGATCATGTAGATCAGAAAAAAAAAATAGAAATGACCAGTCCTGACACATGTTCTCACCACCACGAACACTGCAAGGATGCCAGGGGCACCTGCCAGCTCGGGCAGCAGGATCTTCAGGCAGTGAGGAAAAGCTGTCCCTGAGCGGGCTTGTCGCCTGCTGAGATGGGCTGACAGGCGCTGCAGGGAGGGGAGGAGGTGGAGACCCGAAAGCGCCCTCACAAGACACCTGTGCAGGAGCTCAAGCCCCGGAGCCAACACGACAACCACTCTCCCTGAGGAAACCTCCTTCACGGGCAGGTACAGGCCCATCGTGCTGAGGGGAACCAAGCCAGGCAGCAGCAGGGGCCCTGCGCAGGGGTAGAGAGGGCGCCTGGGTGGCTGGTGTTGAGGGAGAAGGACCCCAGCGTTCCTGCCTAGCTCTGACCCTCTCCCCCTTGGTCCTGGCTCTGTCTGTGGTCAGATCTCTTGCTTCCTCCTGGGAGTGTCAGGCTCCTCTGCCGCCTCAGTGGGCATCTGGGGAAGCCAGGCCTGTCTCTCCCCAGAGTGTGGGGCACAGAGAAGCCGAAACACAACCTCCGGAGAGAGGAAGTCACTGCCAGCGGCCTGCAGTGCCTTGCAACACACGGCCCTCATCCCATCCCCACCAGGGCCCAGAAAGGCCTGACTACAGCACCGAGTGGCCAAGGGGCTGCCCACTATGGGTCCTGGGCTGCTTTCTGGCCTGTTTTTTCTCTGCCTTCCTCTTCTCTCTTTCCTGGTGTCAAGTACCTACTCCCTGAGCAGGGCATGGTCCTCTCACCTGCCTTCCCCTGTGTGCCCCCAGCAGCAAGAAGACTCCTCCCTTCCGTGAGCTCCTGCCCAGGCCCCGTACCCAACTCATGCTCCCCTTCAGGACCTCTGCTCGGAACCACAGGCTCCTCCTGCCTTTGAACTTTTTGTCTGAATCTGCCCCTGTCGTTTTCTCTTCCTTCACCAAAATACTGTTTTGTTCTAGATTCCAAAACTCTCTGTGGCCACAGTGACCATGTCCCCAACACACAAGGCTGCCAGGCCCCTCCCTGAGGGGGAGATGGAAGCTTTGTCTGGGTGTGTTCCTGGGGACAGATCATGGGGGGCTGGGGAGTCCTGATGCCTTCTGGAGGTAGTGTCCAGCCTGCATGGCTTCCTCGTGGCCACTTTGCTTTTCAGGGCAATCTGGATACCTTTTGTGACCTCTCTCACCCAAGCTGCCACCAGGTGCCATGGATGTGGTGTCAGCGCAGGGACCAGGTGAGCAGGGGTGCAGGGACACACTTGATGGACAAAAGGCCACTGCTTTTCCCCTGACTGCTGTCCTCTGGGATTGTGGCTCAGAGAGCCATATCAGGTGTCTGCCAAAGAGGACAGCACAAGATACACAGAAACGGTGCCCGTGGGCATCCCAGCCAGTTTCTGGACATGGGACCCAAGCACTTCCTTTGTTTGTCACCTGGGGCCAGGAGTGCTGGCTAGGATGGCTGACAGGGTTGTTGGGCAACACTAACTGGTTCTAACAGGCAATAAGGATTCCTTCCCTGGGTCATTGCCTTGGGACCATGGGGAGGAAAATATTGTCAAGATTTTCTCTTTGTAACTTATTATGAATGAGGACTATTAATTATTAATGAGGCCTCAGTGATGTACAGAGTCTTCCCATGGGCCATTTCCTAGCCTAGGCCATGCTTTCACTGTTTTCATTCTCCTAGTAACTGTACCTACGTGCTATTATTATCCAGTTTACTGAAGGGGACGGAAGTGCTGAGAGATTAAGTGGTATGTCCCCGCTCCTAAAGCCTGCGAGTGATAGGGCTGGATGTGCACTGGACCTGGCTCCTGCCCTTACTCTGCACTGCTCTCCTTTGGATCAGCACCAAGGGGTTTCTCTGCTCAGGCCCCGGGGCCCTGGCGAGCCCTGCTCCTGGCTCGGCCTGGGGCTCATCTGCCTGTGCCTCCACAGTCCGGCCCTTTGCACCCGGAAGATGATCTCATCCCCAGGGTTTAGAGAGGGACCTGCACTGGCCCTCCTGCATCAGGCCAGCACAGGCTCTCAGTGGCCAGGTGGCTGCGCACTGAGAAGGCCTTGCAGGCTACAAGCCTCTGGACACTGCTAATGAGAAACGGGCTGGGAGTCCCCGGGAGGCGTGCTGACACCTGGCAGGGCATCGCCGGTGTCAGAGGCATGCAGGGCTCCTCCAGCTACTGGGCTCCCGGCTCTGTGCCTCTGCACAGGGCTCTCAATCTCAGCCATGCTTGCACAGAAGCCTATTTTCCATCCGAGGTCCCATGAGGCCTCTCCACATTGACACAGCCCAGTTCCAGTCACACAGCACTAGTCCAGCCTTATGCACTGAACAGGTGAGACACTTAGGTGGGAGGGATAGAGCTTGATGGCTGAGTGTGAAAACAGGCACCTCAAGCAGAGGGAAGGCAAGAGATGGGAGGGTGGGCATGGGAAAGGGCCAGAAATGGCCTTACTGTCCAGTGTGGTGACACAGGGGATAGAGCAAGTCTCTGGAATTGTCTCATTCCCGAGGGCAGCTCTTTGAAGCTAAGGTTTGGGGGTGGGGTGGTGGGGGGCAGAGTAATTGCATCACAGAGGGCACTTAACCACTGCTCAGGGCTCTGCCAGGCTGCCACTGTCATCGTGTGACGTCCACCTTGCCATTCTTGGAAAAGGAGAGACAATCCCTGTTTTACTAATGGCAAAATAGAGGCCCAGAGTGGCCCAGAAAGTTGCCTAAGGCCACCCAGATAGTAAGTGGCTGCCTTCAGCGCTATCAGAAATCAACCCCATATCTGTCCCTAACCCAGGGAGGCCCATAGCTATGCCTTGTAGACCCGGGCTCCTTCTAGCTTCTCTGCCACAACCTAATTCGACCTTGTCCTTCCCAACTGTAGTCCTGAACACCCAACTGAGTGTCTTGCAAGATTTCTGTCGGGTACCCAAGAATTCAGACAATCTGGCAGGAGTTCCCGGTTCTCCTCTTTAAGCCTTCGGTGTGCTGGCCCCAGGGTCTAACGTGAGTCATGCACTAAAGAGGATGCGTCCCCCTGAGACCTGCAGCCCGTTTCAGAGCCACAGGGTTGGCCTGTAAGCCTAGTCCTGAGTGTACAGAGCCAGACACCAGCCAGGCTGCTGCCGAGCTCAGCAGCTTCCTGCTTGGAGACACTGGGAATGTGACCTTCCTGCCTGAGCCAGGGGGTCCCTGAGTGAGAAGGAGCCCTGAGGCTGGAGGAGAGAGAGTGCATCTCAGGGAGAAACCGCTGGAGACCAGACTTGGGAGGGCGACTCGGCCCCAGCCAGGCGGCCCAACTGCAACTGCGGGGCTGTGGAGGCATCGGTGAGACGTCCTGCCCAGGACAGGCATAGGCTGTCTGTCTCTTCACGGCAGAGTGAAGCGGCCACCTGTGTGCTGCGCACTCCTCTTCCAGGATCTCCCCTCAGACAGAGACTCACTCAGGCCCTCAGCAGTGTGGCGGATCCTGAGAGAACCCGTGCATGCCTCTTTCTCCATCCATGCCCTGGCCTTGTGGGGAGGCTGTTTCCAAACTCCTCTTCCTGACTTGGCATTGTGGGCTGACCTGGGGGTGTGATGAGCTCGGGACATTGATGAGTCTGTTCAACTGGAGTGTGTTGTCGAATTTAGAGGAGCTGCTGCCTTTTAAAACCTTGTTTAGTTGCTGGTTTCGGCAAACCCAAACATTTTTGCATTTCAGCACATGATAATGCAGGAAATTCTCGAAGGCTTGGTTTACCAAAAACCTCAACATTTTTGTGGCAAAAGCAGTCAGTCTTGTTTACTTTCAATTTTTTTTTAAATTGAGTGTGTCTCCCTGCTCCACCACCTTCAAGTTCCCTGAATAAATTTTTTGATAGTGTCCTCTTCCAGGCCATCCCCACTACACACTCATACAAAATGCAGCAGCAAGACTCCGAGGCTCTTGAGTCAAACTCTACCTCCCATCCATGCTGACGATCCTCCTTCACCTTATCCTGTGGATGCTCATTATGTTAATGGGAAACAGTATTGCTAGATCCATCAAGAAAGTCACGCTAATAATGTGAAACCTTACCCTCTGTCACCAAACGTAGTGCCCACAATGATATAACAGCCTTTCCAGTGAGTTTAATTCATGTGCGCACCACAGCAGGAGGCCCTTTAGAAACTGGATCTCATTTCATTCTCACAACACCCAGAGGACTCATAGCTGCCATTCATACCCAATCTTAAGGTGCGCAGACACTGTTGCAGGTGCATTCCACAAACTAACGTATGCCATAACTCTATTGTGGGGAGGAAGCTAGAAGCCTTACAAAGTTAGGTAACCTACCCAGGGTCACACAGCCAGGAAGCAATAGGACCAGCATCCAACAGCCTGGCTCCAGGTCCTTACTGTGTGCATGGCCACCTCCCTGTCCTGCAAGGTAATCACTACTGTCTGCATTTCACAGCTGTGGACACCGAGGCTCTGATATTTAGTTATAGGCTCAACGTGGCAGGGTTGTTGAGTGGTAGAACCGGGCTATGAACTGACCCAAGGGGAAGCTCATGCCTGAGTCAGGTTCCACCCCATGTCCTGCTGTCAGAGTGATCTGTGGAAATACCAGCAAGTGCATCTCTCTTCAGTGCAAAATGTCACACAGCAGGTCCTCAAATAATGTTTCATTCAACGTCATCTGAACACTGAGTGAGAAATGATGATGCTGATGAGAAAAAAATCCATTCCCGGCTGAGGTCAATGTCTGTGTGGAGTTTGCATGTTGTTCCCACGGCTGCAGGGAATTTTTCTGGGTACTTCAGTTTCCGCTTACATCCCACAGTTGTGCACATCAGGTGGATTGACGTGTCTCTATGGGCTCAGTGTGAGTGTGTGAGTGTGGGGGTGTGTGAGTGCATGTGCAAGGACATGACATCCTGTCCAGGGTTAGTTCCCACCTTGCACCCTGAGCTGATGGGACAGGCTCCAGCCTCCTGCAACCCTAAGCTAGAATAACTGAGTATATAATTATGTTATTTGCTTTTATTAACTTTTCTTAAGGGTATGTATAGCTCACATTTATGTCAATGTTTAATATTAGAAGCATTTTGGTTTTTATTTAGAAGTTTGGTGATGTCTTCATGACTAGATATATGCCACAGGATCTTAAATTTCTAGTATCAATTAATCTATGATCCAGCTGGTTTTCTTGTACCCTGTTTCACTGGAAGTCATGATTTCCAAGAAACTATCGACAGCTTCTGATGAGGATTCACTGAAATGTACACATGATACGTGTGTGAATATTAATATGTTGATTTCACACTGTCACCTGCAGACCTCCTTCTAAATTCGTGCTCACGTGTGCTGGGAGAGTTGTTCTGGGTAACAATTGGAGCTTAATGCAGACGGGCCTTAGGATGCATTCATGACCATGGAGCTCCTGAGCTCTCCTCCTGATCATGTACCCATGGAGGGCGCTAGACCAAGGGACAGGCATGGCAAAGCCAGGCTGGCTGTGGCCTCCAACTGTCCAGGAATTCCAGCTTGCAGCCGTTCTTGAAGCCAGTGCTTTTTGGGAAAGTTTCAGATCATAACTTTGGTATTACAATTACAGCAAGCTTTCCTTCAACTCCTCAGCACCACCCCCTACCCCAACACACACACACACACCCCCCCCACACACAGACACACACACACACACACACACACACACACACACTTCTGTAACATAATCAGGAAATCCAAAGATTGAGCCAAAACTCCAAAGCACTGGCAATTAAGGTTTCTGATTGTTTGCCAATCACTTCAGGAAATGTCCCTTCACCTTAGAGTGGTTGAGCTGATGTGAGAAGTAATCAGTTGCTGGCTTAGATATCTGCAATCAGTAGAGAGGCAGTGAGGAAGGAGACCCTCTCAAACTCCAGGAACCTCCTCATCGCCTTACACTTACCCCACGGATTCAGGGGGCAGCTACCTGGAGGTCTCCTCTACTGTGAGGCACCCAACCCTGCTCCTCTCCATCAGTACAAGTGCAGACCCATACCTTAGCGCTCCCTGTATCTCCTGGGATAGGCTGGGACAGAGGAGAGGAGGTGGCCTCAGTGTTAGTGCCCTGGGTCCTGCTCCAGAGGAAATCAAGGGGTTCCCTCAGCAGTGGGTAAACACTAGGTCTGGAATTATTGTGGTTAAGTTTTTACTGGAATGTTTTGCAATAAATAAGTAGAAACAAAGGAGGTGGAAATAAACATGAAAGATTCCTTTCTCTTTACAACAGCCACAAAAAACGTAATACCTATGTGTAAGTGTAACACAAATGTGCTGACCATGATGAAAAGAAACCATAAAACTTTACTTATTGGTACAAGACAAATTTGAAAATATAAAAATCTAGAGCACAATGTCAACTTTCCCCAGAGGATTTCATGAGCTTAATATGTTATTTTAGTGAAAATTGTAATGAAACATTTTTAGGGAATTTTATCAAAATGACAAGTTCACTTGAAAAAAATAGACAGTCAAGAATCATTAAGGAATTTTTAATACAGAAAAGCGGTGAGAGAAGATTTGCCTTATCCAATGTTAAACATTAAGCTCCAAAAATTAAAATAATGAAAAACGGCCGGGTGCGGTGGCTCACACCTGTAATCCCAGCACTTTAGGAGGTGGAGTCGGGCAGATTACAAGGTCGGGAGATCAAGACCATCCTGGCTAACACAGTGAAATGCCGTCTCTACTAAAGAATACAAAAAATTAGCCGGGCGAGGTGGCAGGCGCCTATAGTCCCAGCTACTCGGGAGGCTGAGGCAGGAGAATGGTGTGAACCCAGGAGGCAGAGGTTGCAGTGAGCCAAGACTGCACCACTGCACTCCAGCCTGGGCAACAGAGCAAGACTCCATCTCAAAACACCAAACAAAACAAAAATAATGAAAAACAAGAGGCTGATAAAATAATGGGCCCGAATCACGCACACACTCCCTGGAATAAATAGAGTGTGTCACTGTGGTGGTAGCCCCTGGTACTGACAGTGTGTATGCAGGTGAGCTCAAGTGCACTTACGGATGTTTAAGGATTGTTTGACATATGTGAAAAGAAAAACGTCAGACAAATTAAATGCAACAGAGTTTAGTTGAGCAGAAAAAAAAAAACCATGATTCCAAATAGGGCAGCCCCCAGAGTCAGGACGGACTCAGAGAGGTTCCAGGGCTACCACAGAGTCAAATAAGATTTCTGAACAGAGAAGGCAAAACGGCGTAGAGAAAAGGGAACTGAGGTACGGAAACAGCGGAATTGGCGACAGCTCTGTGTGTCCTCCTCATTTGAACAGTTGGCTGCTGTGAGTGGCTGAAGTGTGGCTGCTGTGAATGGCTGAGGCTCAGCTCCTGTTATAGAAGCACACTCCGTGAGAGGAGCCGGGCACATTCCTCAGCCCCGGGCTCAAAACAAACAAGCCCAATACAAACACATCCCATCCTCCCATCCCACCACATATCGCCATATATCTCTCAAACTTCCTGAGCCCAGTACAAACACATCCCATCCTCCCATCCCACCACATATCGCCATATATCTCTCAAACTTCCTGAGCCCAGTACAAACACCGCCTGGAAAAGTCTCCGATAAGGAGGCAGCCATTCAAAGTTTTACTGAAAGCGCGGGAACCAAAAAGAATTCCTTTGTTCCCCTGTAACTTTCGGGCTATAAAAAGCAAACACTCGCATTGTTCGGGGCCCTCTTATATGCTGTGTAATGGAGGGACCAAGTTCGAACTTGTCGTAAAGATCCTTGCCGCTTGGCTTTGACTCTGGACTCTGGTGGTCTTCTTTGGGGAATAGAGGGTCTGGGCATAACATCCGCAGTTGGGTTTTCAGTTTTTTAGGTACTGAGTTAGGTTGTGTTCATATGTGAGAACTCAAATATGTGAGTATGGAGGCTTTCTCAGGCCAAATTTTAGTTTTATTTAACAATTTCACTCTTTTGAGAGGCCTCTCAATTTGGAGAGGTTGACCAAAACTTTGGGCATTGATGCCACTCTCTGTCACCATCATAAATGAGTTATTTGATCTCAGCATGGAATTCACAAGTCACAACATCATGCCAGTTCAATACTTTTGTCTGCTGTTGCTGACTTAGTGGAAGTGAGACCACTTATGCTCAATGGATGGTTGCATACAAAACATCGAAGGTTTCGGAGGGTGCGGTGGACCACAGGGACTATCAGGATGACTATAAAGAGAATGATATCCAAAGACCAAAGTGAACTCCTTAACAATATTTCTTATGAAGCAAACTGTCCCAAATCAATCAAGTCATGGTTCAGGCAGTACAGGCATCTCAACAGTATTTCAGTCGATTGGTCATAGTCTTTGTTCAGGATGTACAGGCCATAATTCACTGTAAAATGGCCTGATTTATAGAGGCATTCAACTTTGTTGTTAGCCTGGTAACACAAGCATGGTAGCCTGGAACGTCACTAGAATAAATATAAAGATTAGAAAACCCAAGTTTGTCATCCACCATTTAGGATGCCTGCAAATCAACTGTCAGTTGCTCCCATGAACACATTATGTGCTCATTTCTCTTGAGAGATTTTCTTAATGTATTTGGTGGCAGAGTCCAAGAAAACAGTAATACCAGCCACCTTGTAAATTAAACTTTCTGTAGTAACAAGATCAGAGGAGAGATAGGTACAACATTCACTTGTGTTCAGTACCAAACACAAGCCCTCAACTGTAGCAAAGAGGAGATCTGAAGCTGCATGATGTTCCATGTGAATGCATGTGTCATCATCTCTCTTTTGGAGTATGACTTTTACCCATGGTTCACATCTGGCTATTTGATATGGCTAACTCCTGCCTTTCAAATACCTTCCCATGGAAGTTCCCATGATAGCTCCTGTGATCAGAAGCAAAAACAGTCAATAACTGAAGTTAGCACCAACTTGGAAACACACAAAGAGGAGACAGTTTCTACTGAGGAAAGATTTCAGTTGGTTTCCTGGGGCCTCATTCTTGCTGGTAGTGGGGAACCCACTGTATGAAATTTAGAGCTAATCATTAAATTGGGGAAATTCTTAAATTTTATAGCCAGGCAGACCTCCCAGGGGTTCAGCAGAATGGAATAAGCAGATTCTCTGCTGACTAAATATAGGCCCTTAGGGGTTGGAAAAGTGGGCTATTTAGTTGTATTTGAGCAAGGTTTATTAAATTTGTTCACCCATGGCCCGGCACGGTGGCTCACTCCTGTAATCCCAGCACTTTGGGAGGCTGAGGTGGGCAGATTACTTGAGGCCAGGAGTTCAAGACCAGCCTGGCCAACATGGCAAAACCCCATCTCTACTAAAAATCCAAAAATTAGCTGGGTGTGGTGGCACATGCCTGTAATTCCAGCTTCTTGGGAGACTGAGGCATGAGAATTGCTTGAACCCAGGAGGCAGAGGTTGTAGTGAACCAAGATCATGCCACTGCATTCCAGCATGGGGTACAGAGGGAGACTTTGTCTCAAAAAAAATTGTTTTCCCATTAGTCTGCATAAAAGGAAGTTTGCTTTTTTGTACTTCCCTTATAATAGTTGTAAAGGTATATAACCACATTTAGTTTTTAAAAAGTACCCTACTGAATTTAATCTGGTGACATTATACAAGTAATTATTTGTACCCACACAGGTAATTCCCAGGTCTTGAGGGACTAGTGCCTGGAAGCCAAATATACCTTTTGCAGGTATCGCTTGAATAGGTTTTCTATATTTGGTAACAATCATTAGTAGTTGGAAATGTTAGAGTGTTGTTTCTAGCAAGTGCAGAAAAGCAAGTAGCAGTGATGTTTAGTGTATCAAGGATAACTTTCCACTCTTCCTTTGGAGTTTCAGGGTGATTCTCTTTGGGAACACAGAGCGACATTGGCATTAATGGAATTGTTTCTTCATTTTTTTTGGTTTTAGCCCACAAACCCAATTGCTCGGGTTTTATGCTGGAGCGGAAGCTTGAGCTAAAGCCATCCACTGATTATGGTCCCATGAATTTTCTTGTAGAGAAAAGGAAAGGACTAGGACAGCAGGAACTGAGGGGGAAAGACAAAAGCTTAAGGTTTCCATGATGTCTGAGAAATCTTAATTTATAATATTTGAAAAGTTGTCCATTTCTAGGATGTTGTCTGCTTCTGGGGAGAAATTTCTCTCATCAGGTTTAACTTAAAGTCTCCAAGAGATATACAGTCCCAAGAGTTTGAAGGGGCCTTTCTGAGTTGTGAAATGTGGACCCGAGGTCCAAGTCCCTAAAGCCTCACTGCAGTGTGGGTGTGACAAGGACTTGGTATGGTCCCTTCCAATGAGGTTCAAAGCAATTTTCCTCTGACGTCATTTCCAGAAGACCCAAGCTACAGATTCCAGACCATGAAGGGCTTGATTATCCTCAGCTAGTGCACCATAAAAAGCTTCCTTTACATAGTGAGAATACACTTTGACATAATGCATTAAAGCCTTCCAACTTCCGGCATATCAGAGTTTAGGAGAGTGGGAGAGGCATGCGGTTCTGTTACTAGGGGCATATGTCTTCCAGTGACTGTTTCATAAGGTATCAACTTATGTTTTCCAGTAGGAGCATATCTGATTATCATCAAAGCCAATGACAGTACCTTTGGCTAAGGCAACCCCATTGACTCAGTTAACTTTGTCAATTTGAGTTTTAAGATGTCATTTGTTCTTTCAACTTTTCCAGAAGACAGAGGGCTAAGGACAATGATAGTGCCATCATCTCCATAGTATCTTATTTAAGTGCTTTATAATTTGCCCAGTAAAATGAGTTTCCTTATTGCTGGAGATTTCTCCAGTGAGTCGCCAGAAGGAAACACATTTTCTGATATTTTCTTGTCTATTGTCATTGCATCAGCTTTCCCACATGGGAAAGCCTTTACTTAACCAGAAAACACACAAACTACTACAAGGACATACTAATACCCTGTTGAGGTTGGCAACTGAATGAAGTCCATCTGTAAGTGTTCAAAAGGCAGGCAGATCACAAGGTCAAGAGTTTGAGACCAGCCTGGCCAATATGGTGAAACCCCGTCTCTATTAAAAATATAAAAAATTAGCCAGGTGTGATGGCATGTGCCTGTAATCCCAGCTACTTGGGAGGCTGAGGCAGGAGAATCACTTGAACCCGGGAGGCAGAGGTTGCAGTGAGCCAAGATCGTGCCACTGCACTCCAGCCCGGGTGACAGAGTGAGACTCTGTCTCAAAAAAAAAAAAAACTTTCCCATCAAGTGGTGAAAATATACTACCTGAAGTTTTTATTGTTTTCCCAGGATTATGAGTTTGACAAACCAAACATTGATTATAAACCATTTTAGCAATTCTGGAACAGTCATCCCACCAATATTTCTTTGTAACGTGGATTCTGTTCCAGGACGAGCTGTGGAATACAGAGCTTTTAATAATAGAAGCTTCAAAGACTCAGGAAGGGCCAAGCAGCCAGCTGAGCCCTCTGTGAGTCTATGCTTAACATTGAATTTATATCCTTTAGATACCAAATTTATTTTTCCAAATCAAGTGCACTGCAGTGTTTATTGAGTAGGTCATCATGAGGGAATTGACTTGGATCAATCTTACAGAGTTAATTTAAATTGTATATCCTAACAGTTTCAGCACTAGCTGATTTGACATACATATCTTCAAGAGCATCCCTTTTATATTCAGGTTCAGTTTTACAGGTATGAGCTTCAATCTTAATAATGGCAATCTCTGATGGTAACCAGGTAGCAGAAAGGAGTTTATCTACTTGGAGTCCGTTTTTTTAATGGGGATCCCACTAGAAGTAAGAAACCCTTGTTGTTTCCATAACATGCCAAAATTGTGTACTACTCCAAAAGTATGTCTTCTATTTGTCTAAATATTTACTGATTTGTCCTTAGCTGTAGGACAGACTTGGGTGAGAGCAAAAAGCCTGTGGGTTGAGCTGACTTCAGCTGAGAAAGAGTTCCCTCCTCTATTAGCTCATTTTGGGTGGTAATGGCATATCCTGCCTGATATTTTCTTTTGAGTTTTTGGCATAGGACCTATGAACAAAAGAAGTAATAACTCAGGATTAGCTAATGTACTGTCTCGTAAATCAACACAAGAGGCCACTACTTCCAATACTGCACTTACACAATGTGATCATCACCAGAGTTAGGTGGAGTTAATATAATAGCAGGGTTAAGTAGGTTGCAGCATTTTAGATGGAGATTAGAAGATAGGAGGAAGAATTTCATAAGATGCTAGCTGGCTTGCTGAAAAATGCTGTGTTTGGTTGAAATGTAATAGACTTTTCACAGCATGTTGAACTTGTGAATTGAGTTCCTTCCCTAAAACCAGCTCAGATGAAGCTTCCAAATTGGCTGCTGCTACTACTGCTTTTCAGTGATTCGAATATGCCCTAACTACTGGGTCTAACTGCAGGCTGGAATGTGCAGTGGGCCTATGTTTCCCCCGTGTTCTTGAGTAGGAACTTCCAGTACCTGATTGTTGTGTTCATGAACAACCAAGGTAAAAGGTTTAGCATAGTCTGGAAGTCCTGAAGCTGGAGGCTGTCATAAGGCCATAGTTAAAAGTCTGGACTGTCTTTCCAAGGTAAAGATTCCCATACTGCATTTCTAGTGAGCTAAAACAATGGTGAGGCAATTCAGGGAAAATTTGGAACCCAGGATCCTCAATGTCCTGTGAGTCCAAGAAAACCTCTTAAATGTCTTTCGGTTCCAGGCTGAGGAAAATGTTGAATAGTTTTTAATTCTCCCAGGTGAGAGGGAAATCCCTTCAGCAGTCAAGTCATGTCCCAAATAGTGAACTTTTTCTCTTGAAAATTGAAGTTTTTCCATCAAGGCCTTGTGACCTTTATGTGTGAGTTGCTATAAAAGGTAAATTGAGTCAATTTCAGAGCGCTGTTGAGCGGGAGAGCATAACAGGTCATCTACATACTGAGTAACAGCAGAATGTCCAGAAGACTGTAGGGTTATTAAGTACTGAGGCAATGCCTGGGAAAAATAGAAAAGGCCGGGTGTACTGCTGATTTTTCCGAGTGAAAGCAAACAAATGTTGACTATCTTTATGAACTGGAATGCTAAAGAAGGTTGAGCGGAGGTCTATTACCATGAACCACTTTAAATCAGTGGGTACATTAGATAATAAAGTATTCAAATTTGGGACTATGGGAAATCTTGGTATTATAATTGTATTAATTAGCTATAGATCTTGAACAAATCTTCAATCTCATTCATTTGGTTTTTTAACTGGAAGGATGGAAGTGTTAACAAAGACTGATATGTGGAACTCTAAATCCTAGCTTAGTTAAGTCTCCTACAATTGTGAGAGCCCTTTAATTTCATTAGGTTTTAGTGTACATTAGAGTAATTTAAGGAAAGACTTAGAATGACCAGTTTGGACCTTTATAGACTCCACACTTTTAATTCTTTCTCCATCATTTGAGGTAGAGATCCATAAATATTCCAGGGTTTTAGAAAGGTGTTTCGTTATGGGCCTGAGTTTTGATCTTATCGATTTGTCTGTAGAGAGCACAACCATTCTGGTTCAGGAGACTCAGGAATCTCTACGATTGCTTCTCCCTCTGAGGAGAATTGTATGTGCCCTTGCAACTTTGAAAGTCCTGCCCTGGCAAGTTTACTGGATCAGTATTACATAGTAGAAAGGTACATTTTCCTGCAAATAGCCCCAAGTTGATTAGATGGGTTCAGATACGGAAGCCTCTTGAACTTGATTTGAAACGCTCACCACAGAGATGATCTTTTCACTCCAAGAGATTCATTGGCTTATTAAAGTAGGGTTTATGCTGGATAAGGTGACCCTGGTGTACACCAGCATTGCACAGGATTCCCAGTTTAAGTCTTATTTTTCTGTGTTTATTTAAAGGTATTTTGGGGAGCAGTTTACCAGAGAATCCCTGAGCCTTGTCTATTTTTATTATCCTGAGCGTTAAAATCTCTTGGGTCCCCTCTAGTGGTGAACCAGTCCAGCCTAAAGGGAGGAGGCTTGGTGGTGGACTGAGACAAAAGTCAACAATCTCCTTTCCCAGTGTCCTGGGTGTTTGCGATTAAGTCATCCACCTTGGGGTAAGGAATTCCTTATTCTGGACCTCTTGCTTGTGATTTAAATTAAAAATGGGAAGGACCCTTTGGTCTTGGCCCCTGTAACGGTTGTAATTGGAGAGGCATAAGATCGTTAGCCTTTTGGGTTTTTTCTTCCTCTAGAGTCTTCTCAAAATGTTCAGCTAAGGCCACCAATTCAGTCATGTCTGTAACTTTCCATCCTGGCTTATGTGTTTTAATGGAACTGCCAAGTTCCTAGGATGGAGTTCATTTGTAAATACAGCAGTTAATGCCATTCCAGTCCCTGAAGGAAATACTCCTTGCTATATTGAGCACAAAATGTTTCAGAAACAGTGTTTCTAACAAGTTCTGTAATCTGAAACTGGTTCCTCCTGCTTTGGTCTGCAGGGTTGGATGATGCACCAGTCAATTTTTTCTGGAATGATCTTAGGACCTGAATGTAAAATGTTTTCAGCATTTTTTTCTAGCTCATTTTACCCCTTCTCATGCAGGGGTTTTCAGAGTTCTTTAATATCCTCCTCAGGTCCACCCCATTCTGCTGCTGCCATCCATTTCTTAGCTTCTCCAGGCCCCAATATTATGTGAATAAATTGGCTAAGGTCAGGGAGCCATTCTAAATTCCTCAGTAAACCCTTGAGGCTTCATCCTTGGGTCAGGGAAGTCCTTTACAGTGGCTCGAAGCTCAGTTTTAGGCCATGGAGTAAAGGTGTTTATCGCAGGAAGACCTGGCTGATCAGAAGGTCTTTCTTTGTAAGCATCTGGGTGTTTTGTTTTGTTTTTTTTCATCTTCATGGTAAAAGGGTAACTTATTAAAAATGTTAGTGGACTCACAATGTGTGAGTAGAGATGGATAAAAAGAAGGAATAGCTGTGAGTAGAGATGAATAAAAGGAAGAAACAGGGGCTGGGCAGGGTGATTCACCCCTGCCCTCACCCAGCGCTGGTGTCAGGGTTGATGGAAGACAGGGAGAAACGAGTGGACAGCAGTTAGCAGGCCCCTGGAACCCCATAGCTGGCACTTCCCCCTCCCACAAAGATGAACGGAGGCAGCCCCTCACAACATCACCACAGGTCCCCCAGGCTGGGTGGGCAGTGCCAGGAGGAGGGGCCACCTCCTTCTGGGAGTGGCATTATCCCTTCTGGTTCCGCCATGCCTTCTAACCATGCCAGAAGAGGGTGTGAGCACAATGGCCTTGGCTGCCCCCAGGAGGGGGCAGAGGAAAAATGGTTGGGGGTGAGGCCTGAGTGGACAGAGGAGAGCACTGAGCAGATGCCAAGATCTTGCCTGGGCCGTATAGTCTGGGTGGTGCCCAGGAAGAGTGAGGTGGGGTTTTGAGCCCCCATGACAAAGCCACCTCTGTAAGGCCTGGACTGTGGCCCAGCACTGATGAAGTGACCTATGCTCTGAGATCAGTCGGCTTGTGGGCAGGAGGGCAGTGGTGGGTGCAATACAGTGCTGAACCTTCCTGAGCCCCAAGGAAAGGTGGAGAAATCATCCGTGTGCCTCTAGGCAGAGGTCTGGGCTAAGCCCATAGACTCTCTGGTCGCTCTTGCTCTGGGTTCGGCCTTGAATTTTGTGTGTGACCTGGGGCAGGCAGGATGAGGGTGCTGTTATGTGAAGGGACCCCAACTCTGTGCTGCAAGGAGAGAGAGAGGCTGGAGAAAGAGAGACTCAGCTCTAGTGCTCTGGGGCTTTGGGACCAGGGTGCTCCCCTTCAAGGAAGGCAACTTGTCAGAGGCAGCATCAGAGCTGAGGCTGAGGCTCAGGATGGCTGGGCTTAGATGTGCAACATGGAGAGGTAAGGAGCAGAGCCCTCAAGGCAGAGGAGCGAGGGAGGGTGCCAGGGCACAGCCAACTCTTTTAGTAGCTGGGATTTGATTGCCTGAAGGCAGGGTGTGGAGACCCCAAGAGCCTGGCAGGGGAAGGTCTGGTGTGCAGGCTGGGTGGAGGGACTGGATCTTGCCAGCAATGCAGAACATTTCTGGAGGGTATGAGCTGGGAGGGAAGACGGTGCCGGGAGGACTAGATTTGGGGATGGGTGGAGCCAGGGAGAGCAGGCTAACACACTTGGGTTGTACTAAGGAAGCCTGAATCCCTGAACAGGTAGCAGGAGCCCAGTCAGTCATGGAGGAGGGTGGACAGGCAGCTGCAGACACAGGTGGCTCAGGACAGGGTCTGAGGGGGCACAAGGGGAAAGTGAGCATCATCCTGGATGGGGATTAGGAGGGCAGGGGCAGGAGAGGGAAGGTCCCAGGATGGGCTCTAGAGGGGAGAAGGGCCACTGTCAGTGAGATAGAGACCGTCTCTTTAAGGGAATCCAGCATTTGAGGCACTTGTCACTCACATGCCCAAGGGGAGGCTTTATGCATGAATGACAGGTTCAAGCAAGCTCAAAGTCTGCACGCTCTGGGGAATACCTGTGCGGAATGGAGGGTTTCCTGGGGACCATTAGGCTGAGACTGGCCTGGCAGGGGACCCCTGGGATTCCAGACAGCCTGGGAAGGGTGGCCTTGAGTGGAGAAGGAGCTGAGCAGGCCCCACGCCAGGGAAACCACAGGCGTTGATGGGCTGCTGCTCCTGCCGTGGTCTGTGGGTATCGTCAGCACCACATCACAGATGGGGAGGTCAAGGCGAAGTGGCATATGCCCACCGGCATCCTGGGAGCCTGCTGCAGCCCTCCAGCCACAGATGCGGAAGGGGATGCAGTTACAGTCCTCATGCATGCAGAGCAGGGACAGGTACATCTAGAAGGACAGGGCAATTCCCACAACGGGCTCAGCCTTCTGCCAGCACATGACCAGAAAGACCACGCAGGGTGGTCACTTTAGCTGGGAGCAAGGATAAGGGGCTTCCTGGAGGAGGCCACTCGGGAGCTGAGTCTGAAAAGGTGAGCGGCAGTTCACTGGGCAGACAACATTAGGAAGAACATTCCAGAAACAGAGGACAGCCTATACAAATCGAGAAATGGGAGAGCTGAGGGGCTCTGAGAAAGATTGTTATCTATTTGCCTGCCTGCTAAGCTCCAAGAGAACAGCCTTGGGGAAACCTAACCTTTCAATTTGTTTTCATGCTTATGAGATAGCTTCTGGAGCTCCAGCCATCACACTCATACTCCAGGAAGGAAGAAGAAGGGAAAAGGGAAAGCAGCTTTCTTTAAAGCAATGCCCAACAATTCCTGTTTATATTCCATTGCCAGAATGCATTCACATGGCCACGTTGCTCAGCAAGGGAGACTGGGAAAAGGTCATTTTACAGCTGAGCACCTTGCCTCTTTTTTTTTTTTTTTTTTTTTTTTTTAATTTTAAGTTCTGGGATACATGTGCAGATGTGCAGGTTTGTTACATAGGGGAATATGTGCCATGGTGGTTTGTTGCGCACATTACCTCTCTTAACAAAATCAGGTCTCGTTAGTAAGGAAGACAGGAAGAATGGACTTGGGGTGACCAATCCGTGTTTGGTATTGCTGGGCCCATTTGAGAGATGGGAAAGCCATTCCCAAGAGGTTGAGTGACTTGCCTGAGGTCGGAGGCTAGATTAAACCCCAGTCCCTTTGACCTTACTTAGAGTAACCCTGAGGGCTTTTTAGAAAGGCCCAGATCAAGTCTTCAGACAGGCTTGCCCTGATCGTTGGCCTAAGAAGCCAGCAGAGAGACAGGCATCGCAGACGAACCCAAAGACAATCTCTGTGTGGCTTGCAGCTGTGTGGGTGGTGGGTTGGCTGCACTGGTGTGTGCCCAGGATGAAAGACAGAATTAGCTGTTCCTATGGGTCTGTATCATCCTCTTCCCAAACCAAGGGAACCGTGGAGCTGCTGCCTTCTCAGCTCATCACCCACCCAAGGGACCCTGGAGCCAGCCTTGAGGGCTGTGGTGAGCGCTCATCCCTTCCACATGCTCGCTAGAGCCTTCCAGGCCATGCTGGGGCACAGAGGTAATTGGGACCTCCTCCTAGCTGCCAGGCGGAAGCAAACAATTTCAACCAAGGGCTGAGGGAGTCCAGAGTCAGAGACCCAGGGCTGCCTGGAGGGGCAGAGAGGACTTTTAACGCTAGAGCCAAGTCTGGAAAGAGGAGTCCAGGCTGGAGACAGCACCCAGGGGAGAGAGGAGGAGCCTCCCTGTGGGTCCTGATGGGTCCTGGCCCCACCCCTTGAGCCAGGCAGCCGCAGCCTTCTGAGCCCAATTCCAATGGCATCACAGTGATCTTCTCTCTCTTCTCTTCCCTACAGGGGAGGTACCTCAGCTTAGCTCTTGCACAGTCCCAATACGCACAGGCTCCCTGCTGCCCAAGGATCTGCTTTCCACACAGCCAGGAGTCCCTTTCCCTACCACAGGCTCCCTGCCGCCCAAAGATGTGCCTGAGACACAGCCCGGAGTGCCTCGCCCTCAAACAGGCTCCCTGCAGCCCAAGGATGTGCCTGAGACACAACCAACACACCCGGGAGTGCCTTGCCCTCAAACAGGCTCCCTGCAGCCCTAGGATCTGCCTGAGACACAGCCCGGAGTACTTTTCCCAAGCACAGACTCTGTGCAGCCCAAAGAGCTGCCTTCAACCTGGCCGGCAGTGCCTCCCCGTCACCTGCTCCTCCAGGTGCCACCTCCTCCCTGCTAGGTGCTCAAGGCCTCCCTCCAGGATCCTGCCGCTGCTGTCCCCACTGCTCAGGCACACTGCAGAACCCCCTCTGTCCCTCCCTCCCTCGGAGCCCAACTTCTAAGGCACCAAATACCCAAGATTAACAGGCTTTTGTTGCTGAACTGGACATACACATTGAGTCTTTTCTTATGGTCAAAGGAGTTGAATTCTTGCTGATCAAAATTGATTGTGTTTGTCACCAGGGAGCTTGTCCTACGAGTGACCTGGATTTATACTCCACCTGCCACAACACAGCGCCCTGGTGCCATGGGGATGCCAGGCATGGATGCATTCCACTCCCAACATCCCCGACTTCATCTATCATCAACGGCTGGGACACATGAGGCCTTAGGCCAAATTCTCCATTTAAAAAGCCCAGAAAGTCTTGAAATATGAATTCAATACTGTGTCTCCCTCCCTAGCTTTTTTTTTTCTCTTTGTTGTTGTTGTTTGAAACAGAGTCTCGCTCTGTCACCCAGGCTAAGTGCAATGGTGTGATCTCAACTCATTGCAACCTCTGCCTCCCAGGTTCAAGTGATTCTCCTCCTGCCTCAGTTTCCCGAGTAGTTGGGATCACAGGAGCCTGCCACCACGCCTGGCTAATTTTTGTATTTTTAGTAGAAATGGGGTATCACCATGTTGGTCAGGCTGGTCTCAAACTCCTGACCTCAGGTGATCCACCCACCTCGGCCTCCCAAAGCATTGGGATTACAGGCGTGAGCCACCACACCCGGCCACTCCCTAGCTTTTTGAAAGGACAAATACTTGCATATCTCATTTCCTGTACTCCTCATCTTCTTGTCCCTGGTTTCCATTTTTTGGCTACTCAAATTCTGAATGTTTCCCAGAAGGCAGTGAGGCCCTTTCTGGAAATGCTAATTATCTTCCCAGATACCCCATACCATCCCCAAGACCAGGCAAATTTCAGGTAATCCTCCTCATTTCACTAGAAAAGATAAACTTCCCTCCTTAATCATTTGTCCCCATAGAAGAAGCCACAGCCCCAACAGAGATGAGTGTCAACAGGCAGTGTCCTACTGCCCACCGTGTGCACATGGTGGCTGCATGACTGCCCAAGGTGCCACCCACACAGGCCATGGGCACCCCACATGGGGTTCCTGAGCACGTCAGAAGGGGACCCCCTGGGGGGCTAGGGCTGAGGTTGTCCAGTCATCCCTAATCCATCTTTGAGAGTAAATAAAGAGCTCTCCACCTCCCCCATCTACTGGAATGAAATATTTGTGCTTTTCCATAGAAATTCTGAAAGACAAGTACAACTTAAAAATATACCAGTTTTGGATTTTAAACAGTATTGACTAATTTGACAGTGATAACCACACTATCCCCCCTCCCATGTTTGTTTGTTTGTTTGTTTGTTTTTAGGCTTCAACGCAATGGCTTGCTTATGTGTGTAGGGCTTTGGGGGCTTTCTCTAGGTCGCATGACTTTGACCTTCAGTGCTATCATCCCAAACAGTTACTCTTTCTTGTCCCCCCCTCTCCGTCTTGCACCCTCCTGTCCTGCCACAGCCTGGAGTCTGCATCTGGGTCCTGCCAGCTGCCATGATGGGAAGCAAGCCTCTCCCACCCTTCCCCAGCCTCTCCCCTCTGTGTCTGCACATCTGTCTCCCAAGCTGGTTATGGGAGGCTTTTCCAGGCGCACAACGCCCTGCACAAGGCGTCCAGAGAAATAAACCAGGTCAATGTTGAGGAAATGGAAGAGGGTGCTAGAGCCCCTGGGGGTGGACGGGACCCAGTCATTTGGTTTCTCCCCATTTGGAGGCTCATTCCCTGAGCAACTGTGGGTACTCGAGAGTATGCTGCCCCTCCACACTTCACTTCTCAACATTCTTCCTGCAATGGGAGGCCTGGCTTCATCAATTTTTTGTCTTGCTTTGTTTTTTAGAGAGTTTTTCTTTCACAAAACAAAACACCTCTGGTCCTGTAAATACAGAGATTTTCACAAAGAATTGAGCATTCCCACCTCATTGCTAAGATAGGTGGAGATATTTATGATAAGGGCACCTGGTACCTGGTGAGCAGGTGCATGGCCTGTGTGCAGCGCAATGAGACGGTCCAGAGAGGTAGGATTCATGCCCTTGCAGGTGTGGGAAGGGACAGCCAGCTGGACAGTATACCCTCTGGCTCTAGACTGCCTGACCCAGCTGCCTAATGCCTACAGCCATATAAAAATGTGCCCAGAGCAGCTAAAGTCAATTTACAAGGTGTCTGGGACTGTGTATCTCTCAACACTAAGGGAGAAAATGTTCACTGTACTCATGACACCAGGAAAAGTGTGGGAAAGCTTTCATTAGGCAGAAAGGGAGTTGAAATAACATGAGAATGTAGAGAGACTTTATTTCTTCTGTGTTACCCACGTGGAAACATAAAGATGTTGCTTCCCATCCCTGCAACTCTGAGACCCCATAGGAAGAAATGTATGTGTAATTTCATGAAGAGCTTTATGTGATCCTGGTGAAATCAACATAACTGTTTGTTAATGCCTTTGGAGTTTAGCCAATGTGAACTCAAGCTAGCGCCTGTCATCCTTCCTCATCCCTCAAGGGAGGAAGTCATATGTTAAGAAGGTGAGCTCAGAATACATCAGAGGGGAGGGTCCCTCCACTCTGGCCACCCACAGGGACCCTCCCAGGCTTTCTGTGTTGAACAGTGATAGCAGGGGCAGGCAGAGGGAACTTTGCCAGCCATGCTTCCATGGGCCACTCCTGCCCTGCCTCCTCCTCTCCAGCTGAGTTGATCCCCCAGGTTTGGCATCAGTCAGGGGCTCCTCACCCTAGTGAAGGGAGAAAAGGGACACAGCCCTTGATCATGCAGGTGGGCTGAGTTACAGGTGGGCTGCCTTTTTAAATTTTAGATTCAGGGGGTACATGTGCACGATCGTTACATGGGTATATTGTGTACCGGTGGAGATTGGGCTTCTAGTGTACCAATCCCCCAGATACTGAATGTTGTTTCCAATAGGTAGTCTTTCAACCCTCATCCCCCTCCCACCCTCTCCCCTTTTGGAGTCCACAGCATCTCTTATTTCCATCCGTATGTCTCTGTGTACCCACTGTTTAGTTCCCACTTATAAGTGAGAACGTGCAGTATTTGATTTTCTGTTTCTGAGTTAGTTCACTTAGGATAATGGCCTCCACCTCCATCACATTGCTGCAAAGAACATGATTTCATTTTTTATGGATGCATAGTATTTCATAGTGTATATATACCACATTTTATTTATCTGGTCGACCATTGGTTCCATGACTTTGCTATTGTGAATACTGCTGAGATAAACATACTAGTACAGGTGTCTTTTTTATATAAAGATTTCTTTTCCTTTGGATAGATACCCAGTAGTTGGACTACTGAATCATATGGTAGTTCTAGTTTTAGTTCTTTGAGAAATCTCCATGCCGATTTTCATAGATGTTGAACCAATTTACATTTCCACCATCAGTATATGAACGTTTCCTTTTGTCTACATCCACAACAACATCTGTTGTTTTTTGACTTTTTAAAAATAGCCATTCTGACTGGTGTAAAATGATATTTCAGTATGGTACTAATTTGCATTTATCTGATAATTAGCGATGTTTAGAATTTTTTCATGTGTTTGCTGCTTGTATTTCTTGAGAAATGTCTGTTCATATCCTTTGCTCAATTTTTAGTAAGATTGCTTGTTTTTTCTGTTTAGTTGTTTGATTTCCTTATATATTCTGGATATTAGTTCTTTGTTGGAAGCATAATTTGCAAATATTTTCTCCCATTCTGTAAATTGTCTGTTTACTCTGTTGATCATTTCTTTTGCTGTGCAGAAGCTTTCCAGTTTGATTAAGTTCAATTTGCCTATTTTTGTTTTTGTTGCATTTGCTTTTGGGGTCTTTGTCATAAATTATTTTCCTAGGCTGATAGCCACGCTTTTCCTGGTTTTTTTCTAGGATTTTTATAGTTTCAGGTCTTGTTTGCATCTTTAATCCATCTTGAATTAATTTTTATTTATAATGAGATAGGAGTCCAGTTTCATTCTTCTGCATGTGGCTAGTCAATGTTTCCAGCACCATTTATTGAATAGGGTGTCTGTTCTTTCCCCACTGTTTATTTTTGTTAACTTTGTCAAACATCTACTAATTGTAGGTATGTGGCTTAATTTTGGGGCTCTCTATTCTGTTCCATTGATCTACATATCCATTTTTTGTACTAGTACCATGCTGTTTTAGTTACTACAGCCTTGTAGTATAGTTTGAAGTCAGGCAATATGATGCCTCTGTATTATTTTTTTTTTTCTCTTACAATTACTTTAGCTAGTTAGGCTTTATTTTGTTTCATATAAACTTTAGAATTTTTTTTCTAGTTCTGTGAAAAATGATGTTGAAAATTTGACAGGAATTGTGTCATATCTGTAGATTGCTTTGGGGAATATGGTCATTTTAACAATATCAATTATGCCAATCCATGAGCATGAGATGTTTTTCCATTTGTATCATCTATGGTTTCTTTCATCAGTGTTTTGTAGTTACCCTTGTAGGGATATTTCACGTCTTTCATTAAATGTATTCCTAGTAGGTAATTTTTTTTAGCATGGCTATTGTAAATGAGATTGAGTTCTTGATTTGATTCTCAGCTTCCATGTTATTGGTGTATACAAATGCTACTGATCTTTGTACGTTGGTTTTTATCTGATGAAACTTTACGAAAGTTGTTTATCAAGTCTAGGAGTCTATTGGAAGAGTCTTTAGGGTTTTCTAGGTATACAATCATGTCATCAGCAGAGATAATTTGACTTCCTCCTTTCCAATTTGGATACCTTCTATTTCTTTCTCTTACCTGATTGCTCTAGCCAGGACTTCCAATACTATGTCAAATAGGAGTGGTGAGAGTGGACATTCTTGTCTTGTTTCAGATCTTAAGGAGAATGCTTTTAATTTTTCCTCATTCAGTATGATGTTGGCTATGGGTTTGTCTTATATGGCTCCTATTATTTTGAGGTATGTTCTTTTGATGTCTAGTTTATTGAGGATTTTTATCATGAAAGGATGTTGAATTTTATTGAATGCTTCTTCTGCATCTATTGAGATGATCATATGATTTTTGTTTTAGTTCTGTTTATGTGGTGAATCATGTTTCTTAATTTGCTGTCTTTAACCATCATTGCATCCCTGGAATAAAGCCTACTTGACTGTGATGAATCTTTTTGATGTACTGCTGGATTTGTTTTACTAGTATTTTTGACAATTTTTGCATGTACATTCATAAAGGATATTGGCCTGTGGTTTTATTTTTTGTTGTGTCCTTGCCTGATTTTGGTATCAGGATGATACTGGATCCTCATCATTATTTTGGAATAATTTCAGTAAGATTGATACTAGCTCTTCTTTGTACATCTGGTAGATGTACAAAGCTGTGAATTTATCTGGTCCTGGGAAATTTTGTGTGTGTGTGTTTTGGAAAGTTTCTTATTACTAATTCAATTTTCTTACTCATTATTGGTCAGTTCAGGATTTCTATTTCTTCCTTGTTCAATCTTGGGAGAGTTTATGTTTCCAGGAATTTATCAATTTCCTCTGGGTTTTCTAGTTTGTGTGCATAGAGGTGTTCATAGTAGTCTCTAATGACTTACAATATTTCTGCAACATCATTTATAATGTCACCTTTGTCATTTCTGATTGTGCTTATTTGAATCTTCTCTTGTTTTTTCTTGTTTACTCTAGCTAGCAGTCTGTCAATTTTGTTTATCCCCTCAATGAAACAACTTTTTGTTTTATTGATCCTTTGTATCTTTTTATGGAATCAATCCCATTTAGTTCTGCTCTTCGTTATTTCCTTTCTTCTCCTAGTTTTGAGTTTGGTTTGTTATGTTTTTTCTAGTTCCTTCAACTGTGATGTTAGGTTGTTAATTTGAAATATTTCTGTCTTTTTCATGTAGGGATTTAGTGCTATAAGCTTTACTCTTAATGCTACTTTTGCTGTTTCCCAGACGTCTTGGTATTTTATGTCTCTATTTTCATTCATTTCAAATAATTTTTTTATTCCTGCCTTAATTTCATTGTTTACCCAAGAGTTATTCAGGAGGAAGTTGTTTAGTTTCCATGTACTTGCGCAGTTTTGAGTGTTCCTCTTGGTATTGATTTCTAATTTCATTCCACAGTGGTTTGAGAAGACACTTGATATTATTTCAGTTTTTATTTTATTTTATTGAGCTTTGCATTATGGCCAAGGAAAGGATATGGTCAATTTTGGAGAATATGTTGTGTGCAGGTGAAAAGAATGTATATTCTGTGGTTGTTGGTAGAATGCTCTATAAATGTTTTTAGGTCCATTTGGTCTGTAGTCCAGTTTAAGTCCAGAGTTTCTTTGTTATTTTCTACCTCGGTCTGTCCAGTGATGTCATTGGGATATTGAAGTCCCCCACTATCATCATATTGCTATCAATCTGTTTTCTTAGGTCTGACACTATTTGCTTTATGAATCTGAATGCACCATTGTTGAGTGCATATATATTTAGTAAAATAGTGTTGTATTGAATGCTTTATAATTATATAATGGTATTTTTGTCTTTTTAAATGTTGTTGGTTTAAAGTCTGTGTTATCCAATATGAGAATGGCTACTCCTGCTTACTTTTGTTTTCTGTTTGCACGATATATCTTTTTCACCATTTTACTTTGAATCTGAAATTAACTTTAGCCAGTAGATTGGTCTCTTGTATGCAGCCAGTGGTTGGGTCTTTATATCCAACTTGCCTCTCTGATCTTTTAAGTAGATCATTTAGGCCAGCAGTCCCCAACCTTTTTGGCATCAGGGACCAGTTTCACAAAAGACAATTTTTTCACAGATGGTAGCAGGGAATGGTTTCAGGATGAAACTGATTGACCTCAGATCATCAGGCATTAGATTCTCATAAGGGGCATGCCACCTAGATCCCTTGCATGTGCAGTTCACAATAGGGTTCACACTCCTTTGAGAATCTGATATTGGCATTGATCTGACAGGAGGCAGAGCTCAGGCGATAATGCTTGCTTGCCCACTGCTCAACTCCTGCTGTGTGGCCGGATTCCTAACAGGCCAAGGATGGGTATCAGTCTATGGCCTGGGGATTGGGGACCCCTGATTTAGGCCATTTACATTCAAGCTTAATATTGATATGTGAATCACGTTATAATGTTGTCAGCTAGTTCTTCTGGAGTTTCAAATTTGTAATTGCTTTATAGGATCTGTGAGCTTTGTACTTATGTATCCTTCCATGATGGTGAGTAGTGCCCTTTAATTTCCACGTTTTGAATTCCTTTGAACATTTCTGGTAGGACCAATCTAGTGGTGACAAATTCTCTTAGCACCTGTTTGTCTGGGAAACACTTTATTTCTCCTACATTTGTGAAACTTAGTATGGTGAGATATGAAATTATTGGCTGGCAGTTTTTTCCTTCAGGAGGCTAAAAATAGGCCCCCAGTCTCTTCCAATTTGTAGGGTTTCTGCTGAGAAGTCTGCTGTTAGTCTAATGGGTTTTCTTTTATAGGTAATTTGATCATTTTGTCTAGCTGCATTTAAGATTTTTTTCTTATTGCGGACCTTGGATAGTCTGATAACTGTATATCTTCATGATGTCCATCTTCTACAATATCTTGTAGGTGTATTCTGAGTTTCTTATATCTTGAAGTCTACCTCTCTAGCAAGATTAAGGAAATTTCCCTGAATTATTCCCCTGGATGTTTTCCAGTTTGCTTACTCTTTCTTCTTCTGTCTCAGGAATGTCTATAAATTGTAGGTTTGGTGATTTTACATAATCTCATATTTCTTTGTTTTTTTAAAGCTTTTTTCTTTATTTTTGTCTGACTGTGTTAATTCAAAAGATCAGTCTTCAAGATCTGAAAATTTTTTCTTCTACTTGGATTATTAAAGTTTTTAACTGTATTTTGAAATTCTTTAAGGGTATTTTTTATTTCCAGAAGTTCTGTTGGGTTTTTTAAAGGTATTTATCTCTTCCTTAATTTCCTGGTTTGTTTTCATGGTTTCTTTGTGTTAGTTTTCAACTTTCTTTTGGCTTTCATTGACCTTCCCTGAAATTCATACTTCTAATTCTTTATCTGTAATATTTTAGTTTTCATTTCAGTTGGAACTTATTGCTAGAGAGCTAGTGTGATTATTTGATGTTGTCACAACATTCGATCTTTCATGGTGCCAGAATTTTTACACTGGTTCCTTCTCATCTGGAGGAGTTGACACTTCTTATTTTTTAATGTATTTTCATTTATGTGTGATATTTTCTCTGTTATCCCCCCTCCCTTGAGGGTGTCACTGTAGAGTATGTTGGTAGAGGCTTTGGCTTTTCTCCTGCAGCCTTGTACACTTCTTTTACTGGGCTGTGCAGTTCAACCTGCAGGTCAGTAGGTGGTACTTACAAATAAGAGCTGGCTGTGGCATAAGTCCATGGGTGTGTACTTCATAGTTGTTCACTGAGGTGCTCTCTATAGTTTCAGGTGACAAGCTGGACAGCGGAATGTCAGGTGCCCTGAGCTTCCTGTTCAGAATGGCTTGGGGGAGTGGAAGAGAGGATGCAGCTGGACAGAGCTGGACCCCCTGGCTTTCCCACAAACACCCCCTAGTGATAAGCACAGGCACCAGCCCTGATGGGGGTGTCTGGGGGAGCTCCTGATGAAAGGCACAGAGGTCTCTGTGGTTGATGAGGGGGCTGCACTGGCTCCATGTCCTAGATAGGCAGGAACGCAATGAGCTTCCCTATCACACCCCTGTTCTGGGGCTGGTGTCTCTCAGTACAGATGCACACTGTGGTCTATCTCCAGGCCACAGTGTGGCTGAGAGACATGAAAAATGCCTGTCCTGTGTGCTTCTCTGCAGGAATGGCTTCAGGGTAGAAGATCTTCATTCAGCCCAATGCAGGCAGTTTTATGCGCACCTGTTCTCCAATGTGGTGATGTTCTCCATGTGGTAATGCCACTGCCTCACGGGGAGACGGGGAATGGCTCTGCCTATCAGTCATGTGGGTGGGAGTCATCATGGTGGTGTTGGCTGCTTGGGTGGGCCCAAACTCAGGCCCAACGAGGAGTCAGGTACCAGTGATGTTGGACTGGGCTAGGTAATTCCCAAACTCCCACACGTCTCGGTGACCCACTAGATGGCATGTAGGAGTCCTGATGTGACTGGACCAGGATCCAGCCAGCCCAGAGTTCAGGTGCTGGCTGTGATAGGGAGGAGTGGGCTGGTCTCCTGGAGCCTGAGAACAGATCACAGGACTCTGGGGGCTGGGCATTCCCAAGGGCTCCAGGCCACAGCTGCAATGTTCAGGCATAGCAGGGTGGCTGTGCTGTGCACCTTTCACTCAGGAAGGCAGGACCTTTCAGCTGGGACAATGAGCAATGGCAGTTGTTGGGCTCATGGCCCACTCACACTTTTCGCCCAAAGCTGGATTTTGCTGTTAGGAGCTCAGGAAGGTACCTGAACTTCCTGTTCCCTTCCTGGCCTGGGGCAGCAGAGGTAAGCCTGTGGTGGAAAGGGTTAATGGGCAGCCTCTGGGGATTGGGCTCTCAGAGGAACACTGAGCTGTGGCTGTCATGCTCAGGCAGGGGTGGGCGGTGGCACTGGCAACCTGTCACCAAAGCAGGCAAGTCGTGTTTGACAGAGAGGAGCAGCAGAGGGAAGCCATGCAGAGCATTGTCTACCCACTCCTCTTTACCACAGCTGCGGTATCTGTCTCTGGGGCACATGAAAGTGCCCAGTTTCCCTTCATGGTGGGCAGCAGTGGCTGCACCAGGCAAATCAGGGATGAAAAGCCTGTGGGATCCATGTAGGCTTGAGCAGTGCCTCTGTACCGTCTCCAGCAGGCTCCCTGTGTTCATCTGGAGGCCTGGGGGCTCCCTGTGGCTAGGATTGCAAAGGTCCATGGTGGAGGTGTGAAATTTCAGGGTTCTCTCACTCGCTGACCTCTTCCCTGTGTTATGGAGCCCTTTGTGGCTCCTTGGGGGTCCCAGCTCGGCAGGCTTCCATCTCCTCTGCTGTTTGTGATTCTCATCACGTTTCTGGTGAATTTCAGCATGCTCTCTTAGAGGATCTCTTTGAAGTGCTGGTATTTACTAACTCTTTTGATGCCTAAAAGGTATCCACTAGCTGCTTCTAGCCTGGGCTGTCTTTATTCCACTGCCCCCTCCTCCGGAGGAGCAGGATACTTTCAGAAAACAAGTCTCACATCAGAGCTGCCCAAAACAGAAGTGCACAAAAGGGAACATGGCGGGCAATTTTTATTCCTTATTTTAGACCAGAACTATAAGAACACACTTCTATAAGAGTCCAGTGGATGTCACATAAAGCACCCCTGTAGAGCTGGAAAGAGCCAGAGCAGGTGAGGTTACAGGTAGCCCCACATGGAACAACAAAGCCCACATGAAGCCAGGGCACTTCTCACCCCTGGGATGGCACAGAGAAGGTCCAGGCCTCCAGGGGCACTGCAGGCCTCCATTGGTCATTCAGGGACCTCAATATGCACAGGAAGCTCTACCAGGCAAGAGCATTCTTTTGAGATCAGCTTCTAGTCAGCCAGACAGAAGCAGCAGGGCTAGGCTGGGTGACAGGCATGCGCACCTGCCACTGCCATGAGCTCAGACACAGCCTGCTGAGCTGCAGGGGAGGCTGCAATTTAGTAGCTGTGCATCCAAGAAGGAGTTGGGGGTAGATTTGTGACCAGTGCCCAGTCCCTGCTAGGGTGCCAATCACTGAGGGCAAGGACCCTGGAGCTTTAGCTCTCCTACTGGTTTTCTCAACCTACTAGGGAAGGCTCCCTTGATGGCAAGACCCTGGTGGGACTTTTGGAGGCAAATGTGCACACCTGGTCTGCACACCTGTATTAGCTGAACAGAGGCTTAGAAACAGACTAGACAGGAAAATGTACATGTAGAAGGTTTATTTTGTTAGGGAGTCCTCTGGGGAGCACCACCGTGAGGGAGAGAATAAAGGCAGGAACCAGACCCACATAGGATGTGCTACAGCGAACATCTCCAATCAATGGGAAAACAAATGGCTATTCATTTGCAGGAAAGTGTATTTTAAGGCACCTTTCCTGGGGTCCTGAAACTCCAGCTGTCAACCCACCAGCCCTAGCAAAGGGGCATGGAGGTGATTGGGTCAGGGATTGCCTAGTGACAAGGTGAGCCCTTAGATCCCCCACCCCGCACCCACCACCAGGGGGTCGAGTCTCCGTGAGAGGAGGCATCAGGTGGGTTGAAGTGTAGGAAAGTGTAGGAGGGCTGGGCTGGGCTTTAGCAGCTGAGTCTTCTGACTCTAGCCCAGAGCCCTGTGCACTTCCCCAGGTTGCCCCCTTCCGCAGTCAGGAGCTGAACCACCAGGCCCTCCCAGATGGCTGCTTCACGGTGAAGCTGCCTTAGTGCAGCACTCTGATCATTTATCATTAAAGTGGGCACAGCCAGAACTCCCAGAATTCAATGGGGCCTTGATACATCCTAAGCGTCTACTCTGTGCTAGACCCTTGGTCCTAGGAGGTGGGGACGTCACATCAGAACACTGGGGAGTTTTGTCAACTTTGTTTTATGCTCCTTGGGGATGTGCGCTGATCGCCACGGGTGAATTGTTTTAGACTCACTAACATTTTGTGAGCTTGGCTTGCTTTCTTCACATTGGATAGATTAGGAAACTACAGGTCTGAGAGTGTAAAGCAACTTGCTTAACATCCCACAACTTTTAAGCATAAGAACCAGGAGTCAATGCAGAGCAGCTGTCTGCAGAGGTGTACTGGGCACTCCGTTCCTGTCAGTAAGTGTGGAACCTGCAGCCAGGAGTGGGGATATGGGGGAAGTATCCACCTACCTCTCACAGAGGCTCACAGCCTAGAGCATGTCCTCAGCCTCCTGCCAGGTCATCACTGGAGCCTGAAGGAACCCCTCCACCTGGCTGGCCAGTGGACCCAGCTCTGGGCTGGGGCGAGGCTCCCTCACCACTGCTGGTTGGGTGGACTGTCCTCCTGTCTGGCCTGGGCTATTCCCGAGCTTGCTGCTCAGCCCTTCCCTCCAATCCCTCAGCTCAAGTCTCCAAGCCTGGGCTAGTGGCTTGGGCTCTTTGGAGCCAGGAGCCTCCCCTAGACTCCCACCAGGCGTGGCTGCAGGACTCCTCTGCATGCACTCATATACAACTACACATCCGTAAGCCTGTGTTGAAGCTTGTGGGCCTACACAAAGCTGTGGTTTTCATGCAGTTCCCCTGACCCCTTTTGTGAACACCAGAATTCCCTGAGTAGGCTCAGCATGTGGAGGGAGACAGCGTGGCAGAAGGGAACTCCATGTCTCACCAGGATTCCCTGAGTAGGCTCAGCATGTAGAGGGAGACAGAGGGGCAGAAGGGAACTCTGTGTCTCAAGCACTGCCTAGTGTTTCTGCCTGTGCTGTGCTGGGTAATTTGCATACCTGGTCAGGTATCTATTGAAACATTCATTCCATTTTGTGTTCTCCCTCTCTGTTTCTTTCTTTTTTTTTTTAAATGGCATTGAGATTTTTATTAACCTACCTTCCTGCTTTCTTTTAACATTATAAATATTATAAGCCAAATTATTCTTTTTTTGACCCAGGGCTGTGATAGGAACCCTCTTGTCACAAAGTGGTGGCCGATCTGTGTCTGCTTTTATGCTTTTCTGGCCCCTCTCAACCTCTGGCGGTCACTTCTCTGTTCTTTCTCAGTTGTCCCTTAAGAGTGTATTCTAATCCCTGTGAAACAGGGACTGAAAGTACCAACCTCATTGTTATGAGGTTTAAGAGAAGGCACAGCACTAAGCCAAGCTCTCAGGAAAATTGAAACAATTACTCCTTGCCCTTCAGTACAGCTCCTTCTGTCAGGGGCTGAGGAACCACTGAACCTGTAAACCAAGCACACAGTGTAAGTCCACAGGTCAAGTGAAGGCCTAGATGGTAAAATACATGGACTTTGTGACTTTACTGCTGACATCCAGGTTAAGGAAGGACTGACTTAATGAGCAGTTGCAAGACCACTGAGCTCACGGTTCCCTGTGGCTGTCTCTCTCATACCTCTGCCATGACCAGGGATTAAGGAGGGGCCTCTCAGCTCCCCGGACACACTTGGAATAGTATGAGGGGTGCAGCAGAAGCCAAAAACTGAATGACAAGCCCTGGGGAGTCGATGGGGGATGCTGACCAACCAATCACAAAGTCGGTGCTATTTCCTCTTAAGAAGGAGAGGCAGGGCCTGGGCAAGAACGGCAGCTGGAAGGTGAAACTCAGGCCTGGCTCTCAGTAGCGGTAATGATCAGCCTTGAAGGGGTCATCAGAGGAGATGCCCCAGGTACTGGGCCTGCTTCTCAGTCAGCTTGGTCAGTTTCATGTTCAGCTTGCCCAGGTGGGCTTCAGCCACTGCCTCATCTAGCTTTTTGGGCAAGACAGGAACCCCAATGGGGTACTTCTCTGGGAGGGTTCACAGCTCAATCTGTGCAGTCACCTAGTTGATGAAGGAGTCACTCGTCACAAAGCGAGGGTGGCCCATGGCACAACCCAGGCTGACCAGCTGACCCTCAGCCAGCAGGATGGTGCGGCGCCCATTCTTCAGCCAGTACCCGGCCACCTGGGGCTTGATGGTCACCTTCTCCAAGTGTTCTTGCTGAGCCACTTGACATTGATCTCCACATCAAAGTGTCCAGTGTTACACATGATGGCATTATCCTTCACCTGTTCAAAGTGCCGGCCAAGGACGATGTTGACACAGCCTGTGGTGGTGATAAAGATGTTGCCCTCCTGACAAGCTTCATCCATGGTGGTTGCCTCATAGCTCTCCATGGCAGCCTGCAGTGCGTTGATGGGGCCAATCTTGGTGATTATGATGTGGACCCCAAAACCCCACAAGGCCTGGGCACAGCCCTTGCCCACATTGCTATAGCCTGCTACCTCTGCTACCTTGCCGGCAATCATCACCTCTGTGGCCCACTTGATGCCATCTATGAGGGACTCCCAGCAGCCATAGAGCTTGTCGAACTCACTCTTGGTGATGGAGTCATTGTCATTGATGGCAGGCATCTTCAGGATCCCACTGACCAGCATCCTGTGCGGTTTGTGGACCCATCATGGTCTCCTCAGAAGTGCCTCAGATGCCCAGCAAGAGCTGTGAGTACTTCGTGTGGAAGAGGTTGGCGAAGTCACCCCCATCCTCTAGAATAATGTTGAGCGCCCATCCTTGAATTAAAGTGGCTGCTCGATGCACCATGGGTACTCCTCGTCCTTTTGCCCTTCCAGGCATATAGTGGAATGCCAGCCTTGGCAATGGCAGTCAACACATGGTCCTGGGTGGGGAAGATGTTGCTGCTGGGGCACCCAGGGTGATGAGGGTCTCAATCACGTGTATGGCCGTCTCCATGATCATGTTTGGCAGTCGGCGATGCAGGTGCCCTCTAGTGACTTGGAAGCCAGGTATAGCTCCTGCATGTGCATCCGGCCCAGTATCTCATTCTCCACAATGTTCAGGGCCTTACCTCCCCAGGCAGCTGGGCCAATGTCAACAACTTTGCAGGGCGGTTTGTCAGACAGGCTGGCGGCACTTATGATGGAGACAGGTGAAGGGGACTACACCTTGGTCTGGGGACAGGCACTGCGTGGGTGGCTCTCAGCAGAGTCTCTCTCTCTCTTTCTCTGTGTGTGTGTGTGTGTGTGTTTTCTATTTTACATTTCAAGTGGATGGCCAGGTCCTTGGTATTGCACAGGTACTTGCAGTGTGTATTAGCCAGGGTTATCCAGAGAAATAGAACCAACAGGATATATACAGGTATATGTAAGAGGAGATTTATTATACAAATTGGCTCACGTGATTATGGAGACCAAGAAGTCCAACGGTTTGCTATCTGCAAGTTAGAAAAACAAGAATGTCAGTGGTGTGACTCAGTCTGAGTCTGAAGGCCCAAGAATTAGAGGGGTGGGGGTGGGGCAATGGTGTAAGTCCAAATGCTATGACCTGAAAGTTAGTGTCCCCTAAAGTTTCATATGCTGAAATCCTAAACCCCAAGAGATGGTATGAGGAAGTAGGGGTACGGGGAAGTGATTAGGTCAACAGGGCGGAGCCTCATGGATGGATTAGTGCCTTTATAAAAGAGGCCCCAGAGGGCTGCCTCGCCCCTTCCACAGTGGGAGGACAGAGGAGACATTGTTGGCCAAAAGATGCTAACGATGAACCAGAGAGCTGACTCTCACCAGAAACCTAATCTGCCTTGATACGGACTTCCCAGCCTCCAGAACTGTTTAAAATAAATTCCTGTTGTTTAAAAATTATACAGTTTGTGTTAGTTTCTTTAGAGAAGCCCAAATGGACTAAGATACAGTGGGAAACAGTGGCCTGAAGTGAAACTCTCTTCCAACTTGTATTAAGATGGAAACTCCTGAGAGGTGACACTCAGTGTCTCTGAATGAGGGAGTGGGCAGGGAGGTAGAGAAGGCAGAGGTCAGGAGGTTAGAGATGTAGCTTGCACATCACTGGACCCCCAAAGGGTGTCTAGATGGTGCCAGGCCCAGGAACCCAGCCTCACCATGGCCCCGGGACTGAAGGGCCCATGCAGGCTGGACACTGGGTGGTCGGGGAAGCCAAGAGGACTGCTGACCAGGGGGCTTCTGGACACAGGACTTTGACCCAACCCTGGAGAAGGAGGAGCCCTTTGGGGGTATGTGAAAAACTCTCTAAATATCAAGATTTCCATTTCAAAATTATGAATCTTTTAGATGAACCACAAACCTTGCAAAAATTTTACAGACCACTTGAGAATGTGCCCCCAGCTTGGGGAGTTCACTTCTTCTATCAGCTGGAGAATTTCCGTGGAAAGTGTAAGAAAGTCTGCCTTAGGGTCCATATGGGAGATCCCAGCCTGAGCCTGGCTACAGGCTGTGCAGAGGCAGGACCCAAGAGGAGACCAGAAGGACAGGGCTGTAGTGACTGTAGGTTGCTAGCTCATGATCACAAGGGCAGCCAGGCCTCAGCAGGACCAGACATTGGAAAGCCCACAGGACTCCTGCTTGGGGTCTCCTTCAGGTTGCCCTGCTCCGTGGGCTATGAGGCCTCAGTTCTGCCCCTCCCCTCCCTCTGCACCTGCTCCCTTCTCCCCACCTCTGCCTCTCTGTGCACTTGGCTGCTAGCAGCCCTGCTCGTCCTCTATTCAGAGACCCCATGGCCACGTTACTGGGGAGAGATTCTGATCCCATAGTCTGGGTCAAGCTGTCCATGCCTGATCTGACCACCAAGGTCATACCATACAATCAGGGCTGCTGCTGGACCCTGCACAGGGTATGGGGAAGTTTGAGGGTGTGGCTGTGGGTGGAGCAGGTGCCCCCAAAGTTGTCTCCAGCATGTGGAGGAGCCTGCCCATCTGTCTCCCCATGAGTGGCCCCTGTCACCTTGCTTCCTTCACTCCTGCTCCCGATGCTTCCACGAAGCTGAGCCACATGAGCAAGTGAGCATCCCTCTGCCGCCCTCACTGCCTCAGCACCGCCCCTTCCATCAGGCCCCACTCCCGCCTGCTGCCCGCAGCCTACCCGATGAGCTCAGGTCAGAGACCAGGGCTGGGCCTGGGCAGAGGGAATGAGGGAGTCCCATGCCTTATGTGCAGGAAACGTGGGTCTGGGCTGTTAACAGCAAAGCCATTGCATTTGTCCACTAGGGGCCAGAACAAAGTTCCACACACTGGGTAATTTAAAAAAAAAAAAAAAAAAAAAAAAAAAAACAGGCATTTTTTCTTAATATTGCAGGCGGCAAGTCCAAGGTCAAGGTGTGGGGGTCGTTTCCTCTGGGTCTCACGGAGCCGGGTTTGCTGACGGCCGCCTTCCTCGTGTGTCCTCCCATGCTGTTCCCTCCGCGCATGTCTGTTTCCTAAACTGTTCCTGTAAGGACACCAGTCGTACTGGATTAGGGCGCACCCTAATGACCTCGTTTAACCTTTACAAATCCTCTCCAAACACAGTACAGCTGCATCCTGAGGGAACAGGGGTTGGGACTTTAATATATAAATTTTGGGGAGGACACAATTCAGTGCATGCCAGGCTTTATCAGCAGCACTACCCTCCCTAAGTGGTAATTTCTAAAAGACAATGGGCTCTGGGGAAAGACTCCAACACGATTTGAAGCCAAAAGGCCCCAGTTCTGGCTGGACTGTTTAATTGAGGGTAGTTTGGGAGCCACAGACCCTTGGCCTCTGCAGAGACCACAGCAGTCCAGAGTGAATGAGATTCCGTACAGCCCCCCCTACCCAGGACACCCGGGGGCTCCTCCGTGGCTGCTCCTGCAGGATGAGCTCCAGGCATTTGATGCCATGCTGGGTCAGGACCCTATGGCTCAGGCCAGCCTGTGATACCAGGGGACCTTGGAATCTCGTCATTTCCTCTGATGAGTGAGGAGCCAGGGTAGACCACGTGGGTGCTCTCGTTGTTCTGGGGCAGTGACCCCCTTGCTCATGATCCCTGTGGAGGTTCTGGGGCTTCAGGGACATCCAGGCCAGAATGCCCAGCAGTTCAGCTCATGAGTCCAAAGGTAACCTGGGGGTCTCAAACTCACGGGTACAATAATTGCAACCAGAAATCCTGGTCCATCCTTCCCTATATCCCTGTTTCTGTGGGTGGGTGTGGGCATCCCAGGAGGAAAACTGTTGTTCAGAGAGCAGATGGCCCTGGAGGTGTTTGTTTGACAGCTGGGACTCCATGAAGGAGTCCAAGCTCAGGCTGTCTCAGAAACGGGAAGGAACAAAGTCTGCAGTAGCTCTAACCCTTGGCCCAGGGACAGCAGGCACAGGGGCTGAGAGGCATCTCTCATTGACCCTCCCCCCAGGGTCTTCCTGCCTTGGTGGCCTCAGACTTCAGTGACCAGGGGCCTCCCTGAGGACTGGGATGAAGATGAGAAGGGGGTGGTGTGCCAGTCCATTGTTCCAGGAGGCACATGTGTTACATTTGTTTACTAGGCCGATGGTACAAACTGATTTTAAAACAATGTTTGCGGAGTCACAGAACAAATACCACGGAGCAGCACCTAGCACAGAAGAAGGCCCCTGCCCTGGGCATCTGTGGGAAACCAGGGCCCCAGGTCTGCAGTGACTGGTACAGAAACTCTGAGCTGAGGAGCTAACACTATACCCATCTGCACCTGAGCGAACCCGCCAGGCTCCAGCAAAACCAAACAGGAAACTCTCCCCAGGAGACACCGTCTTCATCCAGGGGAACCAGGATTCTCGTGGAAAATCATTTCCTACTGAAGAGGAGCTCAGAGGAAAAACTCCCAGGTATCTCCCCAAAGAGAGGCAGCGGATACAAGAAACAAGGAGATTCAAGGCCCAGAGAGTAAAGAGAATAGAGTGATCTAAAAGGAACATTGTAATAAGGGTGTATAAAGTGTTCAAAAAAGATACAGGAATAAAACTATATGACCAGGACAGCTAATTATGACAAATACAGAGTTTTAAAAGGACCGAAGTTCTAAAATTCATTAATGAGAAATGAAACACAAACACAGAGTTTAAGACAAAAAGTGGAAATGGCCGGGCGCGGTGGCTCAAGCCTGTAATCCCAGCACTTTGGGAGGCCGAGACGGGTGGATCACGAGGTCAGGAGATCGAGACCATCCTGGCTAACACGGTGAAACCCCGTCTCTACTAAAAAATACAAAAAACTAGCCGGGTGAGGTGGCGGGCGCCTGTAGTCCCAGCTACTCGGGAGGCTGAGGCAGGAGAATGGCGTAAACCCGGGAGGCGGAGCTTGCAGTGAGCCGAGATCGCGCCACTGCACACCAGCCTGGGCGACAGAGCGAGACTCCGTCTCAAAAAAAAAAAAAAAAAAAAAAAAGATAAAAAGTGGAATAACTCCAAAGACAGACCTGAGCAGCATCTGCCCTGCAGCACTGCTGACTGAGATGGAGACCAGAAACAGGACATTGTGTGCTGGGAGCAGATAAGGAGTGTCTAGCAGGACAGCTCACTCCACCAGCCTCAGCTCACTCCACCATCCTCAGCTCACCCCACCATCCTCAGCTCACCCCACCAGCCTCAGCTCACCCCACCAGCCTCAGCTCACCCCACCATCCTCAGCTCACTCCAGCATCCTCAGCTCACTCCAGCATCCTCAGCTCACTCCACTATCCTCAGCTCACTCCACCATCCTCAGCTCACTCCACCATCCTCAGCTCACTCCAGCATCCTCAGCTCACTCCACCAGCCTCAGCTCACTCCAGCAGCCTCAGCTCACTCCACCGTCCTCAGCTCACTCCAGCGTCCTCAGCTCACCCCACCGTCCTCAGCTCACCCCACCGTCCTCAGCTCACTCCACCGTCCTCAGCTCACTCCACCGTCCTCAGCTCACTCCACCATGCTCAGCTCACTCCACCATCCTCAGCTCACCCCACCATCCTCAGCTCACTCCACCAGCCTCAGCTCACCCCACCAGCCTCAGCTCACCCCACCATCCTCAGCTCACTCCACCATCCACAGCAGCCAGAGGTTGAAGGAAGGATGGCAGAGCTGACACGTGCACACTCACACACACACACCCCCACACACAAACACATGCAAACACAAACACACAAACATGCACACACAGGCAAACACACAAACATACATAATACGCACACACATGCACATTGACACACAGGCAAACACACGCACACATATACAGTTTAAACTGATTGACTTGCCCGGCCACAGAGCGAACACCAGTGGAGGAATCTGATAGCTGTCTACTGTGGGGCACATTCAGGGGGCTGAGGCTCCAGGAGGGCTGCGGGACATTTCTGCCAGGCAGGCTGAGCAGGGTGGAGGCCTTCCCCTGTGGACAAGGCAGGACGCATTCCTGGGCGTGTACAAGGGGAGTCAGAACAAGTTCATGTCAGAGACCAGGGAAGCCTTCACTTTACCTGCTCTGGAGCACTGGGTTGCTCAAAGCCTCTGGTTGATACTCCCGCTGGACAGCTTCTGTAGGTTAATTTCCGTTTTGTACCACAATGACTAATTCTAATCTCCCAGCCTCCACCCTCACCACCTCCCCCACACCCGACCTAGAATCTCACCTCCAGCTAAACAGACACCCTCCCCGCAACAGTGGGAGGAAGCCCACTCTTCTCCCACATGCCCTGGTTCCCTGACCTTTCCTCTGAGTACCCTGACACAGACGGCCTTCGCCTTTGTTTCCCTTCCAAACGGAAGTCGGAAGTCAAGTCTCCAGTCAGCCCCTGGCTCCCACGCGCCCCCCTCCTTCTTTCCTGCCTGGTCTCCTTTCCCTCTTTCTCCTGTGTCTTCACGCTTTCCTCTCCAGGACTCCCAGAGCGCTCCCTTCTTGTCCCCTGGCCCTCACCCCTTCCAGTACAGCCACCGCCCCTGCCCCCAACCCCCGCCCTGTTGCCCACAGGAGCTGTTTGCCTCCCTCCTATCCTCCAGGGCAACCTGCTGACCCCCAGCACCCTCCACACCCTGCAGTGGACCAAAGTGGCCCGAAGTGGCCCCTGTCTGTGAATCTTATCAGCCACTGGTCGGACGTAGCCTTCGCTCTACTGTGTTTGCAAACCCCTGGCCCTGCCTTTCCCAGCAGGGCGCTACCCTGGTTCTCTGAGTATCTGCTGTCTGCCTTGGATGGCCTTGGCATCTCTCTGGGCAGCTCTCAGGCACATCTATGGCTTCACTATTACCCCTGGGATGGTGCCCGAGGCCATGGCTCCACCCCCATCCTCTTCTTGAGTCCCAGAAGTTCCTCTCCAATTGCCTACTTAACAGCTCCCTAAGATGTCTGAGGTCCAGTGGTCCAGATGCAGAGATGAGGATGCCTGCCATCATCCCCTCAGGAAATGCTCTTAGGAGGCCAGGGAGGATCAAGGGAAGGAGGACAGGGAGCCAGTGGGGCCCAGGAAGTCACACAGTGAGGCCCCGGCATCTGTTCAGCTGAGGCAGGGGCAATGAGACCACGCCGGTGCTCTCCAGTCTTTGAGCTGGGCAGTGGGGGATGTAGTCTCCAGGCACTGCCTGGGCTCCTGGATCCCCAGGGCATTCCTCAGAGAAAGGTCACAGAGCCCGCCCTTTATGAGCAAAGCTCAGACGCTGGGGAGGAAGGGTGGGACCCTGGCAGAGTGCTGCCAGCAACCAGCACAGAGAAAAGACTCAGCATGCCAGCACTGGCCCACTGGCCTTTTCTGAGGAGAGCATCCCTCCATCCACACCATTGCCGAGCAGAAGCCAATCCCATCCTCTCCTCATTCTTCCCCTGGTCTCCCACGTCCATACCAGCTGTGCACAGCTGTGGGATTCTAGGGCCTACATTGGATCATGCCTTTCTCTGCACACCCGTCGACACCTCCTCAACGTGCTCAGGCTGATCTCAGACCCTTTGGGCTTACTCACCGGAACACAGCCTGGCTAGGTACCCAGCACCCCACCCACACGCCTCTTCCACCACCCTCCTTGTCCCCTGTGGAAACACGCTCACCAATGCACTATGCTTCTCCTGCTATGAGCCTGAAGGTGCATCCCTTCTCCTTCTGGCTGACATTTATTCATTGAGGAATCAACTGGTGCCCACTACTTAGAAAGAACAGGCTGGACACCATGCTCAGTTCCCAGGTACACACACCCCATGCACATAGGCCCTGGCCCTGCATGAGCATGCTTCATCCTTCTGCACATACTCCATCCTCATGTACACACACAGCATCCTTGTGCACACACTCCACCCTTGTGCACACATGCTCCCTCCTGTGCACACATGCTTTTCCCCTTGCACCCATGCTCCATTCCAGTGCACACTCACCCTGTCCCGTGCACTCACTCTGTCAGTGCAGAAGTGCTCTCAAGTTCTCCCTTACCTCACTTTCACTTCCTGCCATGCCCAGCTCCATGCCCCCACCCCAACCTCCACGTGGCTAACTCCTGCGACGCTTGTGATTATCCAGGACCCAGTGGAAGGTTCCTTCTTCACAGCAGCCTCCTCCAACACCCAGGTCCCAAACTAGACTACATCACACCCTTTGTGCTCCAAACAGCATCCTCCTGTATTCTTCTCTCTGTGTTCACAGGACTGTGTTGATAGTCTGTGCTCCCCATAGCCGGGGTCTCTATGGTCAGCATCTGACACTCAGCTCAGGGTCCAGAACAGGGAGTACCTGTCACTTCGTGAGGCAGGAGTGCGACATGTGGCTGGGGATCTTGGGAACCCACAGAAATGAACCCCGGCTAGGCGCCAAGCACCCAGGCACATGCCTCTTCCGCCACCCTCCTTGTGCCCTGTGTCCCCCCAGGGCCCTCAAGAGTGGGATGAAAGGAAAGTTATGACGATTTCTTCATGGGGACCCAGCACTCAGTGCTCAGTCTCCCAGGCTGTCTCTGGCTCCAGAGCTGCTGCAGCTCAGTGGGGCTCAGGGCACTGGTGGCTTCATCACCCTCTTCTGGCCTGTCTCGGTGACACCATGGGGTCAAGCTTGACTAGGTAATCTGGAAGGGAGGATCCCTCTGGAGGGAACAGAAGCTCACAGCCAGGTCTGCCAGCTGCCCCAGTGCCCACCTGGAGTGAGGAAACACCACTCAGGAGGGGAAACAGGCTCAAAGCAGGAGGTGGGCACAGGTTGGTGGGTGAGGGGTGCCAGGGTGGGTATGGGGACAACAGAACATGACAGAGGCCCTTGGTGACAGGGGATGTGATGGATGATGATAAAATGGTTGGCTGATCCAAGGGGTCCCACAGGAGCAGGCAGGAGTGACTTGGGGCTCAGGGCTCTGGGCTGGAAGGATTTAAAGGGCACCCAGCTGATCCCAAAGGCATCCAGGGTTTGGAACCCCTGATGTGGAGGGGGAGGAAGGGCTGGTCCAGGAGAGAGTCCTGGGGAACAGTTCCGGGAGGCAGAGGGGAGACCAGAAGGAATGGTGAGGGGCACTGGGGATCCCAGTAGCCAGGAGAGTAAAGAGATTCAGAAAGGATGTGGGTCATGGGCTGCAAGAGCTGGTAAGACAGGCCTGAGGAGGGGATGTGAGCACAGGCGGGGAAATGGCCACAGAGGGGCCACCCTCTCCCACAGCCTCACTGTGCCCTGTGGGCCTCAGCGGCTGTGTCTACCGCTCTTGGCAGCACTCCCTGGATCATGTCTCAGTCTCGGGGCTGGCATTTCTCTCTGGGCTCTGCCCGGGGCTCCCCACACTGTGGCTCCTTTGAGGGAGCCCATCTCAGCTCACCTTCATAACTGGACTTTGGCCAGACTTTTCTGGAAGGGACCCAACCCCTCCCCCAGACTCATGGTCCCCAGACACCCACACGTGGCTTGGTGTGGGCACGCCTCTATGTGTACATGTGTGGGGAGTGGCTGAGCTTCTGAGATGTCACCAGTGAGGGCGCTTTGGTCCTGGCCCACAAGACAGGGCTCCCAGAAGGGTAGCAAGCCTGGGTGCGCAAAGGCCTGGAATGGGCCCTTCATCAGTCCCGGGGCATGGAGACAGCTTCCATCTTCCTCTCTGGAGGGCATCTCACAGCGCCATGAGCAGGACGGCTCCCAGCTCTGGGGGCAGCTCTGGGCAGTGGCTATGTGCCCCGGGCACGACTGCCTCCCCTGGCCCAGCTGGTCCAGCTTATTCTTACCAACCCCAGCCCACACCCAGGAACAGCCTGGGGATGCTATGTGCTTAGAATGAAGGGCACTGGATCGGGGGTCAGGACAACGAGTGCTTCGCATCACAGGACGTTCTTGTCTATTACCTCCAAGGTTGCACTGGATGGGAAAACAAATCAGTCCCCACCCAGGGTGTTATTCCCTCAGGGCTCCAGGAGCCATGGGGGTTCTGGGTGTCCCATGGGAGCCTTCCTGAGATGAAGGGGCTGGTCCTGGAGGTAGGATGTGTTTGCTGAATGGTGGGAAGGAGACAGCCGGTCAGGAGGTGGCATGGGGAGGGTGGTGCTGGGGAAACATTCCTGGCAGGACCCCAGGGTGGGCAAATCCTGGAGTGGCGAAAGTTAACCTCTGCCCAGGAGGATTCCTCCTTCTCTGGGCAGCCAGTGTCTCCTGGGGGCCCACAGGAGAGCAGGAACCCGCAAGCCCAAGAGACCTGGGGGTCGCAACTGTGCTTCCCACAAAAGGTGTGTTTTGGGCAAATTGTCTCAACCCTGGATCCTCTGTTTCTTATTCTCATACACCAAACCCATCCTTACTTCTCGGGAGAGGTTAAGAGGTGTCTAGACATGACTATTCCAGTGAAGGGAGGCTGCTGTCACTCTGCGTCCTTTGCTGAGTTCCCCATTGTGTCAACTGTGTACACAATAAATGGAAGAGACACAATCTTTTTGATGTGATCAAGGTCTAGTAAAAGCAGTGGAGAAACCCCATGTCCTCTAAAAATACAAAATTAGCTGGGCATGGTGGCTCATGCCTGTAATCCCAGCTGAGGCAGGAGAGTCACCTGAACCTGGGAGGCGGATGTTGCAGTGAGCCGGGATCGTGACATTGCACTCCAGCCTGGGCAACAAAAGCAAAACTTCGTCTCAAAAAAAAAGAATGATGAAAATGTCCGTGCATGGTGGCTCACACCTGTAATCCTAGCACTTTGGGAAGCTGAGATAGGAGGATTGCTTGAGTCCAAGAGTTCAAAATCAGCCTGGGCAGCATAGTGAGACCTATCACCTATCTCTCCTATATATATATATATATACACACACACACACATATATAATTATTTATTTATTTATATGTGTTTGAGACAGGGTCTTTCTCTGTCACCCAGGCTGGAGTGCAGTGGCATGATCTCGATTCAATGCACCCTCCGCCTCCTGGGCTCAAGCGATTCTCCTGCTTCAGACTCTTGAGTAACTGGGATTACAGGCACCTGCCACCATGCCCAGCTAATTTTTGCATTTTTAGTAGAGACGAGGTTTCACCATGTTGACCAGGATGGTCTCAAACTCCTGACCCTAAGTGATCTGCCTGCCTCGGCCTTCCAAAGTGCTGAGATTACAGGCGTGAGCCACCGTGCCAGGCCAAAAAACATTTTTTAAACTTAGCTGGGCTACTCAGGAGGCCGGGATGGGAGGATCCCTTGAACCCAGGAACTTGAGGCTGCAGTGATCTGTCATTAGGCCACTGTACTCCAGCCTGGGCAACAGAGCAAGATGCTGTCTCAGGAAAAAAAATTTTAAAAAGAATGATGAAAATGTTATACTGTCATTTGGGAACATGTCCTAATAATGTGATTTTATATATTTATTTATATATATATATGTAGAATAAGTTCATTTTTATAAAGCAAGCATATAATTGTATAAGAATACAAAAAAATGGCCAGGCATGGTGGCTCATGCTTGTAATCACAGCATTTTGGGCGGATCAACAGAGGTGTGTGAATCACCAGAGGTCAGGAGTTTGAAACTAGCTTGGTCAACTTGGTGAAACCTCATCTCTACTGAAAATACAAAAAAATTAGCTGGATGGGCATGGTGGTAGACCCCCGTAATTCCAGCTACTTGGGAGGCTGAGATGGGAGAATTGCTTGAACCCGGGAGGCAGAGGATGCAATGAGCCAAGATCGTGCCACTGGACTTTAGACTGGGTGACAGAGTGAGACTCTGTCTCAAAAAAAAAAAAAAAAAAAAAAAAAGAATAGAAAAAACCTGGTAAAATAAATGTAGCAAGCATATTACCAGTGATCATCTTTGTGATTCTATGGGAATATGGGAAATCCTCATTTTCGACATTACATATTTACATGATGCTTGAGTTTAACAGAAAACCAATACTGATTTTTTTAATTGTGGTTGTAGAGGGCAGTACTAGCTTATTCAAGATTATTCCTAGTAAAGGGCTAATCAAAATTTACTGGTTTGAAAACTTTGTTATCACATGATAATTGAGAGCATTTGGGAACTCTTACAGCAAGTTGACATTGCCCAGACTTCCAGAAGTGTCATCAGTAGATGGTTCTTGTTGAACAGGGTATAGACCGCCTTGGGTTACTGAACTTGCATGACTAGTTGCACGTAAATTAGTCACATGCAGTAAAACCATGTACCATGCCAGGTGCAGTGGCTCAGGCCTATAATCCCAGCACTTTGGGAGGTCAAGGTGGGTGGATCACCTGAGGTCAGAAGTTTGAGAACAGCCTGGCCAACATGGTGAAAAACCGTTTCTACTAAAAATACAAAAGTTAGCCAGGTGTGGTTGCACATGCCTGTAATTCCGGCTGCTTGGGAGGCTGAGGTGGGAGAATTGCTTGAACCTGGGAGGCAGAGGTTTCAGTGAGCCAAGATTATGTCACTGCACTCCAGGCTGGGTAACAGAGAGTCTCTGCCTCAAAAAAAAAAAAAAAAAAAAAAAAAAAAAAAAAAAAAGGTGGTATGCCAAATCAAACAAAAATTATAGATAGGAAAAAAAAAAGGTGGTATGCCAAATCAAACAAAAATTATAGAAATCTATCATAGGATAGCCAGGCACAGTGGCTCATGTCTGTAATTCCAGCACTTTGGGAGGCTGAGGCAGGTGGATCATGAGGTCAGGAGATCAAGACCATCCTGCCCAATATGGTGAAAACCTGTCTCTACTAAAAATACAAAAATTAGCCGGGCGTGGTGGTGGGTGCCTGTAGTCCCAACTGCTCGAGAGACTAAGGCAGGAGAATCACTTGTACCCGGGAGGCAGAGGTTACAGTGAGCCGAGATCGCGCCACTGCACTCCAGCCTGGGCAACAAGAACAAAAACTCTGTCTCAGGAAAAAAAAGAGAGAAATCTATCATAGGATTATATGAGGAGACTAATTTTATTTATATAGGAACTACCTATCTTTTGACTAGATCTCTGAGTTCCGGGCAGAGCCCACACTGAATCCTGGGTCTCCAAAAAGGGAGAATTATTATGAGGCTAGACCATGTGATGCTTTCACAGTGCACTAAAAAGTTTTTTTAAACGAAGACACTTCTAATGTCTAAACTACACTCTTCCTTGAAAAAACCTTTGGTGCAATAACTCTTTTAGTCAATAAGTCAGGTAACACAATACAAAAGCGAGCAGTGTAAGAGCTGAGATGAACTTGTCTGCTTACACTCTTGGGGTTTCATAAGGAAAAACAGGTTTCTCCCCAAAAGGGAGTCTGGCACCTTCTCCGCTTTCTTGAAGGAAAGTCAGGCTATTATAAACTATAATATTGTAGGTCCCTCATGCAGCAGAGGGTGCAAAAGAAAGGAGAGACAGCAGAAGTAAATGAAAAAAACAGAATTCAGTCAACTGAGAAAAAAATCTTTAGCTAAAAAAAAAAGGGAAAGACAAGGTCCCAGGAGAAAAAGAAAAAATGTGAAGGCCTTTTCAATACAAACACACACACACACATGCACACACACACATGCACACACATATACACACACATGCACACACACACATGCACAAACATACACATGCACAAACACACACACACACACACATGCACAAACACACACGCACACATCTTGGATGTTAGCTTTTAGTTAAGCTTTCAATCATTGAGCTCCTTTTAAAAAATATTTTTAAATCTCATTACCATAATTCAGCTAGAACAAATTGCTGCTATTTCAGAGGTATCAAGTATCAAACCAGAAATGGCTTAGTTTAGCAACCACACCCAAGCTGTCCTGGTGGGAAAAAAAGAAGCCAGAGCCCTTAGCTATGGAACTGCAGTGTGGGGTGACAGCCATTGCCCTTTCAGTTTGGCCTGGCTAGCAAAAAGGTGGCCTTGATATGTAAATAAAGCCCCTTAAGTAATCAAAATAAAAAATCTCTCCTGTTTTTTTTTTTTTTTTTCCTGTTGTTGGCCATTTTTGTCCCCCACCACAGTGTGGGAATTTAGCCACTTCAGAGGTCTTGTTCCCCATAATTTGGAAGTTTCCTTTGGATTTGATGGAGTCGGATAGAGCTGATCAATCCCAATGGGAAAAAGACTGAAACAACAACAAAAACAGAAACAAACGAACAACAACAAAAACAATTAAGCAAAACAAATATGGTACAACTTATCCAACTACTGAGTGCTCTAATGGTAAAGAGAAATTACAACCAACTGGTTGTTAACTTTAGCCAAGACGAACCCCAATTCAGTTACCCATCCTTAGGTAAGGGATGGGTCTCAGGCTGAAGGCCGCTCTCTACCATCCTAGAAGCAGGAAAAAACTCAAATTTGTCTTCCCCATTGGAAGCAAGATCAAACTCCATAAAGGAGTTACCTGCATTTCATCGTCATCAAAGCAGGAAAAACTTGCCTTTCTTGTGTTGGAAGCAAGTAAAACTCCAACAAAAGGAGTTGTACAGCAAAATAAACTTTAGATCTTGATCAAATTTTGGAAGATCAGTGATTGGAGGGGGTGCCTCCAGGCCTCAGCAAATTGTCCTGTTGGTTTGAGCCATAAAGATAGTTCAAGCTGGTACCGAGCACTGATAGGAGATTTGTCAAAGGTCAGGGATGCCTCTGCCCAGAATCTCTTCATGGTTGCCAAAATGTGAGCCCTGAATATCTGAGAAAGGTCTTGTTTAATTTGGAAAGCTTATTTTGCCAAGATTGAGGATGCACACCTGTGACACAGCCTCAGGAGGTCCTGATGACATGTGCCCAAGGTAGTCAGGGCACAGCTTGGTTTTATACATTTTAGGGAGACATGAGACATCAATCAATATATGTAAGATATACATTGGTTCTGTCAAGAAAGGTCAGACAGCTCAAGCAGCCAGAAGGCTTCCAGGTCACAGGTAGGTGAGAGACAAATGGTTGCATTCTTCTGAGTTTCTGATTAGCCTTTGCAAAGGAGGCAATCAGATATGCATTTATCTCAGTGAACAGAGGGATGACTTTGAATAGAATGGGAGGCAGGTTTGCCCTAAGCAGGTCCCAGCTTGACTTTTCCCTTTAGCTTAGTGATTTTGGGGCCCCAAGATTTATTTTCCATTCACTGTGTGTGTGTGTATGTGTACGTGTGTATATACATAAACACACACAAACAAACAAATTGAAAAATCTCATTAAGTACAGCAAGTCATATGGTATTTTTAACTTGCCCTATTCTATTCTCATCCCCTCCTCACTGGCTCCACTGCAGCTTTGAAAATTAACAGCCCATAATTACAGTGAAGACCAATAGCCCGGCAACCACTGGAAAGACAGAACGGGGCTGAATTTCCTTCAAAGCCTCATTCCCAGAGAACTGTCATTTGAATTGGCTGGTGGTTTTCAGAAACATCCCACTGCCAGGATGTCTTTATTTGTCCTAAGAGCTCACTTAATGCAAAAGCCTTTTCCTTGAGGGCATTTGTCAAAAACATTTGAAGGCCTTTATTCAAGTTGGTGCCTGTATGAGGTTGTACATAACATTTTGGGCAGACAATAGGCTAACCAAAAAGCTTTAAAAGAAAAACAGGAGAATGAGATGTCCATAAGAGCTCTGAAAATTCCAACTGAATGATTCCTGGGAATCTGTGAGGCTGCTCCCAAGTGTAGGGCTGTGTACATGTTCAGTAAAGACCTGGAAAGGCTCAAAGCTCTCACCTCTGACTGACCTTGAGGCTCTGGGAAAGCAGGAAGTGAAGGCTAAGGCAGAGATGTAAAGTGCCTGGCTGAGTGTTGAAGAGTAGCCCCAGACTACAAAATTATTTCAGAAAGCTCATTAAACACTGAACAACAATAACAAACAGCAGCAACAACAATAACAAACAGCAGCAACAACAGCAACAACAAATAGGGGGTATAGAATCTGATTTCCAGAGTTGTTACATTAGATCAGGGGTCCCCAACCCCATGGGCCATGGACTAGGTCCATGACCTGGGGAGGAACTGGGCCACACAGCAGTAGGAGCAGTGAGCAAGCAAGCGAAGCTTCATCTGTATTTACAGCTATTCCCCATCACTCGCATTACTGCCTAAGCTTTGCCTGCTGTCAGATCAATGGTGGCATTAGATTCTCATAGGAGCACCAACCTTATCCTGAACTGAACGTGTGAGAGGTCTAGGCTGCATGCTCCTTATGAGAATCTGATGCCTGATGATCTAATGCACTTCCCCTGCAGTGTGTGCATCTGTCACTGTCTCCCATCATCCCCAGATGGGACCGTCTAGTTGCAGGAAAACAAGCTCAGGGCTCCCACTGATTCTTCATTATGGTGAGGTGTATAATTATTATATATTACAATGTAATAATAATAGAAATAAAGGGCACAATAAATGTAATGTGCCTGCTCTGGGAGCAGTTGCTCACACTCATAATTCTAGCACTTTGGGAGGCAGAGGCAGGTGGATCACCTGAGGTCAGGAGTTTGAGACCAGCCTGGCCAACATGGTGAAACCCTATCTCTACTAGAAAGACAAAACTTAGCCAGGTGTGGTGGCGTGTGCCTGTAATCCTAGTTACTTGAGAGGTTGAGGCAGGAGAATTGCTTGAACCTGGGAGGCAGAGATTGCAGCGAGCCTAGATCACACCACTGCACACCAGCCTGGGTGACAAGAGTTAGATTTTGCCTCAAAAAATAATGATAATATAAATAAATACATAAATGTAATGTCCTTGAATCATCCAAAACCATCTCCCCTACACCTCTGGTCCATGAAAAAATTGTCTTCCATGAAATTGGTCCCTAGTGCCAAAAAGGTTGGGATGAACTAATTTACACTCCCATCAACAGTGTGTTAAGTTTTCCTGGCTGGGCACAGTGGTTCACACCTGTAATCCCAGCACTTTGGAAGACCGGGGCAGGCAGGTCACTGAGGTCAGGAGTTACCAAGGTCAAGACCAGCCTGGCCAATGTGGCAAAACCCAGTCTCTACTAAAAACACAAACATGGTGGCAGACACCTGTAATCCCAGCTACTAGGTAGGTTGGGGCAAAAGAATTGCTTAAACAAGGGAGGCAGAGGTGGCAGTGAGCCGAGATTGTGCCACTACACCCCGACCTGGGTGACAGAACAAGACTGAATCTCAAACAAACAAACAAACAAAAAACCTGGTTCATAAGTGTTCGCTTTTCTCCACAACCTCGTCAGCATCTGTTATTTTTTCTTCATCTGTTATTTTTCATAATAGCCATTCTGATTGGTGTGAGATGGCATCTCATTGTGGTTTTGATTTGCATTTCTCTAATGATCAAGGATGTTGACCCTTTTCTTACATACTTTTTGGCCACATGTATGTTGTATTAGGGTACTCTAGAGGGACAGAACTAACAGGATATATGTATATATGAAAGGGAGGTTTTAGGAGAATTGACTCACCCAATTACAAGGTGAAGTCCCACGATAGGCTGTCAGCAAGCTGAGGAGCAAGGAAGGCAGTGGAGAATCAGTCCGAGTCCCAAAACCTCAAAAGTAGGGAACCTCATAGCACAGCCTTCAGTCTGCAGTGTCCAAAGGCCTGAGAGACACTGGCATAACACTGATGTAAGTCCAAGAGTCCAAAAGCTGAAGAACTTGGAGTCTGATGTTCGAGGGCAGGAAGCATCTAGTATGGGAGAAACATGAAGGCTGGAAGACTCAGCAAGTTAAATCCTTCCACGTTCTTCTGCCTGTTTTATTCTTGCCATGCTGGCAGCTATTTAGATGGTGCCCACCCAGATTGAGGGTGGGTCTGCCTCTCCCAGTCCACTGACTCAAGTGTTAATCTCCTTTGGCAACATCTTCACAGATACACCCAGGAAAAATACTTTGCATCCTTCAATCCAATTAAGTTGACACTGAATACTAACCATCACCTATATCTTCTTTTGAAAAGTGTCTGTTTGTGTCCTTTGCTTACTTTTTAATGGGATTATTTTTTTCTTGTAAATTTGTGTACATTCCTTATAGATGCTAGATATTAGACCTTTGTTGGATGGATAGTTTGCAAAAATTTTCTCCTGTTCTGTTGTTTTCTGTTTATTCTGTTGATAGATTTTTTTCACTGTTCAGAAATTCTTAGTTTAATTAGATCTCATTTGTCAATTTTTGCTTTTGTTGCAATTGCTTTTGGTGTCTTTGTCATAAAATCTTGGCTCATTCCTATGTCCAGAGTGGTATTGCCTAGGTTGTCTTCCAGGGTATTTTTTGTTTTTGTTTGTTTTTTTGAGACAGAGTTTTGTTCCATCACCCAGGCTGGAGTGCAGTGGTGCGACCTGGGCTCACTGCAACCTCTGCCTCCTGAGTTCAAGTGATTCTCCTGCCCCAGCCTCCTGAATAACTGGGATTACAGGCACCCGCCACCATGCCTGGCTAATTTTTTGTATTTTTAGTAGAGATTTGGTTCCACCATGTTGGCCAGGCTGGTCTTGAAATCCTGACCTCAGGTGATCCACCTGCCTTGGCCTCCCAAATTGCTGGGATTACAGGCATGAGCCACCATCCCCAGCCATCTTCCAGAGCTTTTACATTTAAGTCTTTAATCCACCCCTTTTTCTTTTTTTCTTTCTCTCTCTTTTTTTTTTTTTTTAACAGAGTCTCACTCTGTCACCCAGGCTGGAGAGCAGTGGCTCAGTCTCAGCTCACTGCCACCTCTGCCTCCTAGGTTCAACTGTTTCTCCTGCCTCAGCCTCCCAAGTAGCTGGGACTACAGATGTGCACCACCATGCCTAGCTAATTTTTGTATTTTTAGTAGAGACTGGGGTTTCACCATGTTTCTCAGGCTGATCTTGAACTCCTGACTTCAGGTGATCTGCCTGCTTGGGCCTCCCAAAGTGCTGGGATTACAGGCATGAGCCACTGCATCAGGCCAAGTCTTTAATACATCTTGAGTTAATTTTTGTATATGGTATGAAGAAAGGGTTCAGCTTCAGTCTCCTGCATATGGCTAGCCAGTTATCCTGGCACCAGTTATTGAATAGGGAGTTCTTTCTCCATTGCTTGTCTTTGTCAGCTTTGCCAAAGATCAGATAGTTGTAGGTATGTGGCCTTATTTCTGGGCTCTCTATTCTGTTTCACTGGTGTCTGTTTTTGTACCAGTACCATACTGTTTTAGGTACTGGAGTCTTGTAGTATAGTTCAAAGTAGGGCAGCATAATACCTCCAGCTTTATTGTTTTTGCTTAGGATTACCTTGTTTATTCAAGCTCTTGTTTTTGTTATATGTGAATTTTAAGATAATTTTTTTTCTAGTTCTGTGAAGAATGTCATGGGTAGTTTAATAGGAATAGCATCAAAGTTATAATTACTTTGGGCAGTATGACCATTTTAACAATATTGATTCTTCCTATCCTTGAGCATGGAATTTTTTCCATTTTTTGTGTCATCGCTGATTTCTTAGAGCAGTGTTTGGTAGCTCTCCTTATAGAGATCTTTCACTTCCCTCGTTAACTGTATTCCTAGGTATTTTATTCTTTTGTGGCAATTGTGAATGGAATTGCATTCCTGATTTGGCTCTTGGCTTCACTGTTGTTGGTGTATAGGAATGTTAGTGATTTTTGTACATTGATTTTGTATCCTGAGCCTGCTGAACGTATCAGCTTAAAGAGCTTTTGGGCCAAGACTATGGGGTTTTGCAGATACAGGATGATCTGCCAACAGGAATAGTTTGACTTCCTCTTGTTCAATTTCTATGCCCTTTCTTTCTTTCTCTTACTTGATTTCTCTGGCCAACACTTCCAATATTTTGTTGAATAGAATTGGTGAGAGAGGGCATGCTTGACTGTGCCAGTTTTCAACAGGAATGCTTCCAGCTTTTGCCCATTCAGTATGATGTTGGCTGTGGGTTTGTCGTACATGGCTCCTATTATTTTGAGGTAGGTTCCTTCAACACCTAGTTTACTGAGAATTTTTAACATGAATGGATGTTGATTTTTATCAAAAGCCTTTTCTGCATCTATTGAGATAATCATGTGGTTTTTGTCTTTAGTTCTTTTTATGTGACAAATCACATTTATTGATTTGTATATGTTGAACCAACCTTGCATCCCAGGGATAAAGCCTACTTAACTGTGATGGATAAGCTTTTTGATGTGCTGCTGGATTCAGTTTGCTGTGTTTCATTGAGAATTTTTGCATCAATGTTCACCAAGGATATTTGCCTGAAGTTTCCTTTCTTTGTTGTGTCTCTGCCAGGTTTTGGTATCAGGATGATGCTGCCATCACAGAATGAGTTATGAAGGAGAAGGAGTCCCGTCTCCTCAATTTTTTGGACAGTTTCAGCAGGAATGGTACTAGCTCTTCTTTGTACATCTGGTAAAATTCAGCTGTGAATCTGTCCAGTCTTGGGCTTTTTTTTTTTTGTTAGGCTATTTATTACTGATTCAGTTTCAGAGCTCATTCATTATTGGTCATTCAGGGATTCAATTTTTTCCTGGCTTGGTCTTGGGAGGATGTATGTGTCCAGGAATTTACACATTTCTTCTAGATTTTCTTGTGTGTGCATAGAGGTATTCATAATATTCTCTGATGTTTATTTGTATTTCTTTGGAGTCAGTGGTAATATATCCTCCATCATTTCTGATTGTGTTTATATGGATTTTCTCTCTTATTACTCTAGCTAGCAGTTTTTCTATTTTATTGATTTTTTTCAAAAAAACCAATTCCTGGATTCATTGATCTTTCAAGTACTTTTCTGTTTCAATCTCCTTCAGTTCAGCTCTGATTTTGGTTATTTATTGTCTTCTGCTGGCTTTGGGGCTGGTTTTCTCTTGGTTCTTTTGTTATTTTAGTTGTGATGTTAGGTTGCTAAATTGAGATATTTCTAACTTTTTGATGTGGGTATTTAGTGCTGTAAATTTCCATCTTAATACCGCCTTGGTTGTGTCCCAAAGATTCTGGTATGTTGTATCTTTTTTCTCATTAGTTTCAAAGAACTTCTTAATTTTGGCCATAAGTTCATTATTGATCCAAATATCATTTAGGAGCAGGTTATTCAATTTCCATGTAATCGTATGATTTTGAGTGAATTTCTTAGTCTTGATTTCTAATTTAATTGCACTATGGGCTGAGAGGTTGGTTGTTATGATTTCAGTTCTTTTGCACTTGCTGAGGACTGTTTTGTGTATGATTCTGTGACCAATTTTGGAGTATGTGCCATGTGGTGATGAGAATGTATATTCTGTTATTTCTGTGAGGAGAGTTCTGTAGATGTCTATCAAGCCCATTTGATCCAGTGCTGAGTTCAAGTCCTGAAAATCATTGTTAATTTTCTGCCCCAGTGATCTATCTAATACTGTCAGTGAGATGTGAAAATCTCCCACTACTATTGTGTGGGAGTCTAAGTCTCTTTAAAGGTCTCTAAGAACTTGCTTTATGAATCTGGGTGCTCCTGTTTTGGGTGCGTAAATATTAATATTTAGAATAGTTAAGTTTTCTTGTTCAATTGAACACTTTACCATTATGTGATGCCCTTCTTTGTGTTTTTTTGATCTTTGTTGGTTTGTAAAGTTTGCTTTGTCTGAAGTTAGGATTGCAACCCCTGATTTTTTTTTGTTTTCCATTTGCTTGGTAGATTTTTCTCCATCCCTTTATTTTGATCCTATGAGTGTCACTGCATGTGAGATGAGTCTCTTGAAGAAAGCACACCAATGAGTCTTAATTCTTTATCCAGATTGCCATGCTGTGCCTTTTAATTGGGGCATTTAGCCCATTTACATTCAAGGTTAGTATTGATATGTGTGGAATTTTTTCTTGTCATCATGATGTTAGCTGGTTATTATGCGGTCTTGTTTGTGTGGTTGCTTTGTACTATCACTGGTCTGCGTACTTCAGTATGTTTTTATAGTGGCTGGTATGATCTTTCCCTTTCACATTTAGTGCTTTCTTCAGGAGCTTTTGTAAGGCAGGTCTTGTCATAACAAATTCTCTCAGCATTTGCTTGTCTGAAAGGATCTTATTCTTCCTTCACTTATGCACCTTAATTTGGCCGGATATGAAATTCTTGGTGGGAATTTCTTTTTATTAATAATGTTGAAGATAGGCTGCCCATCTCCCCTGGCTTGTAGAGGTTCTACTGAAAGGTCTACTGTTAGCCTGACGGGGTTCCTTTTGTAGGTGACCTGACCTTTCTCTCTAGCTGCCTTTAACTTTTTTTTTTTTTTCATTTTTACCTTGGAGAATCTAATGAGTTTGTGTCTTGGGGATGATCTTCTTGTGAAGTATCTTACTAGGGTTCTCTGCATTTCCTGAATTTGAATGTCAGTCTCTCTAGCTAGGTCAGGGAAGTTCTCATAAATGATATCCTGGAATATATCTCCCAAGTTGCTTATACGCTCTCCATCTCTTTCAGGGACACCAATGAGTCATAGATCTGGTCTCTTTACATAATCCCATATTTCTCAGAGGTTTTGTTCCTTCCTTTGTATTTTATTTTCTTCATTCTTGTCTGCCTGTCTTCTTTCAGAAAGCCAGTCTTCAACCCCTGAGATACTTTCTTCTACTTGGTCTATTCTGCTATTAATGAAATTCTTGTATGAAAGGGTGGCTTACCCCTCCACACCTGTGGGAGTTTCTCGTTAGGTGGAACCAGAGACTTGAGAAAAGAAATGAGACACAGAGACAAAGTATAGAGAAAGAAAAAGAAGGCCCAGGAGACCGGCGCTCAGCATACAGAGGACCCACGCTGACACCGGTCTCTGAGTTCCCTTAGTATTTATTGATAATTATCTTTACCAACTTAAAGATAAGGGAGTGGCAAGACAATAGGATCATTGTAGGGAGAAAATTAGCAGTAAGACATATGGATAAAGATCTCTGTGACATGAATAAGTTCAAAGGAAAATGCTGTGCCTTGATATGCATATGCAAACATCTCCATAAACCTTTTAGCAGCATTGTTTCAGCAAGTCCCACCTTTTGCCCTAAGGCGGTTTTTCTCCTTTCTCAGTAAACAAAGCATACAATTGGGTCTCACACCGAGATGTTCCATTGCCCAGGGACGGGCAGGAGACAAATGCTTTTCTCTACTTTAACTGCCAACATCCACCAAAAGGCCTTCTTTCTTCTTGTACTAGTCTCCTCAGCACAGACCCTTCACGGGTGTCGGGCTGGGGGACGATCAGGTCCTTCTCCTCCCACGAGGCCTTATTTCAGACTATCACATGGGGAGAAACCTTTGACAATACCTAGCTTTCCTAGGCAGAGGTCCCTGCAAACTTTGGCCATGTACGTGTCCCTGGGTACTTGAGATTAAGAGAATGGTGATGACCTTTAACCAGCAAGCTGCCTTCAGGCACTTGTTTAACAAAGCACATCCCGCACAGCCCAAAATCCATTAAGCCTTGAGTCACCACAGCACATGTCTCTTGCAAGGACAAGGTTGGGGGTAGGGTCACAGATTAACAGCATCTCAAATACAGAACAAAATGGAGTCTCTTATGTCTACTTCTTTCTATATAGACACAGTAACAGTCTAATCTTTCTTTCTTTTCCCCACACTTGTAGTGTGTTTTTTAGCTCTATCAAGTTGGTTACATTCTTTTCTATACCCACTATTTTGTCTGTTGGCTCCTGCATTGTTTTATCATGATTCTTAGCTTCCTTAGATTGGCTTTCAACACACTCCTCGATCTTGATGATCTTCATTCCTATCCATATTCTGAATTTTATTTCTGTCATTTCAGCCATCTCAGCCTAGTTCAGACCCCTTGCTGGAGAAGTGGTGCAGCTGTTTGGAGGAAAGAAGGCACTCTGGAATTTTTTGGGTTGTGAGAGTTCTTGCACTGGTTCTTTTTTAATTTTGCAGGGTTATGCTCCTTCAATCTTTGAAGTTGCTGACCTTTGGATGGATATTTTTCCTTTTATCCTATTTGATGACCTTGAGGGTTTCACTGTGATATAAGGTGGATTCAGTCAACTGGTTTCATTTCTGGAAGATTTTAGAGAGCCAGCACTCAAGCTCCCAGCTCCTGGACTGCGTGCTCTAACGCTGGAGGACTTGTGTCGAGCCCCAACTTTGTTCTGTCTCCTCGAGGTTAAGAATCCACTGCATTCGGTGAGCCAAGATACTCTCATACTGCTGGTCACTACACTCTAATGGGTGGTGTCAGCCAAAGCATTTAGTAGTGCAGAGACAGTGGAATCCATCCTTCTTTGCATGTGACAGCAGTAGTGGCAGCAGTAGCATGGCTGCAGTAGGGTGCTAGTGGGTGCTGGCATGCCTGCCTCAGTGCCAGCATTTACCACAGTGGCAAAGGGAACAAAGCTGGCAGGGTGGGGGCCCCTGCTGGTGACTGTGCATGTGGTTGCACCAATAGTGGTACTGGCATGAGAGCAGGGTGCTGGAGAGTGCTCAGGGTAGGGAAGAGTCTGCTGTTCTCTATGCCTAGTTTCACTTGTGGCAGTGCTGGCAAATGAGTGGGGCACTGGCAGGGGCGGGGTTGGGGCTAGCTGGCTCTGTGCCTGCCAAGGCTCTGACTATTGGTGGTCAGAGGGGAGAGTGGAGCAGACTGCACTCCTGCCGCAGCAGTTGCAGGGCAGGGTGTACACATACACGCAGGACAAGATAAGCAAAACCTGCCCGTGCACACACATGCTGGCAAAGCCATGTGGGGTGTTGCCAGGGGCCTCGGGGAATATGTAGTGTGGAAGGAGTGTGCGAGCTGGTGTGTGGCCCTGGGGGCTGCCCCGGGGGTGCTTTTCGCATTTCATGCATGGTCCACCAGCACTGGAGCTTTGAGACTCCATCTCAAAAAAAAAAAAAGAAAAGAAAAATTATACTTTAATTGCTTTAGCAGCATCAATGTACTGTTCTGTATAAAGTAAGCAAATATCATCTTAGATTTTTAATTCATTGTCTAAATCTTTTATTTTAACCTGAATAAATTTTGAAAAGATAACTAAGCTTTCTGGGAAGCAAATGTTCAGCTGATACTGGAAAAATATAACCTGTTGACAGATCAAGTGAAAAAAAGGAAAAATACTTTTTTTCATTAAAAATTTAAAATTATAATACATATATATATTTCTATCAAAATTTAAATACAAAAAGAAAGCTGAAGACTCCCTTGAGTACCACATATGACCCCAGTATTCTCTAAGTGTATATCCTTCCAAATCATGTTCCCTGCAGTTATATAGGTACATATCCATAAAACATACAGCTTTGTTTTATGTTAGGCATTTAATTTGCAGCCTGATGGATGGAAGATTATTCATTAAAAGGAGATCTTGTAAATTTTTTTGGTAGATTCTTTTATTCTGATCTTGATTGACTGTAAACTTAGCTGCACTTTCACACCAAACAGGTCTTGGAATCAGAAATGATGCTAGTTAAAATGGTGAACATAAAGTTGGATTTAGTAAAAGATAACAGTAACTTGTTATAAAAAAGTTTAAAAGGGATAAAGGCTTGAAACCTCAGCTATCCAGTTTCATATAAATTACTTACAAGTCTAGGTGATATTTGAGATGGGTCTTAAGAGAGGAAGAGGAATCCTAGGGAGGGGAAGCAAGGCATGGACAGGCAGAGGGACTGCACTATGCAAGGGCATGATGGAGAGAAGTACGTGCCTGGGTTTCCAATTTTCCTGAGGATAATTTTACACCAGATCTTCCTTTTTAAAATCCAATCCTTTTTCTTAATAACTCTGTCTGTCCCTGATACCACCATTTTTTTCTACCAGTATCTCAGGCTAGAAATTTTGTAGTTATCTTTGCCACTTCTCTCCTTCATCTCGTAAATCCTACCTGTTCGGAATACATTATTGTCCTTTCTTCAAAATGTTTTATCTGTCTTTTCTTTTTCACTCTCTGCTATTAACTATAACTTCATTCTCAGTTCCACTGCTGCCTAGCTTTCTGTGCCCTGCTAGGTTCATCATTATCCATCCAACAAACATAAAAGAAAAACTGTTTCTACTCACACGTTTCTGATACCAAATGTGTGAGTTTTCCATACTAAGCAGTTCTCCAGTTCTCTGCAGATACAACCTGGGTGTCCTGCAATTCGGTTCTGAGTTGCCATCAACTGAGATCATAAGACTGCTGAGCAGTTCGTTTGAGAGGGAAGATCCTGAGTTCTGTTGGGCATATCACTTTGGAAATGTCTATTAAACATCCAAATGGATATGTCATGGAGGCAGCTGGAGTTCAGGTTAGAGGTCTGAGTCACTGATAAAACTTTGGGAGTTGTTGGCAAATGATAGCGTATTGGTCAGAGTCCAATTAGGAAAGAGAAGTCACACAGTCATTTAAACAGGAAAAGTGTACATAAGGAATTGTTAATTGCAACAGGGAAGTGGAGTAACCCGGTACAGACTAGTAGGAAGTATAGTAGGAGTAGCCACTAGTCTAGGGCTGAGGTAGAGAACTCAGGAGAGTCCTCCCCTCTTAGTGCCTTGCCCCTGCACCTCATCAGAGGAACCCAGCCATGGCCCTCTCCATGTCAGGAGAGTCACTGGTGCTATACCACTGGAACTTACTAGAAATACTTCCTTAGGTGCTGGGGAAAGGAGTGGTGTCTCAGAAGAGTTACTCTATAACAAAACTGCCTGGAGCTGGTGGGAGCAGTGGGACCTGCTGGGCACTGGTCACTGTGTCCCTGGAGAAGTCAACCACCTGCAGGAGCCAGGCGAGGGAGCATAGGAGAACCAGTAACAAAGACGGCTTTCACCTTCAAAGTCTCTCCATTGCTCTAGATAGGAGGTGGTGGTCAGAGTGGGATACTGTGAGGGTTGCAGTCATTGGTCCTGACAAAGTCGAAGGTCTGATCATGGAGGGAGGGGGAAGCTGAGGTAGGGCAGAGGACAAGAGTAGGCTTCATGAAATCAAAAAGATGTTAGAACGATTATCTACCCGGATACTGACATCTCCAAGAAGTAAGAGGCCTAGTGTGAAGAAGTTACATCCTAAGCTCTTCAGGGATAAGGGAAGCATGCGCCACGTGGGTAGCCTCCCTAGTCTAGCACCCAGTATATAGCCTATGCAGAGTGAATACCTGGGGGCTGCTGGGGGCAAAAACAAGGTCCCTGTGACAGGACCTGAAGCCTGGGGGTCTTGGTGACAGGAGTGGGCCTAGTTTTTTGGTGTAGAATTGAGCCTTGAGTGCACCGGTGGGATCATATTGCAAAGAACCCCTCCAAGACTGGAGGAAGATGCATCCTCTGACAATGTACACTCTGTAGGCGTCCCAAGGAGCTGGGCTGGGTGTTAGATGGGCTCCAGAGCATTTCCTCAGGTGGCAATGGGCAGATCCCTGGGAAGGCAAAGCTGTGCAGGAAGAAAATGGCAAAATGCTACGTCCCCTCAGGGAAAGCCCCTTTCTCGAGAGCAGGGAAGGCGAGGCAGTTTAGGCTGGGTCAGTTTGTCCCTGCCCTCAGAGTCTGTTGGTGCTGGAAAAAGAGGGCCTTATTTATTTATTTATTTATTTTTCTTTGAGACAGTGTCTTGCTCTGTCGCCCAGGCTGGAGTGCAGTGGCTCGATCTCAGCTCACTGCAACCTCCACCTCCCAAGCTCAAGCGATCGTCCCGCCGCAGCCTCTAGAGTATCTGGGACCACAGGGACCACAGGCGCCTGCCACGACTTTGGCTTTTTATTTTTTTGTTTTCTTTTCTTTCTTTCTTTTTCTTTTCTTTTCTTTTTCTTTTTTTTTGAGAGGCAGCCTCCCTATGTTGCCCAGGTTGGTCTTGAACTCCTGGGCTCAAGCGATCCTCCTGCCTTGGCCTCCCAAAGGGCTGGGATTACAGGCGTGAGCCACCACTTCCGGCCAAAAGAGGGCTATGGGGCACCCCCAGAACGCGAGATCTCCCTCGTCTGTCATCTTTATAGAGGAGGAAGTGGACTCCCAATCAGCCATAGTCCATTCGCCCCGGGTAGGGTGACTCCGGGGTGGCCAGAAACAAATGTGTCTCCTTCTGGCTTTTGCATGGCATCAGGTAACCCGCGCCAGGCCGCACAGCTGCTCTGGCCTTCGGCGAGGACTGGGGCGAGCACGGTGCACGCTGCTAGGGAGTCCCACCGCGGGAGTTGAGGCGGCAGATTCCGAGAGCGGGGTGGGGCTGAATCCGGAGGGATCCGCTGGAACGCACCGCGCAGACCGCGCCGGCGCCCGCACTCAGCTGTTGACTAATCTTTCTTCCTGCTCACCCCTGAAAGTCGTCCAGGCGGCGGTCTCTCTTTTTCTGCCTTTTGGTTTCCCTCCAGCGAGTCGGCACGAGGGTGAATTTCCGTTTCCGGCGGTGTCCAAGCTGCCCTAAGGAGTTGTGGTTGTGAGCAGGTTCGGTGCGCGGGCTGGGGCAGGCGGCCGTGGGGTCCTTGGCTCTGGGGCACTGGGAAGATCGCGAGTCGTGCTCGTGGGAAGGTCCTCCCCCAGTCCTCCGGGTCATCTTTGCTCCCGAGGAGCAGCATATTTAGCATCTGCCAGAGGTGTGCCCGGGGGTCGTTGGGAGAGTGACGGGATGAATCCCTGCAGAAGGCCCGGACTGGGAGGGAAGGTGTCGGGGAGACGTCGTTTCCTGGCGACAAGGTGCCGGCAGGCGACTTAGACCTGAGCCGAATCTGTTGAGCCCAAATTGTGCTTTTCCCACCAAGAAGAGAAGGGAGAGAAACAGTAGAAGTTCGGCACTAAAACATAGTAGAGAAGCAACATAACCTCTGAAATCACACAGCTATTCAGTTTCAAAGCGTTCCTAGTGCCCAGCTCTCCTAACTCCCGGCCAGTGTTCCTTGACATTATGGTAATATATAAAGACTTTCTGTTTCCGCTCGTGCGTGTGTCTGTGGGAAGCCTCTGACTCACTTGTGTGCTCCAGTAGCACCCTGTGCAGCCTTGCAATGTAGCCCTTATTGCATGGCACGGAAGACACTAGTTTGGATTTCCTCTGCCAGTCAGATCATAGCTATATCCATTTACTGGCACAGTGGCTAGCGCATCGTAGACAGACACAAATATTTATTAAACAGAATGAATATAAGACCTTTATTGAATGAAATGGCACCCTGCCCCGCTTTTTTTCAATCAAACTGTCAGATTTTATGCAGCCCGATATCCTTAAAAAAACTCACTAATTCAGTGATTACCAACTTATTGGCCACAGCTTCCTAGGTACCTCAGAAATCACTGGGTCTCTGTTAAGTCCATGGGGTCTCCAGGCATCATCTCGAACCATTCATATCTGGCACATACAGATATTGCTATTTTTCAAATGTATGTAGATGAGCTGTAATTTAGGAGTTTTACAGAGTCAACAGGTACTAAAAGTAATACTGTGATCATATTGGAAGTTCATAAAAACGTTTTAAATATTTTATTAAAATCTAAGTTTCAGTTTAAATTAGGAAACCACTTCATTAGTCCAGTTGATATCTAGGTCTGAGCTGTCAAGTAGCCACATGTGACTATTTAGAGTTAGAATGAAATTAATTAAAAATTCATTTTTTCAGTTTATTTAAGTACATTTTAAGTAACCACATGTGGCTAAAGGCTAAATGGATGAAAAGTACAGATATAGAATATTTCCATCCTTGCAGAAATAGATAGTGCTGATGTTGACACTTAAGATGAATAGAAAGTAACTTAACCATAAAATGTAACCTTAGCAGAGGTAACTCATCTAATTTATAGCATAACAGAGAGAAATTAAATTGGGGATGGTCAAGCAGTTTCTACCCTTGTTCAGTGAACAAATAACATCATCTCTTCATAAAGAAATAAATGAAATTTAATGTTTTTGCCTGGGTATTGCCTGGATTGTAAAATGCTTCTCCCACCTCCTTACCCCAACCTTCTTCCTTGTAGGTTAGAGTGACTTGTTATTGGTAAATAGCCACTATGGAGACTAAAGACCAGAAGAAACACAGAAAGAAAAACAGTGGACCCAAAGCTGCAAAGAAAAAGAAGCGGCATCTGCAGGATCTCCAGCTAGGAGACAAAGATGCCGGGAAGAGAAATCCCAAAGCTTTTGCAGTTCAGTCTGCTGTGTGGATGGCTCGATCACAGGTATGTTTAGCTACAGTCTGATGGTTCTTCCATTGATTCTTTTTAAATAGTAGGAGCCTCTCACAGGTGACATTTGGATTCACGAGTTTAGTCCTGCTCCAAAGGACCTGCAGATGCATGTTGTGTGGCTTTCACTAAAATGTGAGAAGCTTTGCCATAGAAGCTGCCTTGCCTCCAGCATCTGTACACTGGTTGGTGTTTCTTGCCCAAGATACAAGAATTTATAAAATTTGTTTCTTCCTAAACTTTAAACTGTTTCTATGGTGATAAGTGTGCTTTTTCCCCCCGGATATGTTTTACAAAGTTGTAATATAAAATACAAAAATTACAGTATGTAATACTAACATAGCTTTATTTAGTGAGTCCTTGTGATATTCTTAGCAGTATACTTTAAACATTATTCAACTAAATCCTTCCAGCAGCCTTACCAGAGTAGGATCATTCCTGCCCTCATTTTATGGACAAGAAAACTGAGGTCAAGAAAACAAGTGACCTCCAATCATATAACCAGTAAGTAGGAGAGCCAAATGTAACTCCAGAGCCTCTGCTCTTATCTGTTATGATGCACTGCCTCGATATTTACCTTTTGGTTTTTAAAAAAACGATTAAAATCACTCATAAAACAGTCAGATTTAAGGAGTATTTAATTTTCAACTCTATACTATTGAAGTCATCTTGTTACATCTTTATTGAACAACAGTTGATCTGGATGGGGGTCAGAAGTTAATAATTGACAAGTAACTTATATTTGTATATTGTCTGTTGTATTCTCTATAAAATATACTAAAGTACTCATATCTGTAAGTATACTTTAAAAAGTTTACTTATAAGGTTGATACCTTTTACTCTATTTTGAAAGTGAGTTTATTATTATTTTTTTTTAAATAAATAGGACTCAGGATTTGAAGACAAAAAAGCATCATATTCCAGTGGTTGATCGAACTCCACTAGAGCCCCCATCAATAGTGGCAGTGGTGATGGGGCCTCCAAAGTTGGAAAGAGCACTTTGATATAATGCCTCATTTGGAACTTCACCCTGCAGAAGTTGACCGAGATCACAGGCCCTGTGATGGTCGCGTCAGGTAGGAGATGCCGCTGCAGACACAGAGTTGGCGTGACTGTTGTCATCTGAGGGACATGCGTGTGTTTGTTGTTTTCTTGAGTGGAACATGTTAAATATTTTCATATTATGTTACCTCTCTTATACTTTTACTAAGTTAGTTATAACTTCAGAAAAGGGTAGGTTCCCAGAGATAAGGATATGATACATATCTTATCCTGACTGCTCTATGGCTTTGCCATGCATGTTCCTTGGAAGGGCCTAGCAGGCCTGGTCACTGTGAACACATCATTTAACAGAGAGCAGGTACCTCCTATGTGCCAGGTGCACATGCTTGCCCTTATGAAACCACATGCTGGTGGAAGTGGGCCTTTTCTCTTTTTCCTATGAGAATTTGTCTGCTTTGGGAGATGGTGACCTTTCCAAGTTTGAGGGAAGATGAAACAAACTTCCAGTGGTAGAATGGCAATGCACACTCTGAAATCTCTTGTTATTGCAGTAATATAGTTGGATTGAGGCTTTTCTTTATCTTTGGAGCATTCGCATTTTCTTTTCCTTTTTTTGAGACAGTGTCTTACTCTGTGGCACAGGCTGGAATGCAGTGGTGTGATTACAGCTCACTGCAGCCTCAACCTCCGAGGCTCAAGCAATCCTCCTAACTTAGCCTCCTGAGTAGTGTATGCCACCATGCCTCACTAATTTTTCTTTTTTTTTCTTTTTTTTTTTTTCATTTTTACGTTTTTGTAGAGATGGGGTTTCCCCATGTGGTCCAGGCTGGTGTTAAAACTGGGCTCAAGGGATCCACCTGTCCTGGTCTCCCAAGGTGCTGGGACTACAGGTGTGAGCCACTGTGCCCAGCCCATATTTTCTTGACCATTTTCTTACTACCTTAATTTAGAAATAATTATCATTATAAGTATTCTGTTGCATTCTGTTTGAGGATGTTTTTAGCGATAGTGGGAATACAGGAAATTTTGATAGAGGTGAAGACATTGGCCCGCAGCTGAACAGCAAGATCATGGTTATCATGGAGCCTGTCAAGCCAGAATTTTCCCTGTTTGAGCACTTTTATTCATCTGGGTAGACTTTTGATATTATCTAAATTTAGAACACAGGGAAAAAAACAGGATGGAATTTATTTTATTTTACCAGTTTTTGCCTATAAAAATGAACTTCTGGTATACTCCTGTAAATGTATATGGTGTTTCACTGGATGCAATTAAAAAATGAAAATTAAGAGTTCATGGTTAGAATTTTTTCAGGGTCTTTTTAAAGTAAAATTTTCATCTTTTCACTTATAGGTAAAAAGCACAGACTCGCCATTATTGAATGTGGGTGTGACATTAACATGATGGTTGATCTGGCTAAAGCAGCAGATCTGGTAAGTCAGCAGGGGCAGCCTGGGGTGCTGATGGAGACTTACAGCGTTGTGATAGGTTATTTACCCCATGAAGGGAAGAGAGTTTTATGATTATTAAAGGAATCATGGTCAATATCAGGGATACAGTAGATGTGACTGAATTGATGATGACAATAATAATAGTAATAAATGTTGTTATATTAATAATACAGATGGAATGTGCACAATGAAATGTATTCCAAAATCTAAAAGCAAATGACAGCGTGGAGAAAACCTTTAATGAACACAGCTAATAAGAGCTCATTAACATGCATACATATATACGTACAAATATATCATAGTAAGTACCATTTCTTCTTGGACACTTCCTGGCACTGTGCTAACTGCTTTCTACAAATTTAGCTTACATGAACCCTTGATACACCCTTGAGGTGAGTAGGTATTATCTGTAGTTTACATAAGATGAAACAGAGCTTCCCAGCAGTTAAGTAATTTGTGTAAAGATGGGACCCTTGTTCCTGATGGTTCTAGAACCTTCATCCTTAATGATAATGCTAAAGTAAGTACATGAATTGCCTGAAGAAGTGGTCAGAATTTATCAATAGAAAATGTAGATAATACTCAGTGTGTGGAAAATGTACATGCTCTTGCATTTATGGAAATGATAATGTTCACTATTTCTGATATTCTATTAACTATCTTTTGAATTAGCAAAAATAAAATACAAATTAGCAAAAAAACAACAACAACAAAAAAAGGCCAGACACGGTGGGTCACACCTGTAATCCCAGCACTTTGGGAGACTGAAGCGGGCGGATCACCTGAGGTCAGGAGTTCGAGACCAGCCTGACCAACATGCAGAAACCCTGTCTCTACCAAAAATATAAAATTAGCCAGGTGAAGTGGTGCGTGCCTGTAATCCCAGTTACTTAGGAGGCTGAGGCAGGAGAATCGCTCCAACCTGGGAGGCGGAGGTTGTGGTAAGCCGAGATCGCACCATTGCACTCCAGCCTGGGCAACAAGAGCGAAATTCTGTCTCAAAAAAAAAAAAAAAAAAAAAAAAAAGCAAAAAAATAAGCCATATTGATTAGGAAGTGTGGGGTGACAGATACCTTGGTTTTTTCATTTTTATTTAGTTCTTTCTAGAGCTATAGATTTTATACTTTGGCCCAGGAAGACTCCTAAAATATAAAGGAAAAAGTAGTACAGATTTTAAAGTTGTGCCATTTAATGTCAGAAAACTAAATATCATTCAAATTTTGAACATGTAATGCTACTATTAGTAAAAATAAGTGTAATTAATGTAAAGTTGTGTAAAGATTACTAAACCTTGTATACTTGAAAAGATTGAAACAGTTCATATAAGTCATTTGTTTCTCTTTTATTTAAAATGTAGCAAGTTTCTAATTTTAAAGGCATACATATTAAGAGATGCCTTTACTTTTTTTATTTTTAGTTATTATAGATACATAATAGTTGTGCATATTTATAGGGGACATGTAGTATTTTGATAGAAGCATACAATGTGTGATGATCAAATCAGGGTAATTCAGATATCCGTCACTTCATTTATTTATTTATTTATTTATTTAATTTTTTTTTTTTTTTTTTTTGAGACGGAGTCTCGCTCTGTCGCCCAGGCTGGAGTGCAGTGGCGTGATCTCGGCTCACTGCAAGCTCCGCCTCCCGGGTTCACGCCATTCTCCTGCCTCAGCCTCCTGAGTAGCTGGGACCACAGGCACCCGCCACCGCGCCCGGCTAATTTTTTGTATTTTTAGTAGAGACGGGGTTTCACCGTGTTAGCCAGGATGGTCTCGATCTCCTGACCTCGTGATCCACCCGCCTCGGCCTCCCAAAGTGCTGGAATTACAGGCTTGAGCCACCGCGCCTGGCCAGATATTCGTCACTTCAAACATTTATAATTTCTTTGTGTTAGGAACATTTTAATTTCATTCTTTTAGTTATTCTGAATTATATAATAAATTATAGTCACCCTATTGTGCTGTTGGACACTACAATTTATTCTATCTAACTGTATTTTTGTACCTGTTAACCTTTCCCTCTTTGTCCCTCCCTCCCTGCTCCCCTTCCCAGCCTCTTAACCATCATTGAGAGAGATGCCTATGTAAATCTTTTTCAGATTTTCAAAAGGAGCACACACATTTGGTAAAGCACTCTAACTAGTGCAGGGTACACACAATGCACATTTTCTCTTACCTTGCTCTAACCACTGGTCTCTCAGGGCCCTGCAGAGCAGTATCCTTCCAGATACATATAAACACACATGCCACCCTTTAAAAACACAAATGGTAGCTTATTTTACACACTATTCTATGCTTTGCTTTTTTCCTGTAATGTATCTTGGAGGCATATAATCAGTAAGTACTGTAGCTCTGCCTCCTTCTTTTTAATATAATATTCCATTCTATGGATGCACCATAATTTATTTAGCCTAGCTTATGTTGATTGCTCTGCTCTGGGTTGTCAGAGCCTCCTGACTATGGCAAAGGCTCACACAGCATGTGGATTTGGGTGTGTACGTGCGTGTGTGGATTAGGGGAGTAACACTGGCTTAGATGACAAAGATTGGCAGCTGAGGGACTGTTTGGTCCCTGTTCTTCCTGACCCTACAACCAGCTGCTTGCCCCTTGGCACTCTGTGGCATCAGATGTGGTGTGAGGATTTTCCACCTGTTGTTCGAGCTGGTCCAGTGTTGCTGGAGAGCTCTGCTTGCTGCCTCGGTCTGCAGTGGCAGTTGTGCTTTCCTGCAAGCCCAACTTCATATATCCTGTGGTTTTGGGTTTTGAATGTTTCCTAGTTTAATCAAAGGTGGGCATTTCTGTTTCCATTTTGTGTTATTTTCAGTTATCCATGGAAAGGTAAGAACAGAACTATCTTTAATATTAAAACTAGAAGTTTCCAGGAATCAATTCTGAAATTATTTTGCATCTTTGAAGTGTCTTAAATTTAAAAAATTGGTCTTATCTGCTTATATTTTCTTATAGACTGCCATTCATCATAATCTTACTGTTTTTTGACTTAATTCTAAACTGGTAGCTGTTTAAAAAAATTTCTGAGCAATTGAGTTATACAAATTAACATACAAGATAGAGGTGTATACTGCATACTTCCCAGCAAAAAACAGATGTGTGTGTGTGTGTGTGTGTGTGTGTGTGTGTGAGAAGCTTGAAAGAAGAGGTTGGTTTTCTGTACCTATTTAATATATTTCATTGATTATCACTTTCTTCCCATTCTTTGGGTGTCAGAGACCTGTTATTTGGCTTAAAAATATATTATAGAAAACTTCATTTTTTAAAATTAGGATTTCTTAGGTAAGGACCAGGTTAGACCCAGCCTTTTCTGGGTTACTTCTCATGCATTAGAATTCTTAAAATGGAAGTTTATATCCTAGTGGGCATTGTCTTACGGTTGCCCTTTAGAGCAAGTCAGAGGGTGGTGGTTTCTCTGGGTGATGCCTGTGTAGTCATTTGATTTAGTCTGCAGTGGGACTTTTCTGTCGAGGGCCAGATAGTAAATATTTTTGGCTTTGTGGATCATATCTTTTGCAGCTACTTAGCTCTGCAGTTGTAGTGCATAGGCAGCCATAGACAATATGTAAATGAATTAATGTGGCTGTGTTCCAATAAAACTTTAGTTACAAACACAGGTGATGGGTGGATTTGGCACATGGGCCAGTTGCCAACCCCTAGTGTAGGTGGTCTGTTTCGGTAGTTTCTTTGAAAAATGATGTGATCTGCTTGTAGATACTGATGCTTATAGATGCCAGCTTTGGGTTTGAAATGGAAACCTCTGAGTTTCTAAACATCTGTCAAGTACATGGCTTTCCTAAAATTATGGGAGTTCTCACCCACCTCGACTCCTTCAAGCATAATAAGAAACGGAAGAAGATAAAGAAGCGATTAAAACACAGGTTCTGGACAGAAGTTTACCCGGTAGGAAGAGAAATAATTGTTAGACACCAGCAGTATAATCCTTTTAAAATAGACTGAAGAGGCAGGCACAGTGGCTCATGCCTGTAATCCCAGCACTTTGGGAGGCAGACTCAGGCGGATCACTTGAGGCCAGGAGTTTTGAGCTCAGGGCAATATGGCCAAACCCCATCTCTACTAAAAATGCAAAAATTAGTTGGGTGTGGTGGTGCGCGCCTGTAATTCCAGCTACTCGGGAGGCGGAGACGTGAGAATTGCTTGAAGCTGGAAGGCAGAGGATGCAGTGAGCTGAGATTGCGCCACTGCACTCCAGCCTGGGTGACACAGTGAGACTCCGTCTCAAAGAAACCAACAAAAAGACTGAAGAGACGTTGCTAAACATCTCTAGAATTTGCCTCCTGAATCCCCATTGTGTATGTGTTTCCAGTCTCTGCAAGGTATCCCTCAAGAGAGCGCTTATTCTGGGCCTCTTGGTGTATCTCATTTGTCTCTGTACCTGCTGCACCAGGCAGTGTCTGGGTGTTTGGGGTGGGGACTTAATAGAGTACATCAGAAGTTTCTCCCAGTTACAGGACCAGGCACTGCCCCTTCCTTTCCATACTGCTCTGGTCCATTGGCCACAGAACCGTTTCTGTGCTCAGAGGCCTCACCTCCCTCTCCTCACCATACTTAGATGGATGCCCCTGCTCGGTTGCAGAGCAGTCTGCCTCTGTGGGGTTCTAATAAGTCCTGAAAGAAGCCAGCAAGGCTCTGGAAGCCTCAAGACAGTGGTTTTGCTGGAAGTCTCCCTTCTTAGGATTGCCTCTTGTTTAGAGCTTTTATTTTGTTGCAGTATTGACGAGAATTTAATTGAAATTTAATTTTTAATTTTCCTTTAATGTTGAGGGTGCCAAACTGTTCTGCCTTTCTGGAATGGTGCATGGAGAATATCAAAACCAAGAAATGCACAATCTGGGCCGTTTTATTACAGTTATGAAGTTTAGGCCTCTCACATGGCAAACTTCTCACCTGGCAGACAGGTAAAAAGTGACTGTAAACTTTTTCTTCCTGGGCCATATATTTCAAAGCTAAAAAGGCTAGAAAAAGAACAGTGATAGGATTTATTTTGTGCCTGTTTGAATAGTCGGAGGTAGAAGTGTAGTTGATGGAAAATGTCTACTTATATCATTGCTCAAAGATGCTGTGCCTTTAGGAGTAAATTAACTATGAGAAGTTTAGGACAATGGGAGGACTTGGAAGCATTTAAGGCTACAGGATGTGGCCCCATCCTACGTTCATCCTCAGTTTTCAGTGATGCTGCCTTCGTGTCCGGGTGCTTGAGTCCTCGTGTGTGCCTTCAGTTTCCTTCCTTTGTTCTCTTCTTTGTGCTGTGGTTTTCTCAGCCTGGAATACCCTTTCTCCACCTGCCAGAATCCAAGCCACAGTAAAAATTCCAGAGCACAGGCTCACCCAGAAAGGGATTTTCTGAATGTGTTCTTCACTCCTCCCTGACCCCAGGTGGACGTCATCTCCCTGTCTGGTGTCTTCCGGAATGAATGTCACTTTCAGCCTAGAGACACAGTTGTGTGCCTGTCCCTTTTCCTCTGCTGGATGGTGAACGGCGCTTCCTTATTTCTGCATTGTCTAGTTTTCTAAATGACATGCTTGGTGGACAAGAGTGTGATGAGTCATTGACACATGAAAGGAGGTAGAGGAACTTTTGGCATTGATTTCTGCTGTATGATTGAGTTTATTTTTCGAGGATGGAAGATTTGACAAACCCAGAGGATATCCGAACAAACATGAAATGTGACTGGCAGGTGTCACTTTATGGTTATTTAAGAGGAGCACACTTGAAAAATAAAAGCCAAATTCACATGGCAGGTATTCTCTTGTTGTAGAACATACTAGAATTACACATAGGATTCTTGGGATGGCTTCATTTCTCAGGAAAACTGAAAAATGACCCAACAAGGGAAGATGGCCTCGCTGGAGGTTTTTAAAGTAACCCAGATGTGTGTAGGCCTGCAAAGGTGTTATCAAATCCCCTCTTCTCTGACCTCTTGTCTTGTAGCTAGAGGGCCACTGTTCCAGTGTGGCATGATGCCCTTCTTTAGGGTCATGGGTTAAGCCCTTGGACTGTGGATCGTTGTTAACCCCCAAGTCAACAGTAGATACTTACTGACTTCCTGTCAGCTGAAGCTGGCTTTTTGGGTCCTGTCTTCCAGGAATAGAAGATTTTGCCATGCATGGCATCAGTTTCCTCCCAGACCCTTGCACTCTTCCTGAACAATGAAAGAAGTGCTGTTTAAATGAGAAGGAGAAGCTGGTTTATGCGCCTCTTTCTGGAGTTGGGCGAGTGCTGTATGACAAACACGCTGTCTATGTTGACCTTGGTGCAGCCACGGTTTTCAGGCATCGGTGAGACGGGGGTCATTGCTCTGAACTCTCATTATTCTTTCCGAGTCTATTTTTTAATCAAAAAAAGTAATGTACTCAGCTTTTATTTATTGAAGATTTTTCTCTTGTACTTATAATAAAGGCCCAAATGCATATTGTAAATATGTAGAATAAAAAGAATACCTTTTTTTCATTGTACCAAACAGAAGAGTCCTGTCCTCCATGCCTCCTTGATCCGTGGCCCCGGCGTGGGCCCTGTTGCCTGTGTGGCACCTGCACGGCTTATCTCCGTTTCTACAAAACCAGTGTGCTTGCCAGCTCTCGTTGGTCTTTTTCTTTTTCTCATTCACAATGGTCTCCTCATTCTTTATTTTAAAGCGGATTTCCAATATTTATTTCTTAGTTCTCAAGTGGAATTTTATTGGGTTAAAATCAGGGTTATTTAAAAATGTTAGAAAAGCTAGCATTGTTGTAGCACTGGAACTGAGATTTTTCTAGCTAGGTGTTTATATCTAGGAGTCTATCAGGTTATATACTCACTGAGCTTTGGAAAAGTTTAATGGATATGGGGATCCATTTCAAGCTTTGTTGTAAGGATTTTCTTCTCTGGTTTTTGGGGCCTTAGGAAAGGTTCTCAGGAAATATGTCTAAGATAATTTTGAAAACTGAGTGAAACCAATGTCTCTCCAGGATCTTTGTGCTTTCCTTACGTGCCCTTTCTTGGTGGTCTTGACAGGACGAGGTGGGGCCCACCCATGAGCTGGTCCAGAGTCTCATCTCCACCCACTCCACCATTGATGCCAAGGTGGCTTCAAGTCAGGTGATGCTGTTTCCTGATTCCAAGCCACCTGGATCGGAGGTTATACATAATCAAGGGGAAGTCTGCTTTTTTTCTATTTTTAATGAAAAGATATACTACAGAAGATCATATCACCTGTAATTCTGCCATCGTAACACATTTTGGTGGGATTCACTCTATGTTGTTTTGTTTTTCTTTGTGTGTGCATGTGTCTCTGAGGGCTCTTCACTTACCTGACATTACGAGGGAGTCTTTTCTAGAAATAAAATACAGGATGCATTTTTCAACAGACCCCAAATGTTCCTTAAATACCACGCCATCTTCCATAGGTTGCTTTTTTGTGTTTTAAGAGACCTGAGGCCACTTGGCTTTCTTTTGGTGGCCGAAACACTAGAGCAGAGTCGGGGAGTTTGTGGCTGTCCAGAAGCCACATGCCTTGTCTCTGAAAGTTTTATTTAGATTATGTTGTATTATCTCCCATGGGTAAGTTTCCACTGATGTATGGCTTATGTGAATTATTTTTCAGCCTGGGTTAAGAATTTGTATACCTTTATGCTTAGTGGATGTTTGCAAAACATTGGTTTTGTTGTATTGATTTATGATTCCCAGTAAAATTTATCTGAAAATTTTGAGATAATCTAGTATGTAATTTGTTACAATGTGCATAAACTGCCTACCACAGTGCCTGAGATAACGAGTGTTATTAGCTATTTTCATTTTTGCATATCCTTCTAGTTATTCTTGTATACAAGAATACTCTCTTCTCATATAGTTACAGGTAAAATACATAATTTTATTTCTATATTCTGAGCAATTTTTTTTTCTATACAGTCTTTATGTAGTCATGATTTTGTTGTTACCAGTGTTTTTTTGTTATTGTGGTTTCTTTGTTTTTGTTTTTGTTTTGAGATAAGGTCTCACTTTGTCTCCCAGGCTGGAGTGCAGTGGCGTGATCTTGGCTCACTGCAGCCTTGAACTCCCAGGCCCAAGTGATCCTCCTGCTTCAGCCCCACAAGTACCTGGGATTACAAGAGTACACCACCACTCCAAGCTAATTTTTTTTGTTTTGTTCCAGGGACAAGTTCTCATTATGTTGCCTAGGCTGGTCTCGAACTCCTAGGCTCAAGCAATCCTCCCGCCTTGGCCTCCCACAATCCTGGGATTACAGATGTGAGCCACTATGCCTGGCCTATTATTCCTGTATTCTAACTTATCCATCTCTTATGGTATGATTTTTAGTTTTTTCTAATTTATGTTTTCATATTTTTATCTATTGTGCTTCGCATAGTTTTCTTTCATCCAGTAATTTTAACCTCCTTATGATCTTCTCTATCAGTTATGGCACTGGTGACTTAAACTGGATGTTCTTCCTCTGTCATTCCTCCTACATTTGTTAGCTGGAATTTTTAGTAAAGAGCTTTCAATTCTTCCCTTTATTTTGGTATCACTGCTGACTAATGCACTTGCGTTTTATTCCATGGGTTATTTTCCATCACTGTCATTGTTCTTTCTGATGCCTATGCTGTCCCAGATTCGGCCACGGGAGCCTTCAGCCTGTCTCCTGTGTCCTTTCAACTGTCTTTGTTAGTCTTGAGCATTTCTTCCTTTCTGACAGAACAAGAGGATCCAGGCTCATTTTGCCCTCTTTCTGCCTTGGGCCTGGACTCAGCCATTTCTCTTAAGGATCATGTGTTTTTAGCTTAGAAATTAATCAGCTTTCCAAAAAATCTACAAAACACTAACTTCCCTGTTGAGCAATTTTTTTCTAAAATTAGATTTTTTTAAAAGGATTATTCCTTTATTCTCTCTATAAGTTCTTTCGAAGTGTGGTGTTAGGGAACCATGCCTGAGTTTGCTTATTAACTCTTCCAGTGTTTATCAGATCATTTTTTCACTCTGCTATGTCATCTTAAACATCTTAAACAATTCCTTGACGTTTTCTGTTTTTTTGTATTTTCATTGACTATATTGCCATTTCTAGATGAGCTGATCAATGTACAAATTGAATTATTTTGCGTTTCCTTGGTAATATAGGCTGTTGATGCCAAAGGAGGAAAAACAAATGGACTTGAAAACTGGTTGAATGTGTCGGAAAGCCATTTTGGGAGATGATTCTGTGCTAACATCCTCTCTCCTTTCTTGGTCTTTTAATTTTTTTTTCTTACCCAGATATATACAGGTTGATTTTGTCTTTCTAGAAGATCCAAGATCTTTGGTTTAGAGATATATTCTCTTAATGTTAATTGGTATTAGAATACTCTTTTCTGTATTTTATTTCAACACATTTTAAGAATAGAAATGATTGTGTTTTCTTTTAACTTGTGAAGTACAGCATGACATACAAATGTTGTATTCTCAGTATTTCAAAAACTTTCCTTCTTACTGTACAAGTTGTATTCGGCATATAAAGTCCATCCAGCTTTGTTGTAGATGCAGTGTGATTATTACATATTGATAAGGTATGAATTGGAGATGGGATCCAAAAGTACTGTACTTATTGTAATTTTTAAGCTAATTGTAGGTTTGGTGGTGAATATTTTGCTTCTGCAAAATGCAAACAGCATTTCATCAGAAGTCGTCTTATGGTCTTTCAGACATTTTGTTTTATATCTTTGGTGCTTTTTGCCCATGAAGTATCTCTTTTGTGTGTTTGTGTGTGTGTATTGATCTGCCTCGAAATTTCACAGCGCTCATTGTCAGGGATCAGCAGAATCAGGCCTAGGCAGAGAACTGAGCAGTACTCTCAGTATGTCTCTGTGTCCTGGTTGCCACATTATCTCTGTTGTTTATTAATAAATTGGAGAACTCTCTGACCTGTAACAAAGGTTGAATAGATCAGAGACAATTGGAAGAGGAATCCTCTACTCTGTTGTCACCTCTTCTTTTTCTATTCACACATGTCAGATAGAGACGTGTGTTGTAAATTATTTTGTCAGAATGAAAGCCTGGCCGATTAAATGCTTTCTTCCTACTGTATTTAATGTCGATCTCTTGTTCATTTCTTGGTAATATATTTGGTTATTTATGTGTTCATTGCTTTTAGTGTCAGAGATGGCTTTGGATTCCCAGTTCTGTGTGCTCCTGTCTAGCTCCCGAACCCAGCTGGAGAGGTGAGTCAGTCCCAACTGGTGAAGTACTGAGAGGAAGCTACACAAAAGGCAGCAAGGTGTTAATAAGTGTACCTCTGACATTTCAGCTACCTCTGACTTTTCCTTGGAATGAACAAGTAGTAGTCTCTGTCAGAACTACATTTTAAAGGAAAAAAAGAAACTTGAAAGTCGTAAACTATTTATTAATTTATGCTGTTATTTTTGTGTTTACTCAACTCATTTATATTGACTTGTAAATTAGCAATTTATGAACTACTATTTAGCAATTCATTGCCTACATGTCAGCAAACAAATTTTGTTCTTAATAAAGAATCTAGTGACTGGGCACAATGGTTCATACCTGTAATCTCATCACATTGGGAGGGCAAGGCAGGAGGATTCCTTGAGGCCAGGAGTTCAAGACCAGCCTGGGCAACACAGCAAGATTTCATCTCTACAAAAAAATGAAAACATTGGCTGGGCATGGTGCCTCATTTCTGTAGTTCAGGCTACTCAGGAGCCTGAGGTAGGAGGATCATGTGAACCCAGGAGTTTGAGGCTGCAGTGAGCTATGATCCTAACACTGCTCTCCAGCCTGGGTGAGAACCAAGACACCATCTCTTCAAAAAAGGAATCTAGGGGCCTCAGTGTGTGCACGCAGCATGGCTTGTGAATGCGGAAGTGCATGTGTGCATAGCTGTGCTCAAGAATGTGTTGATGATTATACCTTCTCAGAATGAAGGTAATTTTTTTTTTTTTTCTTTTTTTGAGAGGGAATCTCGCTCTGTCGTCCGGGCTAGAGTGCAGTGGCACAATCTTGGCTCACTGCAACCTCCACCTCCCGGATTCAAGCAATTCTCCTACCTCAGCCTCCCAAGTAGCTGGGATTATAGACGCCCGCTACCATGCCCGGCTAATTTTTGTGTTTTTTTTCAGTAAAGACGAGGTTTCATTATGTAGGTGAAGCTGGTCTCGAACTCCTGACCTCAAATGATCTGCCCACCTCGGCCCCCCAAAGTGGTGGGATTACAGGCATGAGCCACTGCGCCCAGCCTGTTTATTCTCTTAAGAGAGAAAATGAGGGGATTAATGGACTGTGGTTCTGGGCAAGGTGGAAAACTCTTAACGTGGAAGTACTGGGGCAAGTGCTGTGACAGGCTAGGATGGTGCAGTCAGTCCCTTCACCCAGAAATCAGTAGAATGTTAGCAGTTCAGACTCAAACCTTGTGAAAAACAGGTGGTGGAAAGGAAGTCCCTCGCAGCAACTGGCGCCATAATCAAGACAGAATGTTGGCAGAATAAATGGAGTTACCTGCTTTCAGCCCCAGGTGGTAGCTATTGTCTGCCCTGACGATAGGTGATATTAATTTGTGATCCTGTTGTCTTAAAATGGGGTCACGCGTCTCCGGTAGAATTAAGTCCACAGTGAAGTTGTCCCCTCATCCCCAAAGAGATAAACATATATGAATGAACTGAAGTGATAAGGTAACAACTACTGCTGCCTGGGATCATGAGAGACCTGAAATGAACTGATAGAAAGTGAAAGGTGGCTGAGATAATGAGAATAGACCCATCTGCAGAGGATCATAAAACCAGCAAAGACAAGGTCTTGTGTAAGTTGCCTTCAGAAGCTTTGTCCATGAGAACTCTAAGGACTTCTCTAGATCTGTTGGCTGCTGCTGCGATCTCTGCCCAGAAGGAGCCTCTGACCAGCATCCAAAGGGCTTCTGGACCCACTGGACTCTTCTGGAGGTACACTGGTCTCCGGAGCCATGGCTGTGGCTTTTTACTCCCTTTATTACTGCCTGTGTGTAGAATGATAATTGCATAATTGATAGTGTGAAGACCTTGATAAATGGTAAATCTGAGCATCTGTATTTGTCTGACGTGTCATTGTGAAACCTCACAGCTTCAGTCAGTGTCAGCGCAGCTAAGGAGCTTTTGTGCCTAATGCACATGTCACTGGGCATAGGCTACAGGCACCTAATAACTCAGGTACCTTAACAGTCACTAATGAGTGTATCTCCAAGGAACAGTCCAACAACACATGACTGGCCTGACTCAAGGTAACTATGTGTCCAATCCAGGGTCATAGTGAGTGGACATCCGCCAACCAGAGGTCATTCCCCCTGCCTGCCATTGAGCAGTTCAGAAGTGACTGGTGTAAGCAGACATGAGTGAGCTTGCTGAATTCACTATTTGCCTCTTTGGAGGGGATCATACCCAGGGTCTAGGTCATTGTACCTTATAGGAGTCATACACATTTCACTTGCAAATTATATTTGAAAATTAAATGACCATGTCGCAAGTCATTCACAAAACATTTTTTAAAATTGCATTCCAGAACCCATATTAACATCCAGTGACCTGTAGAAAGCAGTAGAGAAATGTATTAGACAAAAAGTTCTGGCAAAGACCAGTCTGATACTGGCCTGATTACCCAACCTCAGGAATTGGCCACATCAACTTGAAGAGCGAAGAAAAATAAAAAGTACCAGATTTATTACTCAAGACATTAGGAACTATCCGTTTAGATAGACGATTTTAGCTAACAAAATATTACAACGTCATCCTGAAGAATATGTCCCTCTTCCAGAGAACCCAGGAGGTTATCATGACCCCTGGAAAGCCCGACCAGCAGTAACAGTGCAAGTGGCATAGGCGCATGAGTGCAGAAATACAATCTCTACTGCAAGTAAGTTTCATACTAGGCAAGAATTACAGGATATACATAGAACTTTTGCTCACAAAGTCAAATCAGATGTACAAATTCAATATGGTTTAGGAGTTAATGGTGGTAAATTCATCCTGCTTACGGGAAGTGAAGTAGGACAAATGACTGGAATAGCAAATAACTCCAGGATTAATGATGAATTAATTGCTAGAGCAGAAAATATCCAAGACTTTCCTGACTTATGATGGGGATGGGTAAAGAAGTTGGATGAGACGATACCCAAACATGATTCCCAGGTTTACCTAAACAATGGAAGACTATAAAAGATGCCATTAAGATATCTCAAGAATATGGAAGATTATTATTCCCTTCTCATGGGAAACGACTTTATAGGGCACCTGAAAAAAATTCCCATGCAAAATCACTTTTACAAAATGTCAAGTTATGATATTCAAAATGAAACCAAAAAGTCACAACATTTACATAATACACTGTGCAACCCTGATTTCCTGTCATAAAATGTTTCTTACCTCTAAACCAAAGTTTCATTTTATAATTTAATTTTTCTCATTTTTTCTGTTCTCTTAGCTTAGGAAAAGATCATTACAAACTTTTTGTATATTTTCATATATGCTTGCAAAGAATTGTAAAACTTTGTTGTGATTATTTTTCCTTTAAGCTGAAACTTCCCTAATCTTTCTTTAGAGATTGTGGCATAGCATGCTAGTTTCCTTTCCATATCCATTTGTTTTCTGTAATGAATACAGAAATACAGGCACTATTTTGTAACTTTAAATAGACATTATCTCAAGTCTATAAGAATTATCCAAAATGGTATCTAATGACATTTCTACGTCTTCAGACACTTAACACAGATTGGAGCCTCTAGGTCTTGAAGATTTTACTAGATATTGGTTACTGAAACTGAGCTTTCTTGAATTATTTTTCCTTCCACTGTGGTTTCCTGCATTTCAACATATCACCGAGTTTTGTCCTCAAACATTATTTAAATATTTTCCACAGAATTAAATTAAATATGAATCATCCCTCCTTCTCTGATTTTTGAAATGACGCTTTGTTTCCATTAATAATGATTCTTCTGGTCCGTTTTGTAGTTATATGTTAGAGTTTGTAAATATTCACACATTTTGCAATTGCATATAATTTTCTTATTTTTTCCTCTTCCTCTAAAGTTGCTGTTATTTCTTTTAACTTTTTGTGGGAAAAATTAAATCCATCTTTCACTTTGTTGATATGCTTATTTATAATTCAACTCCTTGATTTTTGCTCAAATTACTTTTCAAGTTACCCACTTTTAGGGAAGGCATTTTTTGGGTTTTGTTTAGTGTGTCAGGCTTTTTTTTAATTAGTTGTATCAAGAAGTGTAGACTTTTCTATACATAATATTCTTTTTCCCACAATAGTTTTGTTTTGTTTTGTTTTTTTGAGACGGAGTCTCGCTCTGTTCCCCAGGCTAGAGTGCAGTGGCGCATCTCAGCTCACTGCAAGCTCCACCTCCTGGGTTCACGCCATTCTCCTGCCTCAGCCTCCCAAGTAGCTGGGACTACAGGTGCCCACCACCACGCCTGGCTAATTTTTTTGTATTTTTAGTAGAGATGGGGTTTCACCATGTTAGCCAGGATGTTCTCAATCTCCTGATCTCGTGATCTGCCGGCCTCGGCCTCCCAAAGTGCTGAGATTACAGGCGTGAGCCACTACGCTCGGCCTATATTCAACTTTTGATCAGAGAGTTCCATTTTAATGTGACACTGAGAGTAAAAAACTATCTTTTCTTCCTTACCCATTTCTCTTCCTACATTCTCTGCCAGGAGGAAGGCACCGCTACATACCCAGTCTTCACCAGCAGAGCCTGAGCAGGTCTGTTTTTCCTCTGCTTCCCCTCTTCTTTCACATTTCATGACCAAGCACTTCCTATTCTCTCTCCCAAATGATCACAGGTTTTTTCCTCCACTTTTGTCACTGCCACTGCCCTTAGCATTACTCTGCCTTTAGATAAAGTCTCTTAATTGCTCTGGTAGCTTCCTTCAGTTCTTCATTATACAGACCACTACACACACATCTGACAAGAGACTTCTCACCTTTTTATGATTCAATGACTGAAATTCCCAGAATAAAATTAAAACCACCCCAGCATCAAATTTGAGGTCAAATAGAGGTGAGTTTGTATCCCAGGTTCATACACTGTCCAGCAGTGTGGTCTCAGAAAACGGAACTCCTTAAGCCTTTGTGTATCTGCCTGCACTCATTGAGCATTGGGACTATTTCACACATACCGTCCCTGGCATGTAGAAGGGACTTAATCAATGTTGAAAGAAGGGGAGGCATTTTAAAATCCACATCAAAAAGATGGTTTTTTGTCCAGGAGTGGTGGCTCACACCTGTAATCCCAGCACTTTGGGAGGCCAAGGCAGGTGGATCACCTGAGGTCAGGAGTTCCAGATCAGCCTGACCAACACGGTGAAACCCCATCTCTACTAAAAATACAACCATTAGCTGAACATGGTGGTGGGCTCCGGCAATCCCAGCTACTTGAGAGGCTTGGGCACTTGAATGAGAATCACTTGAACCCAGGAGTTGGAAATTGCAGTGAGCCAGGATTGTGTCACTGCCTGGGCAACAGAGTGAGACTCTGTCTCAAAAAAAAAAAAAAAAAAAAAAAAAGTTGTTTTAAAAATATATTAATCAGGCTGGGTGTGGTGGCTCATGCCTGTAGTCCCAGCACTTTGGGAGTCTGAGGTGGGTGGATCTCCTGAGGTTGGGAGTTCGAGACCAGCCTGACAAACATGGAGAAACCCCATTTCTACTAAAAATACAAAATTAGCCGGGCATGGTGGTGCATGCCTGTAATCCCAGTTACCTGGGAGGCTGAGGCAGGAGAATCACTTGAGCCTGGGTGGTGGAGGTTGCGGTGATCCAAGATGGCACATTGCACTCCAGCCTGGGTAACAAGAGTGAAACTCCATCTCAAAAAAAAATTGTGTTCAACAAGGTTGAAGTGTGTCCAGAATTGGTGGGTTCTTGGTCTCACTGACTTCAAGAATGAAGCTGCAGACCTTTGCGGTGAATGTTACAGCTCATAAAGACAGCATGGACCCAAAGAGTGAGCAGCAGCAAGATTTATTGCAAAGAGCAAAAGAACAAAGCTTCCACAGTGTTGAAGCGGACCCAAACCCACAAGGGTGGCCACTGGCTAGCTGGGGCAGCCTGCCTTTATTCCCTTTTCTGGCCCACCCACATCCTGCTGATTGGCCCATTTTACAAAAAGCTGATTGGTCCATTTTACAGAGAGCTGATTGAACCATTTTGACAGGGTGCTGACTAGTGCATTTACAATCCCTGAGCTAGACACAGAGTGCTGATTGGTGCATTTACAATCCTCTAGCTGGACATAAAAGTTCTCCAAATCCCCACTAGGTTAGCTAGATACAGAGTACCGATTGGTGTATTTACAAACCTTGAGCTAGACACAGAGTACTGATTGGTGTATTTACAAACCCTGAGCTAGAAACAGAGTGCTGATTGGTGCATTTACAATTCCTTAGGTAGACATAAAGGTTCTCCAAGTCCCCACTAGACTCAGGAGCCCAGCTGGCTTCACCTAGTGAATCCCGCACAGGGGCTGCAGGCGAAACTGCCTGCTGGTGCCGCGCAGTACGCCTGCACTCCTCAGCCCTTGGGCAGTCGTCGGGGAGGCTTGGGCTGAGCAGGAGCCCACTGGGGGGTGGGGAGAAATGGGGAGGCTTGGGCATGGCGGGCTGCAGGTCCCGAGCCCTGACCCGCGGGGAGGCAGCTGAGTCCTGACGAGCCAACACTGCTGGGGTACCCAGCGCACCCTCTGCAGCTGCTGGCCCAGGTGCTAAGCCCCTCACTGCCCAGGGCCGGTGGTGCCAGCCAACCACTCTTGAGTGCAGGGCCTGCCAAGCCCACACCGACCCGAAACTCGCGCTGGCCTGGGAGCAGCGTGCGTAGCCTTGGCCAGCCCAGAGGGGGGGCTCCCACTATGACGTGGCGGGCTGAAGGGCTCCTCACGCACTGCCAGAGTGGATGCGGAGGAGGAGGTGCCCAGAGTGAGGGCTGCTAGCACGCTGTCACCTCTCAGAAGCATAAAAGGTTAATAGCCAGAATCATTTATCAATTGTATTTCTGTACATCTGCAAGACACAATCTGAAAATGAATTTAGAGAAACAATTTCATTGGGCAACAAGAGCAAAACTTCATCTCAAAAGATAATAATAATAATAATCTACAGTGCCACTTCCCGTCCAAGCTTGACTTCTACCTTTACTTTCTAATATGGTTTTGCTATGTCCCCACCCAAATCTCATCATGAATTGTAATCCCCATAATCCTTATGTGTTGAGGGAGGGGTCTGGGGGGAGGTGATTGGATCATGGGGGCAGTTTTCCTCATGCTGTCCTTGTGATATTCAGTGATCTCTGATGAGATCTTATAGGGTTTCATTTCGTTTTGTTTTTGGGGGATGGAGTCTTGCTCTGTTGCCCAGGCTGGAGTGCCCTGGCATGATCTTGGCTCACTGCAGCCTCTGCCTCCTGGGTTCCAGTGATTTTCCTGCCTCAGCCTCCTGAGTAGCTGGTATTACAGGCATGTACCACCGCACCCAGCTAATTTTTGTATTTTTAGTAGAGATGGGATTTCACTACATTAGCTAGGCTGGTCTCGAACTCCTGACCTCAGTTGATCCACCTGCCTTGGCCTCCCAATGTGCTAGGGTTACAGGTGTGAGCCACTGTGCCCAGCTGAGATCTGATGGTTTTATACATGTTTGACAGTTGCTCCTTCACATGTTCACACTCTCTGTGTGGCCACCATGTAAGGCGGACCTGGTTCCCCTTCTGCCATGATTGTATGTTTCTTGAGGCCTCCCCCACCATGTGAAACTGTGAGTCAATTAAACCTCTTTCCTTTACAAATTACCCAACCTCAGGTATTTATATCAGTGTGAAAACAGACTAGTATACTTTCTGATAATCATGCCTGAGGAATTGGGGGAATTCAGACTACCTGGGATAAAATTGTGGCCCCACCCTTAGCAGTCATGTGACCTTTGGGAGGTTACTTACCTTCTCCATCTCAACTTATTCTGTAAAATCTGTAAAATGAGATTGTTTCTGAGGGTTAAATGAGCATAGCACAGTGGGGACACTGTCAGGCACACACTACTTGTCAGATGTCGAGTATTCATCTTTATTAAATTAGGACTGTGGTAACCCACTTTATGGCTCTCGATTTTGTATGACAAAATCATGCTTAGTGCTTTGTTAGTAAAAGAAAGAAAATCTGAAAGTCCCTGCCATGGAAGGAAGAAATAGCGGGGAGAAAAGGGAGTTGGTAAGTTTCACCATTTTAGAGCTTGGAGGGACAAGTTAGGTTTCTATTTTGTGGAGAAGGAGGTGGAGGCAGGATGGGTCCTAAGGTGTCATTCAAGACACACAGCCATAACTCTTTACTGAGAATAGAGCTAGGGCCCCAGGGATTGCTGTGGTCAATTTGCAGACAAAAACGACCACCCATTGGAAGACAGGAGAGGAGTGTTTAGTTACAAAAGCAGTCAGCCATTCAGGTGTATCTACATTCAGTCAGCAAATAAAAGTTGTTCAGCTTGGTTGCTAATGGGACCCACTCTACTGAGGCTTTATGTAGAACTCATAGAGGAAGACGGCTTCAAGTAACCAACTACCCTGTGCTTTTCTTAGGACTAAAAAGCTCAGGAAGCTGGTGATGGATGAAAACCTTAGTCCCACTGGCACTGCATGAGGGGCCAGGAGAGCAGCAGCATCATAAGCCACAGGGCGGGGCACCTCAGGCAGGGGCATTCTGAGCTGTTGGGGAGGGGGGGCAACCAGGGTGGGGCACTGTGAGCTGTCGGGGAGGGCATTGTGATGTGTGGGGTGGGGCATTGTGTGCCACATGCCTGTGCTCCCACCTGAGCCAGTGGGCTTCAGTCTGTAGGTGACTACAGAAGGAGGAGGAGCTCCCTCTGTTCTCTCCTTAGGCAGTTGTGTCTCTCAGCGCTTGTTGGGTTCACAACCTATTAAATAAGCTGGCTGGTCTTCACCCTCCCAGACAAGTCAGCTCAGGGGAGGCGGCAGGGCACGGGCCTTGGCCTGCATCCCCATCTGGGGCCAGGGCCAGGCTGTGAGGTAGTCAGGCGAGCAGCGGGCAAGACCATCTCTGCAAGTGCAGCATAGCCTCGGCCTAGGACAGCGGGAGTGTGTGGCCAAAGTTGTGAGCAGAGGCACAGGTGGTGGCAGACAGTAAGAGACGCCCCATGGGGAACATACTGACCTGTTGTGTGTGCCCCAGGGACAGTCCTGAGTTTGACCAGAAGCAGGGGTCAGTGTGCCCCTCGGAGTCCGAGATCTATGAGGCAGGAGCGCCCATGGCTGGTGCTGTACAGCCTGCTGCAGTGACTGTTGAAGTTGGTGAGGACCTCCACATGCACCGCATCCATGACCAGGAGATGCCTGAAGGTAAGGAGGTGATGGGTGCCATCTGCCCTCGTCTTGCCTCTGGTCCCCAAGGTCCCCTGGGAGGCATTGCCCACTTCGAGCTCCTTTCTGCCTGTAGCCAGCTTTCCCGGGGCTGGCCAGGAACAAAAGCTGACTCTGCCTTGCATTCCCACCCCTTAGTCTTTCCCCACCGAGTCCAGTTTCTTTTCACCTCCCCTCCCAATCGCCCAGTTCTTGCTCTCTCATCTCACTCTCCCAGGCTGGCATGGAACCATTTATTTCTGGCTATTCTTGTCGAATAAGCAGCAGTCGAATAAACGAGTTGATAAATTTTTATAAATGATTACATCTTTTTTTTTCTTTTCTCCCTCTATACATATAGCTTTGGAGTTTAAACCTTCTGCCAATTCAGAGGCAAGCACAATATTCCATGGGAACTCTCAAACAGATGGTGAGACAACATTGTCTGTAGCTCTGTTTATTAACCTGTGGGACTTTGTTGAGGCTTTGGACCATTTTCTTCCTTTTCTCAATAAAAACTCAAATATCCCAACTTTCCAGCACCCACCTTATTTTTTCTTTGTACCTGTCCAGATGGTACCTAAGTGAAGGAACCAGGTAAGTGCCTAATTGTTTCCTTTGTTAAAGTAGCTAAATCTCAGCACAGTTCATATTCAGATATTTGGGGATTTCTTGTTTAAAATCAGAATGGAGGTTGCCATGGGAGAGGCTGTATGGCACTCTTAATGGGCTGCTGCAAGTCACCTTGATAGAAGCTGCTTAGTTTCTTCTAACTGTAATTTGAACAGAGAAGAAAAAAAAAAAGGAGGATGCTTAAAATAATTGTGAAAGGTGTGAAACGTCACTGCCAGGACTGCAGAAAAATTGTTGTGTGTTGTAGGGGGGAGGGTTTGTCAAAGGAGTTTACCCATGAGGCTCTGATTACTTTAAAATTCTTACTTTAACACAAAATGTGTCTCCAGATTTATTCTGGTGACTTAACAGACTTTATTTACCTCCTTATTCTAAAAGAGGGGTGGGGATTGGTTCATGGTCAAAACTTTCAAAAGACATGAAACGTCAATGTAGACTGTTAATGTGTAATATAAGGATTGCAGGTTAAAACGTCAGACCTTCCCTGTAAGAGTGATTGTTGCTGTGGCTCCTCCTTTGTCCTTTCACCTCCTGACAATAGCATCGTGTTCAAAGATAGGAAAGTCAGAGTTTTGGCTGGGCATGGTGGCTCACACCTGTAATCCCAGCACTTTGGGAGGCTGAGGCAGGTGGATCACCTGAGGTCAGGAGTTCGAGACCAGCCTGGCCAACATGGTGAAACCCCGTCTCTACTAAAAAAAATACAAAAATTAGCTGGGTGTGGTGGCGCATGCCTGTAGTTCCAGCTACTCGAGAGGCTGAGGCAGGAGAATTGCTTGAAGCTGGGAGGCAGAGATTGCAGTGAGCAGAGATCATGCCAATGCACTCCAGCCTGGGTGACAGAGCGAAACCCCGTCTCACAAGAAAAAAAGAAGAAAAGGAAGAAAGTTGGAGATTTTTAAGTCTCTACACTGCTGGGAGAGGTGGGGGATGGGAGCCAGTAGAAAAGAGAAAACAGTTGGCTTGCCTCTAAAACTTTGCAAAGAGATGACTTTAGGTAAAAATAATTCTGGGTAATAACATGATTCTTGAATAAAAACTAAAATTTTCAAAATAGAAAGCATTGCATCATAAAGATATTAAATCCAGTCGGCTTATTGGTTTCATTTAAATGCCAGAGATTTCATTGCTGTAGAGGAGATATCTTATAGCTCTTCTATTTAAACTTTGGTTGGGCTCTTAATTTTTTAAGAGGTAGGATAATTAAGACTCATGATGAGTATGACTTTGTAACTTGTAAGTACTATCTTCACTTTTCAAGATATTTAAGGATTGCTTTAGAATAAACAAATATGTGAATTAAAGTACTTACAAAGCATGTAAGTGCTTGTGTAAACTTACAGTCTGTTTGGTGATGTAAGGAAAACCTGATTGATGTTACACACCAGTTAGTAGATGGGCAGTATTGGATGAGATCCCAAAAACGGTTGTTTATTGTCATTCTTTAGGATTACAACACAGTTTATGTATGTCTCACTTGGCCCTTTCCAATACAAATAAGGGCTGTGTATATTCTCCCTATGTATTGCTAATGAAGAAATGAAGACTTAGAGATATCGCATGTCTGTGGAAGACAGCTACTCAACAGAACTAACATTCTATGTCCTCAGAATGATATGGAAGTGACAGATATGCTGAATTTACTTTAAAAAAATTTTTTAAACTCTAGAATACATTTTATATTTTGCCTATAAAATAGACCTGTCTTTTAAAACTTACTGCCATCTCGATTTATTTTATGCAAAGTTGATTTTACACAACTCAAAGCCGACATTTACCTCTTCATTTTTTTTTTTTTTTTAATAAAGGAGGGTGTCACTATGTTACACATGCTGGCCTCAAATTCCTGACCTGGGTTCAAGTGATTTTCCCATCTCGGCCTCCTGAGTAGCTGGGACTACAAGCATGTGCCATCTTGCCTGGCTCTCTCTTATATCCATACATTCATTTCAATGGATAAGAATAAAAGGAGAGGTAGTGACATAGCTTAAATGCAGCAGTTGAATAAACGAATTGATAAATTCTTATAAATGATTACATCTTTTTTTCCTTTCTCCCTCTATGCATATAGCTTTGGAGTTTAACCCTCCTGCCAATCCAGAGGCAACCACAATATTCCACAGGAACTCTCAAACAGATGGTGAGACAATGTTGTTTTTTCCACCAAGAGAAAGAGTAAAACCTCTTGTTTGATCAGGTGTATTATAGGAAGTATTTAGAAAAACTCATACTGGTTTAAATTTTTCAACTTTTCACATATTCACTTGTCTTATTTTAATGTGTGATATACTTTCCTTTAGTTGTTACCATTTTAGTGAAAACATGTAAACTTTTTGTTTATACATTTTGCCATCTTTTTATCAACACAATTAATTTGTCATGTGATGGAGGAGTCATGGATTTCTCTTTATTCATAATTCTTGGTCCCTTTTCCTTTGCTCCAAAGAGTACATTTTAAAGCTGAATGATAGAACTTAGGCTTCAGCTTGGTTTTCATTTAAACAAATTAAAAACATAGCTGTTTATCATCGGGGATTGAATCTGTGATTTGGGTCTCCTCTCACACAGTCCTCTGACCACATTCATTTACCACATCCAAGTTCATGCTACTCAAAACTTTTAAGTTATTAACCTTTTCATTTGATGTAATGTCAATTTAAACATGCCCTACTCTTGCTTATTTTTCTTAATGTTATGTTAAATCCTCATTTATTTGCTAAAAAGCCATACACAGCCAAGTTTTCCAGTTGCCTTAAACAGCAAGAATACAAGTGAGGGTTCTATAATAATATGTGAAGTAACGCAGCACAGTAAAATATGGGAGTTTCTAACTTCGTTTTTATAGTTTGAGTAGACTTTGCCCATCCTGAGTCAGTTATTTCTGGTTAGAATTTGTGTTCATTTTTTACATTACTGTAAACAGATACCTAAGGCTGGGTAATTTATAACAAAAAGAGGTTTAATCGGCTCATAGATCTTCAGGCTGTACAAACATGGCTTCAACATCTGCTTCTGGTGAGGGCCTCAGCAAGCTTACAATCATGATAGAAGGCAAAGGGGAAGCAGGTGGTTCCACACGGTGAAAGAGGGAGGAGAGAGGGGAAGGGGGAAGGTGCCACACTCTTTTTTTTTTTTTTTTTTTTGAAATGAAGTCTTGCTCTGTTGCCCAGGCTGGAGTGCAATGGTGTGATCTCAGCTCACTACAACCTCTACCTCCCAGGTTCAAGCAATTATCCTGCCTCAGCCTCCTGAGTAGCTGGGACTATAGGCGGGCACCACAACACCTGGCTGATTTTTGTATGTTTGGTAGAGACAGGTTTCACCATGTTGACCAGGTAGGTCTCAAACTCCTGACCTCAGGTGATCTGCCCGCTTCAGCCTCCCAAAGTGCTGGAATTACAGGCTTGAACCACCACACCCGGCTGGTACTACAGTCTTTTAAACTACCATAATGACAATTTGCTTATTACCATGGGGATGGGACCAAGCTATTCATAAGGAATCCCCCGGCATTACCCAAACACCTCCCACTAGGCCCTGTCTCCAACATTAAGGGTCACATGTTAACATGAGGTTTGGAGGGGGAACATATCCAACACATATCAGAATTGTATTTCCCAGCTCCTTCCAGAGCCATGGGCTTCTCACACCTAGAGAGCATGGAAGCGGTAAAAGAAAAGCTATTCCATGTCCCTCACCCTTCAGTGGTAGGAACTTTTGCCTACAAGGCCCTTCCAGCATCAAAGGCAGAGGCAATGTAGGAAACAAAGCATGGCCCAAGTCCCTCTTGGGGCTTTTATTATTATGGCCTTATTTTAGGAAAAAAAAATGATTTTTTGTGCTGCAGACACCATGTCCAATTAGGTTTGTATACTCATTTTACAATTAAAATTTAGGCCAGGCTCTGTGGCTTACGCCTGTAATCTCAGCTCTTTGGGAGACCGAGGTGGTGGGAGGCCAAGGTGGGTGGATCACGAGGTTAGGCGATCAAGACCATCTTGGCTAATGCAGTGTAAAAATAAAAAAACAAAAATTAGCTAGGCGTGGTCGCGTGTGCCTGTAGTCCCAGCTAGTCGGGAGGCTAAGGCTGGAGAATTGCTTGAGCCTGGGAAGCAGAGGTTGCAGTGAGCTGAGATCCTACCACTGCACTCCAGCCTAGGTGACAGTGAGACTCCGTCTCAAAAAAAAAAAAAAAAAAAAAAAAAAAAAAAAAATTAAGATAGGTTACTTTCCAGTTGTGCAAAGACCCCTTTTTGTTTTGTTTTGTTTTTAGTGACATATTAGTAGATAACCACTAAGTGTGGTTCAGGATGCTTACGGGGATTCTGTTGCATCTAGAGATAGGTGCCTGGTCAGGAAGTAGTTCTAAGAGCTGTTGGCGCTTAGCTTCTGATAATTAAAGTAAGCTATGTGTAAATACCGAGTGAGAGAATACTAATGGATCATGGCTCATATATGCAACAGTTAAACCTTTTTATTAGCTAAGATCTCCATCTGGCCTAATTTTTTTGCCCTTTTCTTTTATACATGAGGATTCTTTCATTTTTATGTAATATAAACTTTATGAAATAGAAACTTTCATTTGTACATAATAGAAACTTTATGAAATTAATCATGCCAGATAATTTAAATTATAAATTATTGAAAATAATTTTTTAAATGGAATTTTGCCTCATTTTACATAGGAGTAATCAGTAAGATGTTAATAACTACTTCTATTTTATGGTATTTGTATCAGAAGTGACCAGTTTGTTTTTTTTTATTCTTAGTGATAGAAATAAGAAGAAGCAATTGTACAAACCATGTAAGTAAACAGTCAAATAGTTAAGAAATGGATAGTTTGACATAAAAGTATCTCTCTCTTGATTTCTTTAAATTACAATACGGACCCAGTGGCGATAGTATGGACCCCTTTTTTTGGATTTTCTTTTTTTTTTTTTTTTAGATGGAGTCTTGTTCTGTCGCCTAGGCTGGAGTGTGGTGGCCGGATCTCAGCTCACTGCAAGCTCCGCCTCCTGGGTTTACGCCATTCTCCTGCCTCAGCCTCCCGAGTAGCTGGGACTACAGACGCCCACCACCATGCCCGGCTAATTTTTTGTATTTTTTAGTAGAGACGGGGTTTCACCATGTTAGCCAGGATGGTCTCAATCTCCTGACTTCGTGATCCGCCCGTCTTGGCCTCCCAAAGTGCTGGGATTACAGGCTTGAGCCACCGCGCCCGGCCTGGATTTTCTAAATCTCTTCTATTTTCCTAAGTATTAAATTTATCCAGAAAAGTCTTTAGCTTAGGGTGTCCTTTTAAGGATTTCTGATATTTAAGTTAAATTTCAATAGTCTGGTTGTGGTAAAAAGATCTGCTTTAAGGCTGGGCATAGTGGCTCACACCTGTAATCCCAGCACTTTAGGAGGGCAAGGCGGGCGGATCATCTGAGGTCAGGAGTTCGAGACAACCCTGACCAACATGGTGAAATTCTGTCTCTACTAAAAATACAAAATTATCCAGGCACGGTGGTGCATGCCTGGAATCTCAGCTGCTCAGGAGGCTGAGGCAGGAGAATTACTTGAACCCGGGAAGCAGAGGTTGCAGTGAGCCGAGATCATGCCATTGCATTCCAGCCTGGGTGAGAGAGTGAAACTCTATTTCAAAAAAAAATAAAAATAAAAATAAAAAAAGTTTTGCCTTAAATATTTAATCTTATTTTTAATGAAATAACAAAAATAGAATAGCTAAGTTAATTGCCAGCACAGTCTACTGACTTTCTATCACAGCAGGTGAAAGCATACCTTCCTTGCTACACCATGATCTTATGTTCCTCCCTCTGTTTCTTCCAATTGTAGCACACTTCTTCATTAAATCAGTAATATTTACATGATTTTGACTCTGCAAACATTATTCTCTGCTAAGTCATATGGTGTTTTCACTGTGCCTCTGCATTACATGTCCTTCACCCTGTCTCTGAAACAGTTCTGAAATCTGAGCACTTCTGCAATTCTCCTGGATCTTCTCTTTTTTCCTAGCCTATGTTAGTTTATCCATCCAAATATAGTAAGGAGACTCTGGGTGGTCTGTTTGCTTTCACATCCATTATTTTTTAGCTTGAAGCTAATTTTCTGACTATATTCGTTTGCTTATTTTCTAACAGCTATTTTCCCCCAAGTGTTGTAGCATTTATCACATGCCTTTCAAAGATATTTTCCGTCTGCGAAAACACATCTCTTCCTTTTGTGTGTGTGTCGGGGGCAACTTTCTTTGGCCTTTTGTCATCCTAGTTCAGTATGGAGTGGCTTTCCCTAGATGTGCTCGATGTCTGCTTTTCTGTGCTATCTCCTTAAAGTCTTTTGGGATCTCACATAACTGCTGTCTTGTGTGGGATCGCCTGAGTCCCTGATTCTGTGTTTCCTTCTGTCCTGTTATCCTCTCTAGTTGTACCTGAACACATTTTCCTGGGTGGAGATGTTTAGAGAGCTGGCCAGTCTTAAAATCCCTCCTCTTTGATAGAGAGGACACCTCTAGGTTGAATCCAAATTTTATGGTTCTGAAGACATTTTGCAGTTGTGCTGTCATTACAGTGTTGTTCTTGAATCTGTTGCCAGTGTGTGATACACTATTTACAACCAGGTTTTAGGTATCTGTGGAAGCTTTTTAGGATCTTCTCTCTCTCTGAGGTTCTGAAATTTTATAATAACAGCATGTTGGGGATCTTTTCATTTTATTTAGGCTACTAAACCTTGAAAACTTTTTTATTTTCTCTGTTTCTTTTACTGTTAGTCTTGTTATTCAGACGCTAGGCTGCTTAGACCAGTACACCTGCATTGGTTTTTAATTTTTCCCCTTCTGTTTTTTTTCAGTTTGTCTTTTTATTCTAGTTCTGGGATATTCTGTGACTTTATCCTCTACTATTTCTATTGAATTTTATATTTTTGAGAGTGTTTTAAGATTTTTTTTTGTTAAGTTTTGCTCCTGGTTTTGACTGCTCCCATGAATTCCTTTTTTCTGTTGCTCTGATTTCTGTTGTTGGAGGCTTCCCTCCAATGTGTGGTGGTCCCTGGCCTGCTTTATTTGGAAGCAGGACTTCTGTTAGCTGATAGCACTCAGTGTGAGGTTTTGGAAGCCAAACTAGCTTTTCATTTGGGGGACCTCAGTGTATTATCTGGGGATCTTTATTCGAGACATTTCAGTTTCTTCTGAGAAGGATCTCCCAATTTTCTGCCTGTAAAGTAAAAGCGTGGCCACTTGCTTTCCAAAAGCAGAGTTAGCGAAGCAAGGTGGAGTTCCATTTTTGGTATATAGTTTTCTTTATATCTCAGGTTTAAGACATGGTATCTCTGAGCCAGAAATTCTGAGGGTTTGATATATCCAGAGAACACGCATCTAAGTTTCATGTCAGATGGAAAGACAGGTGGACTTGGGACTCTGGTTAGAGATTTTCAACTGACCTTGCTGGCTTTTGTTTTATATTTTACCCAACTTTCCAAAGTGCCATTTGCCTGTTAAGTTCACAACCTGCCTTTAGTTCTGCAAGACAAACTGGCTTGCTTCTGTTCCAGTCACTTTCTGTAGGGACCAAAGTTGTGCTTCCGTGTTATTTACCACTCCTTTATCTATTTTTTGTATCACAGCATTTATTAAAAATTATCTCTGTCAACCTTCTCTCCTGGTCATGTGTGTAACCTTTATTTTATGACTAATGAGACTTCTGGATTGTGGTCAATCTATTATATTTAATCCAAATTTAGGACCTATGTTTAAATCAAAGTCTAATTTGAGTATAATTAATGATATTAACCCAGAGAAGTTTTAAAACTAATGTGTCTATAATAAGCATATTATGCTTTTCTCCTAAGGCCTTGTTTAATATTTTCTTTCAAACTTTATCCACTGCCATATACTTCCCTTTACTTCACAACAGAGATGGAGCTGTTTTCATGAATGCCCAAAGTGTTAGAAATATTTAAGTTAATTAAGATTTGTTCATTTTTAGCCTGGTCAACATAGCAAGACCTCATGTCTACAAAAAGGTAAAATAACAAATTAGCCAGGCCTGGTGGCATGTGCCTTTCGTTTTACCTACTCAGGAGGCTGAGGCAGAGGATCGCTTGAGCTCAGGAGTTTGAGGCTGCAGTTAACTATATTTGCACCACTGCACTCCAGCCTGGGCAACAAAGGGAAACCCTGTCTCAGAAAAAGGAAAAAAGTTATTAATTCTTTCAAAACATATCTAAAATTTGTCCTGCCCAAAAGGAGAGCAAAAAATGTGAACTTTAGTCTTTGTTTTATTTTATTTATGTTTGCTGAGAAAAATGCTGTACTTTATTTATTTATTTATTTATTATTTCTATAGGTTTTTGGGGGAACAGGTGGTATTTGGTTATATGACTAAGTTCTTTAGTGATGATTTGTGAGATTTTGGTGCACCCATCACCTGAGCAGTATCCACTGAACCCAGTTTGTAGTCTTTTATCCCTCACCCTCCTCCCAGCCTTTCCTCCGAGTCCCCAAAGTCCATTGTATCATTCTTATGACTTTGCATCCTCATAGCTTAGCTCCCACATATGGATGAGAACGTATGATGTTTGGTTTTCCATGCCTGAGTTACTTCACTTAGAATAATAGTCTTTACTTCCATCCAGGTTGCTGGGAATGCCATTAATTTATTCCTTATTATGGCTGAGTAGTATTCCTTATATATATATAGATGTGTGTATGTATATCACATTTTATCTACTCATTGACTGATGGGCATTTGGGCTGGTTCCATATTTTTGTAGTTGTAATTTGTTTGAGTTCCTCGTAGATTCTGGATCATAGCCCTTTGTCCGATGTATAGCCTGTGAAGATTCGCTCCCACTCTGTGGGGTGTCTGCTTACTCTGCTGATTGTTCCTTTTCCTGTGCAGAAGCTCTTTAGTTAAGTCTCACCTGTTTTTGTTGCATTTGCTATTGTGTTCTTGGTCATGAAATCTTTGCCTAAGCCAGTGTCTAGATGGGTTTTTCCAGTGTTATCTTCTAGAATTTTTGTGGTTTCAGGTCATAGATTTATGTCCTTGATCCATCTTGAGTTGATTTTTGTGTAAGGTGAGAGTTGAGGATCCAGTTTCATTCTCCTGCGTGTGGCTTGCCAATTATCCCAGCACCATCTGTTGAATAGGGTTTACTTTCTTCACTTTATGTTTTAGTTGGCTTTGTTGAAAATCAGTTGGCAATAGGTATTTGAGTTTATTTCTGGGTTCTCTATTATGTTCCATTGGTGTATGTGCCTATTTTTGTACCACTACCATGCTATTTTGGTGACTATGGCCTACTGTTTTACATTTTACCCTACTTTCCAAAGTGCCATTTCCCTGTAAGTTCACAACCTGCCATTAGTTCTGCAAGACAAACTGGCTCGCTTCTGTTCTGCTCACTTTCTAGTATAGTTTGAAATAAGTAATGTGATGCCTCCAGATTTGTGGTTTTTGCTTAGTTTTGGTTTGGCTATGTGGGTTCTTGTTTGGTCCCATATGAATTTTAGGGTGGTTTTTTTCTAGTTCTGTGAAGAAGGATGGTGGTATTTTTATGGGAATTAGGTTGAATTTTTAGATTGCTTTTGGCAGTATGGTCATTTTCACAATATTCATTCTACCCATTCATGAGCATGGGATGTCTTTCCATTTGTTTGTGTCCATGATTTCATTCCGCAATGTTTTGTAGTTCCCAATGGCATATCAAAAAGATAATCCAGCCGGGCACGGTGGCTCACGCCTGTGATCCCAGCACTTTGGGAGGCCAAAGCGGGTGGATCACGAGGTCAGGAGTTTGAGACCAGCCTGGCCAACATGGTGAAACCCCGTCTCTACTAAAAATACAAAAATTAGCTGGGTGTGATGGTGCATGCCTGTAATCCCAGCTACTCAGGAGGCTGAGGCAGGAGAATCACTTGAACCTGGGAGACAGAGGTTGCAGTGAACCAAGATCACCCCACTGCACTCCAGCCTGGGTGACAGAGCAAGACTCCTGGGTGACAGAGCAAGACTCCATCTCAAAAAAAAAAAAAAGATAATCCACCATGATCAAATGGGTTTCATACCAGGGATGCAGGGATGGATTAACATATACAAGTCAATAAATATAATATACCACATAAACAGAATTAAAAACAAAAAATCACATGATCATCTCAATAGACACAGAAAAAGCATTTGACCGAATGCAGCATCCTTTTATGATTAAAACCCTCAGCAAAATTGGCATACAAGGGTCATACCTCAATGTAATAAAAGCCATCTATGACAAACCCACAGCCAACATAATACTGAACGGGGAAAAGTTGAAAGCATTCCCCCTGAGAACCGGAACAAGACAAGGATGCCCACTCTCACCACTTCTATTCAACATAGTACTGGAATGCCTAGCCAGAGCAATCACACAAGAGAAAGCCATAAAAGGCATCCAGATCGGTAAAGAGGAAGTCAAACTGTTGCTGTTTGCTGGTGATATGATCATATACCTAGGAAACCCTAAACTGATAAATGAATTCAGGAAAAGTTTCAGGAGACAAAATTAATGTACACAAATCAGTAGCTGTGTTATACCCCAACACCAACCAACCTTAGAATCAAACCAAGAACTCAACCCCTTTTATGATAGCTGCAAAAATAAAATAAAATAACAAAAATAAAATAAAATACTTAGGAATAGACCTAACCAAGGAGATAAAGACCTCTACAAGGAAAACAACTTTAGTATTTTTAATGGGTTAAAATGAGAGGCAGCAGGTACAGCAGAAGAAGTCGGTGGGCATCGGCATCCAATGTGTGCTGGACCTTTGATGGTAAGGCTTTGGTTTTGACTTACTAAATTACTAGGTACAATTATTTTCTAGTTTTTGTTATTAAACCTTAAAACTACTAAGTAACCCCTTCCATTTCTTGTTAAAGATCATAACATTTCAAGCTCTGATTTATGCTGACTGATGTTAGATTGTTTCTATTTTGTGACTACCTTAAATAATACCTATAAACAGTAAACCGTTAGTAATGTTTTTGCTATAATTAAATGTAGTAAGACTTATCTTCCAAATTATAACTGAATTGTCAAACACTTGTCAAAGTTTTAGATTTACTCAAAATTCTATGCTCAGCAGCTGGAGGTAGGAAGAGTAAGGGCCCTCCATTACTCTTATGGAGAGGCATACTTTCTCATGGGGGGAATACTCTGCAAGAATTCATATCTTGTAAGCAGTGGTGAATGCTACTAATTAGTGTACAAACAAAAATTTTTTGGTGTGGCTGCCAACAAAGAGATCCAAGAGGGTAGATGGAGTCGAGCTTGCTGAAGCAAGGAAAGAGAAAAGCAGTATTCTAGGCAGAGAGCAGGATTGGAGCAGGAAAATGGCTAGGTGCAGGTCAGATGATTTATAGAATGAAATTGATCAAGTTTTGAAATGAATGGAAAGTATTCTCTGAGTCTCATTTGAGTCATGTCATGGCAGTCTTATTTAAACATGAAGTGAAAGTTAGATTTTTTTAAGTTGTCATCTGTTTTCAGGGTGTGAGAGAATATTTCAGTGACACTCTTTTTATCCTCCACATAAGAAAATAGGACTAGAGAAACCTGTGACTTCCTCGCTTGTTGGTGGCCTAGCAGCCCTGGCACACAGAGCCTCTGAATCTGAAACACTTGTTTTGTCACAATATCGCCTGAAATAATACATTTAGGATGAGTAATTTAGTAAATGCATTAGTCTTGTAGTCACTGCAATAAAATGCTCTTGTACCAGTATTATTTAATACATTACATTTTATTGTAGTAAATAAATAATAGAAATAGAAATTCTTGGCTGCTTTATATTGCTGTAGAAAAAAACAATGAAATCTTATTTTAAACTTTTCTCATGATTTTTAAAGGGAATTCATGAAATCTTTGTTAGGTTTGATGACAGGTACCATATTAAGGGCAGCATTTTATAACCCATATCTTAAACATCGTCTCTGGAAGTTAAGAGCCTCCAATGGGTTCTCTATAGAGTGCACATGATACCGCACTCAGGCAGTTCATGGAGTGTAAGAAATATCTTAGTGCTTTGTCATTTCACATTTTAACCAAGAAAAAATACACTTTGATAAGTTTAACTTACACTTCCCTTCCCCTTCAGGTATCTACTGTGCGTTTCAGTCAACAGTACAGCTCATGTTCGACAATACTCCTTGATGACAGCACAGCCAGCCAGCCTTATCTTACAATGACAATAATATCGTGAGTACAACTATACTGCCAAGGGATGGATTCCTTTATTCTAAACTTATTTCAGCCATTTGGTTGTCCTCTTCAGCAATCAGTTTAAGAAATTGGAGTCAACTATATATTGATATCCAGATTCTAAATATTAAGTATCAATTTCTCTTTTAATCTTAGATGTCTTGGTGGAAGGAAAAATCAGCAAAGAAACAATCCCAGAAAAAGCATATTTTTTTTTAATGCCTTTATGCCTTGAGACACTGTTGAACTCAGTGAGAAGGATACGTTCCCTTTATTGAATGTTTCTTTATGAAAACTTAGTTGTTCAGTGCATTATAGGCCTAAATCAGTGTGTACTACTTTCAACATTCGACTCAGAAGAAGGAACAGCTTTTCCTCTTCTGGCACCACAGTGTATCTGCATTTGAATTTCTCCCATTGTGCATGAGCACCTCGTGGGCCACAAAGATGCGCTTTGAGAGCACCCTGAGATGAAGTTTATTTTAAAAGGAACAACAACCAACACCAGCACCAGCTCCACAGGGGCTGTCCAGTGTACATTATTATCATCTCCTGGGTCATGAGTGTTGATTTTTAGAACACAGTTTGGAAAGTAGTAATTTAGAATATTAATGTCTTTAATTTTACTATTCATTCTGTAAACATAACTAGCTTATAAACAATTTCGTTTCAAATGCACTAGCCTTTTTAGCGAATTCAATTGGCAGTAACTTTTACTTCAATAAAAGTGGCAAGTTTATACTCGTAATAATGTCACTTTCCTCCCTCCCTTTTAACAATAGTTGTGATGAAATTGTGTTTCAGCAAAAACTGGACTCAAACTCTGTATCAAGTCCTGAGCTTTGGGACCTATTGAGTAATCACTAAATGTCTGTAGTCAGCCAAGTCTCTGAAATCTTTGAGCACACATACACCAAAACTGCTTTACCTAGAGTCCCTGGCTTCTTTTGAGTTCAAAAGATTTTGATGTGTTAGCATACAATTCAAAAATAGCTTTGAAGATTAATCTTGCTCAAACATATTTCATGTTTTTTTCCTCATTCTACTTTTAAAAGTCTACTTTTGAAAGTAAAGTAAGTTTTAATTTGCCATCAGCAAGTTTGAGAAATAATCATTTGGTATATTAACTATTGGTGAAATAAAGGTTTATTGAGCAAATTAATAGGGCAAATTGGCTTCAAGAAAAGATTTTGAAAAATGTTTATGATGAGTCAGTAGTGCACTGTTGTCAGTGGGATAGGTGGAACTCACTGAGATCACTTATGCAAGGTTTTTTTTCAAAATACAGGTCTGCAAACACATGTATCTTCCCATCTTCACCTTCTCTCTATCTCTAGGCACTGAGAAGCCTTTTAGGAAAATAGGGATGGATGTGAGGCATCTTTATGTGAAGAAAGGCATCCCAGAAGATTCTGATTTTCACCCCAGCTCTATCATTCCAAACTTTGCTGCACATTGAAATCACCTGGGAAACTTTTACCAACGACCTTGATGCCCAAAGTCATATCCAACACTAATTACATTAAAATGTCTCATGTTGAAGATGAGGCCGTTACTAAAGCTTCTTAGATGATTTTAATGTGCAGCAAAGTTTGAGAGCCACGGCTTCATTTGAGTTTAGGACAAGAAACTGCTCCTATTTGGTGGTACCTTGGGCAAGTCAGTTTTAAGGTTTGTTTCCCTGATCTGTAAAATGAGTGTTGAATTAAATGTCATGTAAGGTCATTGGTCCTTTCCAGCATGTAACTTTAAATTCCGTGATTTTAAAATTATTTCAGAGATGAAAACTACTTGAAGCACTATAGACATATCCATCTTACATGCTAATGTTTCAGGCTTTTTAAAAAGTGCTAATATTGTGTAGACCTGTTAACTAAAATTGAGATTTGCCTTCCCTCAGTTGTTTTCAGCCTCACTCTACAAAATTAGCTGGGCGTGGTGGTGCATGCCTGTAATCCCAGCTACTCAGGATGTTGAGGCAGGGGAATGGCTTGAACCCGGGAGGCAGAAGTTGTGGTGAGCCAAGATCGCACCATTGCACTCAAGCCTGGGCAACAAGAGTGAATCTCTATCCCCAAAACAACACACACACACAAAATTACCTGGGCATAGTGGCACAAAACTGTGCTGAGGCTGAGACTGGTGAATCGCTTGAACCTGGGAGACAGAGGTTGCAGTGAGCCCCAGCTACTTGGGAGGCTGAGGCATGAGAATCGCTTGAACCTGGGAGGTGGAGGTTGTGGTGAGCCAAGATCCCACCACTGCACTCCAGTCTGAGCAACAGAGCGAGATTCTGGGTCAAAAAATAAACACATAAAATAAATCGCATGGGACGAAAGGTTTTGTGAGTAGAAGAGCATATAACAGGGAAATCTGTTATTATTTATATATTATAATCGTCAACAGAAACGCGTCTTCTTAACAGCATATTGCCTCGCATTTTGGTTCTCATATTTTTGTGAAAAACCAAGAAATGAAACAAAGTGCCCTTATGGTGCTGTTCTGAACTAGAAGATTTGAATTTCAGGGCTGCTAGGAGAGTTTCCTCTGCCCCCGTTTTAAAAAGTGTCTTCAGGCCTAACAAATGGTAACATCTATTGTTATGAATTGTTTTTCCTTCCACAGAGTGACCTTGGAGATACATCATGATATCACGCAAAGGTGAGCTTTTTAGAAACCTGTCTTGTTATTCTAGCTAATTGCTTTGCAAGATATCAAGCTCAGTGTTAGGTCACAGCTCTAGACATCATAAGCTGTATTGTGCCTGCTAAAATATCGAAGCAAATTATTTGTGTTTTCTTTGGTCCTTAAGACTCTTAATTCTTAAATGATTGAGAATCTCAAAGAGTGTATGTTTATATTGATTATACTGATATTTACTGTGGTAGAAATATAACATTGAGATTTTTTTGAAAAATCTATTTTTAGTTTAGATTTCACAGCCTTAGCACTGTTGATATTATGAGCTACATAATGCTTTGTTGTGAGGACTGTCCTGTGCATTGCAGAGAGTTTAGTAACATTCATGGCCTCTACCAACTAGATGTCAGTAGTAACCCATGACCCAGGTTGTAACAACAGAAAATATTCCTTGAGAACAATATTATTAACAGAAATTTTTCATTGAAAAAATAATTTTTCTACAATCAAAAGTTGAGTAAAAAGTGTGTCATGTATTTGTATTAAAGTCTCTCATGTTGAGCTTAATAGGAGACAACTGGATTCTCTAGATGTTTCTTTGCAATTTGCTTTAAAAAAGCAATAAGAGGCTGAGCACGGTGGCTCACGCCTGTAATCCCAGCACTTTGGGAGGCCAAGGTGGGTGGACCACAAGGTCAGGAGATCAAGACCATCCTGATTAACATGGTGAAACCCGCCTCTGCTGAAAATACAAAAAATGGCTGGATATGGTGGTGCATGCCTGTAGTCCAGCTACTTGGGAGGCTGAGACCGGAGAATCACTTGAACCTGGGAGGCAGAGGTTGCAGTGAGCTGAGATCTCGCCATTGCGCCCCAGCCTGAGTGACAGAGGGAGACTCCATCTCAAGAAAAGAAAAAAAGAAGCAATAAGATGACCCAACCTCATGCAAACAGGTAGCTGGTAAAAGGTGTATTTTAAACTTTTCAGACAGTTGTGGGTATTCTTTAATACTAAATCAAAACTTCACAAGTGCTAGTTTCTTAAATTAGTTACAATGGCATTTTCCATATTAATAAACTTATTCCATTAGTACTCATTGATCTTTCTTGCACAGTAAATGGATCTTCCCCCCATACTTGCATTTATAATATTATGCATTAGTTACTTGGAATATATTGGTTTATGTTTTATTATGTCAAAAATCACTTTTAGTTTAATCACCGATCTTACTTTAAAACGCCTTTAAAGTATTGAAAAGCTGTCAAGCCTACAGTAGAAGGAACAAGTTTTTCAAAGTCCTCAGGAAAGCTTAAATTTCATCATTGGGAACAAATACTCAATTTCCTTGAAGGAACAAACCTCTCACTTCATTTATTTTTGAGAATAATAGTTGTACTTCTTTTTTTAGACTGAGTCTCACTCTGTCACTTGGCTGGAGTGCATTGGCATGATCTCAGCTCAAGCAATCCTCTCACTTCAGGCTCCTGTGTAGCTGGGACCACAGATGTGTGGCACCATGTCAGGCTAATTTTCTTGCATTGTTGGTAGAGACAGGGTTTTGTTATGTTGCCTAGGCTGGTCTCGAACTCCTGAAGGAGCTCAAGCCATCTGCCAGCTTTGGCCTCCCAAAGTGCTGGGATTTTACAGGCATGAGCCACAGCGCTGGCCCAGTTGTACTTTTAAATAAAAACAATGTTCTGTGAAAAAATTGGTTGTTCAGTTCACAATTAAATCACGAATTCTTTTTTTAAAAAAAAAACAACAACAACGACTGTACTGCAGTCAGCAGAAGCGCTTCTTGTTAACTTTCCACTTACCAGAATCTTAAAGAGACATGTCAAGATTTAATAACAACATTAATTTTTACTGCTTCATCAAAGACATTCTTAAGTAATTCAAGCTACCTTTTTTAACTGTAGGGGACAGTAAAGAATAGAGTGACTAATGTAATTGGTACCACTGCCTTGATTTATGCTGAGAAACCAGCAGTTTTACCCACTTTTGCTTTTATACAATCATGGCAAGTGTCAACGAAAAAGCAGGCAATGACTTTGTATAAGTTTTACAAATTTTTAAATTTTTTAATCAGCTTTCTCAGGTTTAATTAGTATGATTCAGAACAGTGTTGGCCAAGCATAGTGGCTCAGGCCTGTAATCCCAGCACTTTGGGAGTCCGAGGCGAGCAGATCACCTGAGGTCAGTTCAATACCAGCCTGGCCAACATAGTGAAACCACATCTCTACTAAAAACACAAAAATTAGTCGGGCATGGTGGTGGGCGCCTGTAATCCCAGCTACTTTGGAGGTTGAGGTAGGAGAATCACTTGAACCTGGGAGGCAAAGATTGCCGTGAACCGAGATCGTGCCACTGTACTCCAGCCTGGGCAACAAGAGTGAAACTCGGTCTCAAAAAAAAAAAAAAAAAAAGAACAGTTGGCCTCTTAGGCCTTCTGGAAAGGGTCTTGGGGATCCTGAGAGGTCCACAGAGCACATTTGGAGAACCACTGGTTTATCGCACAGGCACAATGCATTAGCTTTACAAAGTTTAAAGTTCATCAAAGACTGGCCTCTTAAAAAGGCAGATGAGTTTTTAATTCAAACAACAGAAAACACATAAATATGTCACGAGAGTGTACTACAGAGAACAAAAGAGAAAGGAAGCTAGGAAATCTGAATCACGTTTACATTTATTAAAGTTCATCACTACTGCTTTGTAAAACATTCTTGTGTTTCAATGTGTGGTTAGAAGAGTGAAAATGTATTTGGTTTATTGCCATCGCCTGTTAGGGAGAGTCAATACTTACGGGCACTTCTGACTGGTTATCATATAAAAGACTTCACAGTACAGGACATGAAGTGCTGAGAAAGAAGAAGTCAGGAAACCCTCTGCAAGTCAGGATCCAGAAGAATTCGTAAAAACTGCTTTGGTAAACACCAAAGCACACAGAAGGCATTATTTTACTAAACAGATACTATAGTAAGATATTAACAGTTTTTGAAGTAATGCACATTCCTATTTTATAGAGATGCAGATGGATCTTTGAGCGTATGTGATGAAGAGTTATACTCATTTACGGTAAGTGGCGCTTTTATTGAGGTTGTATTTTCATCATACACTTGTATCTGTTTCATGCTGAAGTCAAAGGCATCTTTTATAAAATCTTCCCCATTTCATGTTATATTTAGTCATCTTAAGTGTTGTAAAAAGAATGTGCTGGAATAAGAACGGATCTGCAACTCTGTTTAGTTAGTGAGCTAGTATGAGTAAATATATTATCCAAATAACAGAAAATGTATCTTTTTTTTTTTTTTTTTTTGAGGTGGAGTCTCTCTCTGTAGCCCAGGCTGGAGTGCAGTCATGTGATCTCGGCTCCCTGCAGGCTCTGCCTCCCAGGTCCCTGTTCAAGCAGAAACCTGAACCAAGTGAACAAGTTCAACATCATCAGTAAGAAGAACTATCAGTGCCATAACTCTGATGGAATGCACGGGGAAGGATTCCACATCATTTTTGTGCTGTAATGGCCAAAAATGCATAACTTCAGTCCAATCGTGGAAATACATCAGACAAACCCAAATCGAGGAACATTTGACAAATACCGATCAGTACTAGTTCAAAGTGTCACAGTTAGGAAAGATAAGGAAAGACTGAGAAACTGTCACTGCAGTCCTACAAAATGGCAAGAGACTAAGAAATTACTAAAAGCCCCGTGATCCTGGATGGCATTTGGGAACAGAAAAAGGACATTAGTGGAAAAAGTGGTGAAACTCCAATAAGGACTTTAGTTTAGCTAATATGTTCATTTTAAATTAAATAATTTAAATATATTTAAACATTATTTAAATGTATTAAATTAATAAAATTGTTTATTTTGTGAAATAATTTTAATCTGGTTAAATATGAGAATGTGGATTTCCTGGTTCTGGTCACTGTACTGTGGCTATCTAAGAGGTGAACGTTCAGGGAGGCTGGGGGAGGAATAAATGGAAATTATACTACTGAGCTGGAAGAGAGAAACCTACCCCATCAGTCACGAAACCCTCACATTCACGGCAGTGTGTCGTAGGTTCCAATATGAATGGCATTTCCCAGATGTCAGCACAAGGTCCCTGTGGAGGGAGTGGGGCTCCCTGGGAATCTAGTGGAGAGCATTTGAGGCTCCCTTCCTCAGGAGCCTGCCCTTCCTGCACAGAAGCGTCAGCCTCACCTCTATACCACTGCCCCTCTGCCTCTCAGAGCCCACTCGGCTTCAGGAAGTTTCTACTGCCAGCCTCCTTTCCTGGATACAGCCTCCAGGGACTCAGCCCTGCCTTCCCAAGTGTTCCCACCTCTCTTGGGAAGGGATGCTCTCAGATTCCGCACCCCTGGGCTTCCCCGGGCAGCACCTGCTCCTTCATTCTTCACTTCCGCAGCTCTCCGTTCTCACTCTGAGGGTCCTGTCCTCCTGGGAGTGTGTGTTGCTGGCAACAATGAAGATCCCCCCTGGCCACCCCCCATGCCCTGTTCTTTTGCACTTCCCTGGCTTCCTGTGTTGATTCTGCTGGTGTCACCTGCTTTTGGGTTTACGTGGCTTCCCAGCTTCCTAATTTCTCTGAAGTTGAGTTTGATGTGTGTGTTGATGATGGGCTTTTTCTTCCTCCTCCTCCTCAGTCTTGTTGTTGCTCCATATAGTTTCCAGAAGGAGAAAAGGGACACTGTAAAATTAAGCTGCTACAGGCCTAGCACAGTGGCTCATGCCTGTAATCCCAGCCCTTTGGGAGGCCGAGGCAGGTGGAGCACCTGAGGTCAGGAGTTCGATACCAGGCTGGCCAACATGGTGAAACCCGATCTCTACCAAAAATACAAAAATTAGCAAGGCATGGTGGTGTGTGCCTGTAATCCCAGCTACTCAGGAGGCTGAGGCAGGAGGATCTCTTGAACCTGTGAGGTAGAAGTTACAGTGAGCCGAGATCGTGCTACTGCACTTCACCCTGGGCAACAAGAGTGAAACTCCATCTCAAAATAATAGTAGTAGTAGTAGTAGTAGTAATAATAATAATAAGGCCGGGCGCGGTGGCTCAAGCCTGTAATCCCAGCACTTTGGGAGGCCGAGACGGGCGGATCACGAGGTCGGGAGATCGAGACCATCCTGGCTAACACGGTGAAACCCTGTCTCTACTAAAAAAAATACAAAAAACTAGCCGGGCGAGGTGGCGGGCGCCTGTAGTCCCAGCTACTCGGGAGGCTGAGGCAGGAGAATGGCGTGAACCCGGGAGGCGGAGCTTGCAGTGAACCGAGATCCGGCCACTGCACTCCAGCCTGGGTGACAGAGCGAGACTCCATCTCAAAAAAAAAAAAAAAAATAATAATAATAATAATAATAATAATAAGAAGAAGAAGAAGAAGAAGAAGAAGAAGAATAAAGCTGCTGCCATGTTTCTATCAGACCCAGACATCCCGCAGAGTGAGCTGGAATTCTCTGTTTCTCTGTTTCACCTCCATACCCACTGGCTCCTCTCTGCCCGCTCCCTCTTGGACTGCATCACCACGCTGCCTCGCTCTCTGGCCCTAGTGGAATTCAGACAGTGGGGGATGTCACAGGAGGTGGGAGAGAGAGAGGAGAGGTGATTATCCGCTCAGATTCTTCCTTGCTGGTTTGGCAATGGCCACATCTTTCAACTGATGACTGCAGCTCCTGATGATCCTCCTCTACACCCACAGCTGTCTTTGGGGTCTGCGGACACTTTTCCTGTCCCTCTAGACCCAGGGAGAGAACAGCTCGCCCTCTTGCTGCCCCAGGGCATTCCTCATCTCTCACCGGTTCCCTTAACTCTGTCCACACTTCTGTGCACAGCCCCTTTCCTCAAGTACCCATTCGAATACGTCCTCTGGCTTCCCCCAGGAGCCTGACTGGTACCCACAGGTGGGTGGATGCTGGCGCGCTGCCGGGCCCCTCTTCCTCTGGTGACTGGCCAGCCAAGTCTCCAGGAGTCTCGTTAGCGGGGGCAGGCGGTGGGCACAGCACAAGCTGTGAGCTCAAATCCACAGAACAAAAGTGGGAGAAGACACCGGCAGGATGGACTGCCACAAAACTCTCGGCATTCGTGACGTCTGTCCTTTAAATCACACAAGGCATCATCAGGCTTCAGACATGAGACAGCCTAAGTATTTAAGTACTTCAAATAAACAAATTGTTTTTCAGAATTGGTCATTGCTAAGTTGGCAAATTGCTATTTGAAACACTGGCTCTCCTTGACTCAGTGATTCAGCCAGCTAGTCCCTTGCCAAGCTAGTTTGTTGGGCAAATTCCACCTTGAGAATGTATCTGCTCCTGTCAAAGCCAGATTCTCCCTGCCTGAGGCTGGACTTGACCTTCTGACTCAGGATATGCTGACTGGGGTCCCTGGGTCCAAGGGAAGCCCCCTTGGGCCCACTGTGGACTGGACCTCTTCCATGATGGGGGGGGCAGGCCCCACCTAATTCACCCTTGACCTCATCCAGGCAGGTGAAGTTCCCTGTAGGAGTCACCTGAGCCCAGCCCCTCAGACCAGGATCCATCATGGTTAGGAGGATTTGGGGCTATCTCAGGTTCTTTGGCTAGAAAGGGGTCCCAATCTTAGGGGTCTGCCCCAGAGGTGGGGCACAGAGGGCCTACTGGGGCCCATGGGCTGGGCTGGGTGGACGGGGATCTGGTCACAGCAGCAGCAGCTGGAAGGCCAATGGGAGGGCACCAGGGCCTGGGGCCCATGTCTGGTCCTGGGCCTCCCCAGGCCTCTTGTCTTCTCCCTCGCGGGCATTCGGGATCTGTGTCTGGACCCAGCCTTGCCCAGGAGGTCTAGGGCCATGGGGTGTTGTCATTAGAATCGCAGTGCTCACATCAAGGCAGTGCATTGAATTAGCAGGGCAGGGTCTCATGGGCAGGGACCATGTGGAGGGGGTGGGGGGAAGGGCAGTTGTCCCCAGAGGCTGTGGTGGGCCTGGCTCTGGGCTGGGCAGTGGGCCAGGGTCCTGCTGTGTGGCTGAGCTCTGACCACAGGCTGTCTGGGGCTGGTGAGCTCCTGAGAGAGGGGACTGGAGCAGAGTACCCTAGGGTGGGAGCTCACAAGGAGGGGTCTGTGGGGTCTGGAAACCATTCTAGAGCAGGCAGATGACACGTGTCAGGGGAACAGGCATAGAAAGGACCCATGTGGGGGTGGGGGACACACAACCTCAGAAGGAGCAGGGAAGGGGCTTTGACAGGTCCAGGGAGCATCCCTGAGGTTTCCTAGCACAATTCCCACCAGCCATGTCCCAGGGGTCCCCCTGCCCCCAACCCTCTGCAGTGCCAGCCCAATGCCCTGGGCAAAATATCCTGGACTCTGGCTGTTACAAAGGAGGACACGGTCATCTGGACCCGCCCGAGCTCCAGGCCCCCCACTTTCACAGCCCCGTCTGGGTCCAGAAGTTCGTACGTATATAAATGAAAAATGTGCAGGAATCATATGATTGTTCCCTTTCATAAAGAGGGCCCCTCTAAATTGTTTAAGCCCCGATTCACCCCTGCCCAAAGGAGACAGCAATGGCATGTGTGGGGCCGTGGCCTTGAGACCCAGAGGTCCTGCTGCCCACGATACCCACTGCCCACCCTAGGGGGACTGGCCGTAGCCCTGGAGCCCCCAAACACCATGCAGGCATGCAAGAGGGTCTCAGCTCCCGAGTCCCAGGCTGGGAGGGCCCACAGTGCAGTAAACTAATCAAGCTCCGCCACACCCAGGAGAGCAGCTCCGGGAGCCTGCACTGGGGAGAGAGCCTCAGACCCCCTGCCCCGGGCCTGCACCCCAGAAGTAGGAGCATGGGAACACCTCTCCTTGGCTCCCGGCCAGCGGAAGTGACATCCCCCAGCCCTCTGGCTCCAGGCAGCCTCATGTCCCAGTCACTCCTTGGCCCACCCCACCGGTTGGTCAGAGCTCACTGCCCAAGGACACCTCCCAGCACCTCAGTGATGAGTGGAGGGAACAGGTGTTTACCAGGAGCTGGCATGCTTTGTCTCAGGGATGATTAGTGACACAGCCAGGAAGGCACGCTACCCCCATTTTACAGATGAGGAAACGGAGGCTCAGGTTGGGCTGGTGACTAAGGGAAGCAGCATGTGGCAGGTGGTTTGAGGCATCTCTGTCCATCATGAGTGACTAGGGAGCAGCCCTGCCACTCCTCATGCGATGTGCCAGGAGCCAGGGAAGCTGCTTTCTCGGGGATTCTAATTAGGACTAGAAGCATCTCCCTGAGTGGTGGTGGAGGCCTCTGTGTACTCCTTCAGTACTGCCAGGGGATACGAGGGCACCGCTGACGTCACAGAGCCTCTAGGGTGAGTGAGCATCAGCTGAGCGGTGCCAGGTGACTAGACTTCTCCTCAGTGCTGTCCCCCCTCTGCCTTGGGCAAGGCACCACCCTGAATGCCCCACCTATCCCATGGAGGCTGCAAACTGCTCTGCAGAGCCAGGGTCTCCAGGAATGGGGAGGGCAGTCACCCTCACTCCACTTGTGTTCACGACCCAAAGCACTGCCCAGGTCTCCAGGCCCATAGAACCCCCAAACCCCCCACTGGGCCATACTGGAGACATGGAGCAGCAGGCTTAGAATCCTGGGCCTTGTCTCCAGGTACATATCCGTGCCCACAGGCTTGGGAAGCTTTGGTCTCGGGGGGCTGGCACTCGCGCCCCCTGCCTCAAGGAAGGGGCATGTCCAGATCTCTCCTGTCCAGCCTCAGCCCTGTTCCCTGCCCCTATCCTTCATGGGGTCCCTAGGACAGGGTTACAGAAGTCTCATGCTGTCAGGGGATGCTGCCACCCCAGTGCCAGGGTGGTTCCACCCAGCCCCTTCCTGCTGCCACCCTCTCTGACTCACCCGTCCAGCCTCCTACTGGGCTGGGGCCAGAGCGTAGACAGGCACCAGAGGCAGCTATAAAAGCACGTTGGGCCAGTCCTCAGCATCCTAGTTGGCCACTGTCTGCTGCCACATGATGCTGGGAGGCCTGGGGAAGCTGGCTGCTGAGGGCGTGGCCCACCGCACCGAGAAGGCCACCGAGGGAGCCAGTGAGGACCTGGGGCTCCTTTCTACCTGGGCTGGGGGGATCTGGGGCAGACTGGGTCTGTTGGAGGCGGATCTTAGTAGGCAGGTGAGGACCTGGGGGGAGGCCTTGGTCCCTCAGGAACCCTGGTCTCCAGCCCCACCAGGACAGCACGGAGTTGAGGGGTGCAGAGCTGGGGAGGTCTCCTGGGGGCAGGGCATGAGTCCGGGTGCTGGGTGAACACTGGCAGCTTGGACCCTTCCCTCTGGAAATCTGGGGAACCTTTCTTGTCAAAACAGCCTATTCTGAATAACCTATGCAGGAAAAGGAAGATGGATTTTTATTTGTACCATAACTTTAAAGCTTCAGAGATTTCTTAACAAGTCACCAACTCTGATCTGTTCAAAGTCAAAAAGGACATTTTCAATGTCATCCAAGTTCCCTACAGCATGTTTTTTTAAATTTTTATTTGTATTTGAGATGGAGTCTTGCTCTGTCCGCCAGGCTGGAGTGTAGTGGTGCCATCTCGGTTCACTGTAAACTCTGCCTCCTGGGTTCCAGTGATTCTCCTGCCTCAGCCTCCTGAGTGGCTGGGATTACAGGCACCCACCACCATGCTCGGCTAATTTTTGTATTTTTAGCAGAGACGGGGTTTCTCCCTGTTGGCCAGGCTGGTCTCAAACACCTGACCTCAAGTGATCCGTTCCTCTTGGCCTCCCAAAGTGCTGGGATTACAGGCGTAAGCCACCGCACCCGGTCCCGAAGTGTATTTTGTAGGCAGAAGTCAGCAGCTGTGTGTGGGGAGGCCCAGCCAGACCTCACCTGTGGGTCATTGTGTGAAAAAGTCTTGCCTGAGTTTGTGTCCTCTTTCTAAATGGCAGTAGATGCATATTTTGTTTTTGACTCTGCAGCTGGTGTGGACCACCTGCTTTAACCTTTCACTAGCCTCTGAGTTTTCTATGATTCCTGTTGGGAGAAAAGCTGAGTGTTGGGAGAGAAGCTGAGGCGGTGCTTATATGTCTGCTAGACTTGCTGGCTCCTTGCTTCCAGCACTCCCATTATCTCAAGTAGCCATACCTTTCTCATCCACTTGATACACCTTTTCCTTTCAACCCCCACATCCTCACCACCTGTTTCCTTGCTAGATCACCAATAAATAGCGTGGGCTTCCAGAGCTTGGGGCCTTTGCAGCCTCCACACTCACGATGACCTCTTGGTCCTATTTTCTCTCTCAAACTTTTTCTCATTTCTTTGTCTCCGTGGGACTTTGTCGCCCCCACGACCTGGTGTTGGTTTCATCATCCCAACAAATTCCCATTCTAAAGATGAGGGAACCCAAAGGTGGAAGGTAGAGTTAGAGTAAGAACCATTGCTTCTGACTCCGAAATCTTTCAGTTCTAGCACGCTACCACCCACACTTTAAAAAACCCTGAAGCAGGCAGAGAATTCCCTCTTGTTGGAGGAATTGCTTTGAGAGATGTGGTTTTACTGGATGAGGCGTGGGAAACCGACCTGAGGCAGGCACCAGCACATCCTGAAAGGGGTGTGACCTGGCACACAGGCCCAGCCTGGGCTTCATGTCTCAGCTGGCAAGATGGTCTGCTCATTGCCATTCCAGGCAGGGCAGGGCCAAGGGGCTTGGGGGACCCGTGCCCTCATGGGACTCACTGAGGCAGCCAGGGCCCTGGCATCTTCGAATGAAGCCAGCTGTGGGGGAAGGTCCTTCTCATGAGCCAGTCTGTCCTGGCGGGGGGTGGCATCCCAGACCCCCACCTTGGATGTCCAGGGACGTATAGGTCCATTGTGAGGATAAGTGGGCCTGCTCTGAGCCCTCACCCTGGACTCGGGGGGCATGGGCCTGCTCTGAACTCTCACCCTGGACTGGGGGGGGGCAGTGGGCCTGCTCTGAGCCCTCACCCTGGACTGGGGGGGCAGTGGGCCTGCTCTGAGCCCTCACCCTGGACTTGTCTCCTCTGTTCAGTTCATGCCGTGGAGGAAGTGGTGAAGGAGGTCGTGGGACATGCCAAGGAGACCGGAGAGAAAGGTACAGTCGGCTGAGGTCGGGCAGGGAAGCAGGGAGGGAGGAAGGGAAGCCAGGTGCTGGGCCAACCTGTTCTTTGACTAACCAGGTCAAACTCTGCCCCTGATGTCGCAGCCTTTCAGAGCCTCTTGGCTGGGGCAGTTATCTATGCTCATCGGAGGCCACAGAGCGTACTGCGTTAGGGCACTGTCTAGATGGTTCTCTCTGTGGAATGATAAGAAGACAAAGTCACAAAAGACTATGTGACAGCACACTGGGACAAAACATTTAACACGGCCGGGCGCAGCAGCTCACGCCTGTAATCCCAGCACTTTGGGAGGCCAAGGTAGGTGGATCACAAGGTCCGTGGTGAAACCCTGTCTCTACTAAAAATACAAAAAATTAGCTGGGCGTGGTGGCGGGCGCCTGTAGTCCCAGCTACTTGGGAGGCTGAGGTAGGAGAATGGCATGAGCCCAGACGGTGGAGCTTGCAGTGAGCCAAGATGGAGCCACTGCACTCCAGCCTGGGCGACAGTGAGACTCCGTCTCAAAAAAAAAAAAAAAAAAAAAACTTGTAAAATTCTATGTTAAATGTTAAATTGATGTGTGTGAGCTATGAGTAAAACTATGCACAAAGCATGTGTATATTTCATCCGTTTCAACAAAATAGATTCCGGGTAGATGAAGGACTTAAATTTACATATATGAATTTATTAACTTACTAGGAGATAACCATCTTAGCTCAGGCTGCTATTATAAAATACCATAGGACAGGTGCAGTGGCTCACACCTGTAATCCTAGCTCTTCGGGAGGCCAAGGCAGGTGGGCCACCTGAGGTCAGGAGTTTGAGACCAGCCTGACCAATATGGTGAAACCCCATCACTACTAAAAATACAAAAATTAGCTGGGTGTGGTGGCACATGCCTGTAATCCCAGCTACTCAGGAGTCTGAGGCAGGAGACGCCCTTGAACCAGGGAGGCAGAGGTTGCAGTGACCTGAGATTGTACCACTGTGCTCCAGCCTGGGTGACAGAGCAAGACTGTCTCAAAAACAAAAACAAACCATAAACTGGGTGACTTAGAAACAACAGAAATTTATTTCTCACACTCCTGGAGGATGGGAATTACAAGGTCAAGGCAATGGCAGATTTGGCATCTGGTGAGGGCGTCTTCCTGGTTCGTGGATGGGCCTTGCTGTGTCCTCACATGGTGGAAGGAGCTAGCTCTCTGTGGTCTCTTTTATGTGGGTGCTAGTTTCAACCTCCCAAAGGCCGCACCTCTTAATATCATTACATTAAGGCTGAGGATTTCAACATAGGAGTTTGAGGGGGAAGACATCATAAACATTTAGACATTGTAATAACATAAGAGACTTTGTCCTAATCTTGGAGAGGGGAGAATCTTTAGAACCATGACAAAAAAACCCAGCAGCCATAAAGGAAATATTAAGTAAATTTGGCAATCCAAAACTTTGAAATTTTCTATAGCCCAAAAAAAAAAATTATAAACCAAGGCAAAAGAAAAACTCATTAAAAATATTTGTAATAAAAATGATAATCCAGTAAATGACGAGTTGATGGGTGCAGTAGACCAACATGGCACAAGTATACATATGTAACAAACCTGCACGTTATGCACATGTACCCTACAACTTAAAGTATAATAATAATAAATAAATTAAAAAAAAAAAAAGATAAATATTAAAAAAAAAAAAAAAAAGAAGTGCTAAACCTAACTGATGATTAAGGAAATAAAAATTGAAGAAATTATATTATTAGAATGGCAAAAAAAATTATTCAGTGATAACATCCATTGGTAAAGATGTGAGAAACTAGATAGTTGATGTGAAGCTGATAAAATCTCCTTAGGGAGCAATTTGGCATTATCTTTTAAAATGTAAAACTCATATTCCCTTTGAGCTAGCTCTTCCATTTTCAGAAAGTTATGTTATAAACTCTCATACACACACACTAGTATATATACACATATGTATATATGTGTATAAATACACATGCTAATTGCCATTTTAATTTTTTAATTAAAAGCAACCTAAATGCTCACTCATAAGAAATACGTTAAATATAATATACAGGCAAATACACACACACACATTACAATGTATTGGCATATTTATACATTAAAAAGCTGTGACATCATGAAGACACCAAAGCAATTCTAAATGGAACTGTTTCTCAGGTACACCAAAACAATAAACATATTTTGGTAAAAATTAAAAAAAAAAAAAATGATAATCCAATATAACAACCCAATATAAAAATGGTCAAAAGACATGAGCAGGCATTTTCCAGAAAAAAGGACAAGCAGGCAGTGTACCCATGAGATGCTCAGTCTCACTCACAGTTGAAGAAATACAAGTTGTTGGGGAAATTAAAACCAAACTCAAATTCATTCTGCCAGGAGTCCTGCTGCCCTTGGTCCCATTGGGCCACTCCAGGGACTAATCCATTAAGATGGCCACATCCCACAGGTCACTCAAGAGGACGCAAGTTCAGCAGGTGGATCACTAGAACATTCTTCCTCTTTCTTTCCAACAGCCATTGCCGAAGCTGTAAAGAAAGCCCAAGAGTCAGCGGACAAAAAGATGAAGGAAGTCACTGAGACAGTGACCAACACAGTCACAAATGCCATCACCCATGCAGCAGAGAGTCTGGACAAACTTGGACAGTGAGTGCACCTGCTACCACGGCCCACCCTTCCCGAGACTCAATAAAAAACCATGAAATGAGTACATCAAGCCCTGGATTTATTCCCATTTGGATGGAAACACTAGGCAAAGTATTTTCTTGTTGATATAAAATATTTTACGTATTTATGGAGTACATTTGAGTATTTATTACATGCACAGAATGTGTGGTGATCAATCAGTGTTTGGGGTGTCCATCACCTTGAATATTTGGTATTACTATGTGTTGGGTACATTTCAAGTCCCCTCTGCTAGCTACTTTTTTTTGTTTGTTTTTTGTTTTCAGACAGAGTCTTGCTCTGTCGCCCAGGCTGGAGGGCAATGGTGTGATCTTGGCTCACTGCAACCTCTGCCTCCCAGGTTCAAGCAATTCTCCAGCCTCAGTCTCCCGAGTAGCTTGGACTACAAGCACAGGCCACCATGCCCAGCTACTTTTTTTTTTTCTGTATTTTTAGTAGAGATGGGATTTCACCATGTTAGCCAGGCTGGTCTTGAACTCCTGACCTCAAGTGATCTGCCTGCCTGGACCTCCTAAAATGCTGGAGTTATAGGCATCGGATACTGTGCCTAGCCTTCTAGCTACATTGAAACATACAATACATTCCTGCTAACTATAGTCACCCTAGGTGGAATATTTTTCAACAGAAACACTTTGCATGTCCCCCGTGTCTCCTCTCCTGAGGCGGACACTGGCACTGGGGCCCCTGCTGTTGGTTGGATAGGCTCCCATGATGAATCAGATGCTTCTCTCTCACGCTAAGACCTTTCATGTCAGGAAGGGGCTTTTCTGCAAGAATAGTTAGTGTCTGTGCTACATTTCCTAAAAAACTGTTTCCCCAGAAACTATACAAACTTTCAGGCACCTCAGTGCTTCAGGAACACGCTAAGGGAGGACCCTCATTTGTCTCGCATGTTTTGGGGGATTTTTCTTGAGATGTTCTTGCAGGACTCAGGGCAGATAACAGACCAGTTTGATAAAGAATTTAGCAAGGCAGGCCCCCACTGAGCTGCTTCTTGTTCTCGCAGAGATCAGATAAGCATTTCTGCTGGACAGTCACAGAATCTGGTCAAGGAGAGACTGAGTCACTGCTTAGTCATCCTAGAAGCCACTGTTGATTTTTTTTTTTTTTTTTTTTAAGACGGAGTTTCACTCTGTCGCCCAGGCGGGAGTGCAGTGGCATGGTCTTGGCTCACTGCAACCTCCGCCTCCTGGATTCAAACAATTCTCCTGCCTCGGCCTCCCAAGTAGCTGGGACTACAGGTGCCCACCACCAGTCCCAGCTAATTTTTTGTATTTTTAGTAGAGACGGGGTTTCACCATGTTAGCCAGGATGGTCTCGATCTCCTGACCTTATCATCCGCCTGCCTTGGCCTCCCAAAGTGCTGGGATTACAGGCGTGAGCCACCGCGCCCAGCCCAGAATATTTAGCGACTGATGTCAGGCCTACGTGTTGATAGTGGGTAGTAGTGGGCGGATGCCTGGCCCTCTCTCTTTCTTCTCATGAGCAAGTCAGTATCACAGAGGTTAAACATATCTTTAAGTAGCGTTTAACTTAAATTTTTTTAAATAAAAAAAAGAGAAGTAATTTGTAAAAATATTGCATCCCCTATTTCTCTGCTGGAAGCTATTTGTTCTTAGCATAAATTAGAAGAAAAGGTGTTTTGCTTAAAAAATAAGTGAGTTGCTCACCGTATTTCTGAATCTTATCTAGACTTGGCCTCACAGTTTGTGAACAGCCCAGGAATAGCCAATGTCTTAGCTTTGGAACGTTTGCCACTTTCCAGCTACAGCTGAATCTTACAGCCTCGTTTGTTTCCTGATGACTTTCAAATTCTCCTGATCCAAACGCAAACTCAGAAGCACGAGCACATTGTTGGTGGCAGTATTATAGACTGAAACACCCTCTTTGGATGGCAGTTCCTCTCCCAGGACTTCATTCTCCAAGTGTGCACAGGTATACACAAGTGCCCAAAGGATAAACACACAGATCTATTGTAGCATATTTGTATTACTGAGAGATTAGAAACATCCTAAAATGTTAGCCAAATCACTTGGATGAAAAGTTTGGCTCTGCTTATTAGGTTTGGTGTGCAATGTGGAGGTGACATCTGTTACTTCCAGTGTATTCTAAATACTTTAGCTCAAAAAATGAGACCTGTACCTAGATGGACACCAAAAGGGACTGGTTAACAAATATTGCATATACAGGGGTGTGGGGTGGCTCCGGGGCGGGGGATGGCGGCAGCCTTTGTTGCCGCGGCTCCAGGACAAGCGGATGGATCCCGGGCAGTGCTGCAAAATGGCTGGCTCCCCAGCCAGCCGGTGTCATGTGCCTCCATGTGAAGAGACCACCAAACAGGCTTTGTGTGAGCAATAAAGCTTTTTAATCACCTGGGTGCAGGCGGGCTGAGGATTTGGGTAGGTAAAGGAAAATTACAGTCAAAGAGGGGTTGTTCTCTGGCCGGCAGGAGTGGGGGTTACAAGGTGCTCAGTGGGGGAGATTTTTGAGCCAGGATGAGCCAGGAAAAGGAATTTCACAAGATAATGTCATCGCTTAAGGCAAGGACCGGCCATTTTCACTTCTTTTGTGGTGGAATGTCATCGGTTAAGGCGGAGCAGGGCCTTTTCACTTTTTTGTGATTCTTCAGTTACTTCAGGCCATCTGGGCGTATTTGTGCAAGTCACAGGGAATGCAATGGCTTGGCTTGGGCTCAGAGGCCTGACAGCCGGGAGGATGGGAGGACACTTATTACAGCTGCTCAGAAGCACCACTGGAAGCTCAGATGTGGGCGCCCCAGCCAGAAGAAGAGAAGGGTACAGAGAAGCTACAGAGAAGCCTCTCCTGATGCCCCAGGGAGCTAGCCGACTCCTTCCAGGCTCCAGGAACGCCACAAAGCAATATGAAACCTGTTCATGAGAGGAGTCAGGAATGGCTTCCACCAAAGAAACGAGACCTCCCCGTGACCAGAGGGGATATGCAGAGAACTACCAGCTGCTCCACTAACCACACACCCTCCAGTGATGCCTCTGAATGGTCCCAAGGGGTTGTGGTGGCGGGGGCAGAGTCAGGCAGGAGCCGGAGTCAGCCGGGGGGTGGTGGACTGAGGCCATCACCTGTCTGACAGTGGACCAGTATGGCATGCTGTATAAGGTGGCTGTGCCGCCTGCCACCTTCTCACTAACTGGCCTCCCAACTGTGGTGAATATGAGCCCCTTGCCCCCGGGGAAAAAAAAATATTGCATATACAGTTGATTAAATGGAATGCTCCAGGGCTATTAGGAATGATGAAAATGGGCTGGGCGTGGTGGCTCACGCCTGTAATCCCAGCACTTTGGTAGGCCAAGGAGGGCAGATCACCTGAGGTCGGGAGTGTGAGACCAGCCTGATCAACATGGAGCTGTGTTTACTGAGTGGGGATTTCGCAGGCTGGAGCTAAGAATTTCCAGTATGCATAACAGCCACAGCCCAACTATCTGACAGTGAGTTGCATAATTCCCGAGAGCAGGCCTGGACAGTGTCTGGGTGGGGCCTGGGAGCCACAGGAGACGCCCAAAGCCAGGCAGAGCCCGGGGGCGAGGGGGTGACAGGCAGGTGTGGCGCTGGGTGTGGCCCAGGGCGGGCTTGCACCCCCACACCCAAGGCAGCGGCCTGCTCATTCCTCAGCTGCAGGAGCCAGACGTGTGGAGTCCCAGCGGAGGCCGACCTGTGTCTCTTCATCTCCCTGGGAAAGGTGCTCCCGAGGTGAACGACATGGCCTGGTGGAAAGCCTGGGTAAGTGGGAGCTGGCAAGAGAGTTGGGCTCCTGCATTGTGTTGGGTGCTGGTCACCAGGGAGGCCTGAGAAATGTAAAGTCGCCCTTGGCTGGGAGTGGCTCATTCTACATTTGGCTGCCTCCTGGGCCAAGCATGGAGGGTGGGGAGGGGCCGAGATGAAACAGTCCCAGGCCTAGAGTGCCCATGGCAGGGATGGGACCTGAGCCGGGAGACAGGCCGATGAAGATATCTAGAAATGCAAGGGGGAAGCTGAGGTTTGAGAGGAGTCCAGGGGAGACCCTTGCAGGGGTGAGGCCACTCAAAGGAGGGGGTGTCATGGTTGAGCCTTGTGTGTAAATGTATATGGGGTGCACACACGTGTGCATTTGGGTGGGAAGAATCAGGCATACTGCTCCCGGCAGAGGGAACTGTGTCAGAGGGTCAGAGGGTGGGGAGCTTGGCTTTGAGGGAAGCTGCTCAGCACAGCTCGAGGGTCCTGGTTCCGGAGGAGATGGACCTGGGGAAGCAGGCAGAACCAGGTCCTGAAAGGCCTTGCCTGGCAGGCTGAGGAGTTCAGGCTTTACCTTAAGAGCAGTGGGACGGCATTGAAGGGCTTTGAGCGGGAGAGTAACCTGAACATGCTGTTGGGGACCCATCAGTGCCTTCACCTCCGATCAATGATGTTCATTTGTCAAGACTGGAGAGGGAAGAAGGGAAGCAGGAGGACCTGGCCTACTAGAGCCCTGAGGAGCCCGGCGCTCAGGGCAGCCCATCCCCAGCAGAACTGATGGGTTCTCAGGAGCTTTCCATCTATGCTTGAGCCTGAGGCCATCGCTGTGCTAAGGAGTTGAATATCCAGGAGGGGACAGAGGTGACATCTCCTGGCTGCCGGCTCTGCACACCCTTTTCCTTTCCTCCCAGGCAGCCTCAGGATATCAGGGCTGCACTTTCTGTTTTGCAGATGAGGAAATGGAAGCTCAGAGACACTGAGTGACTTGCTAGGGTCCAATGGCCAGCAGGCTCCAATCAGAGAGCACTTGGGTCTCTCTGCCCAGCCCCAAGCTCTCTGTGAGCTTTTGTGGGGAACCGGGCTTGTCCAGCTTCAGGGAATCTCTAGATCATAGATGTCACAACCCAGGCAAGGGTCCTCAGGGTCAGACATGCTAGGTTCTGGACAGGTGGGACACAGAGGAAGCCAGGGTGAGGTGGGGCAGTTGTCCTGGCCCCCAGGGAAGCAGCCATCTTCCAGGACAAGGGGCCATGGCAGCCTCCAACTTCAACCAGGCTGCTGGGAACCTGCCTTTGAGGAGGTGGACAAGGCAGGGAGAGCCCAGTGCTGGGTGCTTTCCAAAGTCAGTTGCTGGCCAAGGTAGTCTGACACTGGGCCTTGCACCCAGTGCAGCAGGACAAAGGGCTCTCCATGTAGGGACCTGCCAAACTGACAGGATCACTGTGGCACTCACTGAGTCCCTACTGTGTGCCGGGCCCTCCTCTAAGCCCCTCACATTCAGTATCTCCCTTGAACCTCACAAGAAGTCTATGAAGGCCGGGAGCGGTGGCTCATGCCTGTAATCCCAGCACTTTGGAAGGCCGGGGCGGGCGGATCACCTGAGGTTGGGCGTTCGAGCCCAGCCTGACCAATATGGAGAAACTCCATCCCTACTAAAAATACAAAATTAGCCGGGTGTGGTGGGCACATGCCTGTAATCCCAGTTACTAGGGAGGCTGAGGCAGGAGAATCGCTTGAACCTGGGAGGTGGAGGTTGCGGTGAGCCGATATAGCACCATTGCACTCCAGCCTGGGCAACAAGAGCGAAACTCCGACTCAAAAAAATAAAAAAAAAAAAGAAGTCTGTGAAGTAGACACCGGTATTCTTATCCACAGATGGGGAAACTGAGGCACAAGTAGGCTAGGCAGGTGCCCGAACTCACTAGTAAGTGTCAGAGTCTGGGTGAGAATCTGAACAGCCTGACTCCAGGGCCAAAACTGTACCCTGGCCGTCCATGCCCCATGCGAGAGCTGGCTCGGGGCAGCAAGTTCACAGGTAGACCCCACCTGCAAGAGCTGAGCTTCCAGCAAGGACCCAGTGTCCTCTGGGCACAAAGCTGGACCAGGAACGGGATGGGAGGGGATGAGGGAACCACTGGAGAGACTCTCTCTGCAGGCAGAGCCCCTTTGCACCTCTCTTTTTGGTGTTGTCTTTTCCTCTGTGTCTCATAGAGACAAACCCATCTCCCAGGCCTCTGGGCAGCCACATAGCAGGGGAAGGCCGAGGTGTGGCAGCTCCCCCACGCCTGTCACAGAACAAGTTATATCAATAGATGTAGTCACAGGCTGGTCTGAATCACCTTTTCAGTGAAAATGTGCCTGTCTGTACTAGCACGGCCCTGGGCAAGACCCTGCAGGAGCCTGAGGCTGACCCTTCCTTCTCAGCAGGGGTTCTGGAGCTCCAGGACCCCACACTGATAGCCAGGGCTCCAATTCCTAGAACACTTATTTTCTAAAACCTTAGAGTAGAAAGTGAGACACAGGCTTCTTAATGCAGCAAAATAAGAACCAGCCTGGGAGCCGCTTACAAATGCTTCACCTGAGCCCTACCGCACCCCTGCTGGACTGCATGCTCCTCAGGGATGCAGTCACACAACCTGGCCACTAGCTGGTGCACCACAGCACCCGAGAGAGCCGGGACAGAGGGAAGCCGGCAGGCACTGAGAGCTGAGATGCCCCCTACCTTCCCAGACGACCTGCATTCCTGTGGGTGAAACTTCCTTCAGTGGAACGTTCCAGGAACACTCATTGCCTGGGAAAGGTTGAGTCATCAGTAGGGCAGGGGAGGTAGATAGAGCTCAGCTTCTGAGTCAGGCTGGGGAGTCCCAGCAGCACTGCTTCCTATCCGTGTAAGGGAGTCCAGCTCCCTTTCTGTAAAGTGAGGCATCAGTACTTACCTAGCACAACTGTTGAGGAAGCCATGACATAAGCATTGCATCTAAAGCGCCTGGCCCAGGTCTGGTACACACAAGGGGCTCAAAGTGCTAAGAGGAGTAATAGCAGAGCGTTACTCCACAAACAAGGGATATCGTGTGTGTGTACACTGATGAGCAATATCTGGGACCACATTGGCTGTCTCTGGATGGAATTTCCATAGGAATTATTTCTAACAATTTCTGCTCTGCAACATGGTGCTAAGAAATGACTCACGAAGATCTGTCACCAGACATTTGAAATTAAAGCAAAGGGTTCAGAAAGATGCCTTACCTCTTACTCAAAGGAAAGATACTTATAGATATGCCATCCATGGGAATCTCTGTATTTTCAGAATCTAACCCAGGGCCTGGATGGATGGATGGATGGATGGATGGATGGATGGATGGATGGATGGTTGGATGTGGTAGTCAAATGGATAAGTGGGTAGGTGGGAAAGTAGAAGGGCAAATGATGGAGGTGATGGAAGGAATAAGTGAACAGGTGAATGGAAGACAAGACTGGATGGGACTAAACTCTTTTTCATCTTGGAGTATCTCTGAGTCTCCCTCTAATTCAATACCTATCTCCAATATCCCTCCACTCTTTACTATTCCTCCACCTGAAACATAAACATACTTATGAGGAGTCGTCTGTCTTAATCATCTGAGAAACTCTGCAGTTTAAAGAGCCCTCAGGCAAGCCCTGAACTGGAGGCTTGGAAGTCAAGGGCTCAGGCACCTGGTTATCTGGTTTATTTCACAATCTGCAGAGCATCCTGCGGGTTTTTCTAAACCTGATGCTCTGAGCCCCATGGGCCTGTGGACTTGCAAATACCCTGAATTATCAGGATGCTCAGCTGAGCCCCCACCCTCTCAGTTCCTGTAAGTCCTAACTCCTCAGGAAGAGGGCAGACTGAGCTCAAACCATTCCTCAGAAAGGCAGAACCATGCCCAGCCTTCCAGCCTCATCTGCACGCTCTGAGGGCGGCGCATGCAGCTCCAGGAAGCCTTTGCTTAAGTGTTCTTTCTCCCCTAACTTGGGGTGAGTTTGTCCCTTCCTGCTGCTGGTGGGTGATGCTGGAAGGAGCTGGGTGTGGCTGGGGCTGCTATCTGCCCTCAGATGGCACAGGCAGGGACAGGAAAGGTTTCGTGGCTTCTCCCCATAAACTCTGGCTCTGGCTACTCCACCCTGTTGGCCAAGGGGCTGAAGGACTGAGTACTGGCCTGCAAGGGCTGAGCAGATCTCCGTGTCCAGGGGAGGGGCTTACCCTGTCAGGGCAGGCTACAAGATGGGCTGGGAGCCTGCTCTGCCCTCCCCGTCCCTGCCTGCTTTGAGCAGGCCTGGCTGTCTTGCAGATTGAACAGGAGGGTGTCACAGTGAAGAGCAGCTCCCACTTCAACCCAGACCCTGATGCAGAGACCCTCTACAAAGCCATGAAGGGGATCGGTGAGTGGGTGTTGGCAGCCTTGCCACCTCTGCTCAAGACTTCTCTGCTCATAGCCCTGGCAAGCGGGTGCCAGGGGACATCTGGGGAGCTGGGGTGTCCCATGATACTCTGAGACTGACTCCACTACCCAGAGAATCACACAGCATTCTGTTTCTGCAGTGAGGTCAGCACCCACCCTGCAAGACTGGACAGGAGGGTGCTGCTCTTCCCTGGGTAATAGGGGTGGGGAGGTCAGCTGTGTGTCCCTGTGAGTGACTTCCCATCAGTCTCAGCTTTCTCACTTGTAAAGTGGCCCCAATAATTCTTGGCCTCGTGTGTCACATGAAGTATCAAAGGGATGGTGCTGTACGATGCCAGGAACAGAGCTGGGGCTGTGAGGTGTGGGGAGTTTGTGGGGCTGACTGAAGGCCCCCTTGCCGCATGTCGATGGCCACGGAGCCGGCTCCCTTCCCATCTCCAGCACTTGCCCAGTGCCGCCCTCAGCACTACCGTGAGTGGGCGAGGGCTGACCTGAGGCCAGATTTAAACAGCTTGCCCAGAAAGCCCTCCTGACCTGAGAGCAGAGCATGCACCCTGACCTCACCCCAGCTGGGACTGACCCCTTAGCCGGCTCTGCCTGAGGATCAGGGGCATTAATGAGAACTGCCGCTCCTGACAAGCCGAGAAAACGTTCTCATGCCTTCTGCTTTCTGTGAAGTAGAAAGTGATCTCCACTTCCCAAATGAGAAAACGGAGGCCCAGGGAAATGAGGCTGGCTGCCCAATGCCACGCAGTTGCTGGGCCAGGCCTCAGATCCAGGGGTTGGACTCTTAGTCTTGACCTTCCCCTACTGCAACCAACACAAAGGAGGGCAGGGCCGGAGATCTCACTCGGCCAAGCTCCAAAGGCCTGGGCTGATGTCCAGAGCCACCCAGACCTCAGATTCCATCTTGTGAGATTGGCCCTGGGGTGGGAAATGGGGAGGCAGATTTCCTAAGGGCCTTGTTTACACCACGAAAATGGTCTGGGCGTTTGGAACTATCCAGGTGTCGGGTCCCAGCTGCTCAGCCACCAAGCAGCTGCCTTCACCTTCCCCTCCTCCACCCTGACCAGTGTGTCACCCTGGGGGTAGAGGGTCACTCGCGCTGTATCCCTGCAGGGACCAACGAGCAGGCTATCATCGATGTGCTCACCAAGAGAAGCAACGCGCAGCGGCAGCAGATCGCCAAGTCCTTCAAGGCTCAGTTTGGCAAGGCAAGGGGAGGGCTGGTGGGGGTGGGGATAGGTGAGCCTTGGGGTTGGGGGTACAGCCTGGGAGGCAGCTCCATTCGGGACGACTTTCCCGTAGAGCCAGCCCACTGGCAGCATGGGCACATGGAACCTGTGTGCATGAAAACAATTGTTCTTTATCGAAATTCAAATGTAACTGGCCGCCCTGTGTTTTATCTGGCAGATCTACTTTTAGGTGTCAGTGCCCGGGCCAGGGGCTGGCCTTCCCTGCTTCTTTTCCTGCCTCCTCTCTCACAGCATTCCTTCTCATGCACTCCACAGGCCCCACCGGAGGTCTGTCTCCCTGTCCCCAGGCTATCTCGCCCTGTCCCCTGAGCCCAGACCACCTTCTCTTTCCCATGCCCCGGGCATGCAGGCCTGGCTTCGCTCTGTTCTGGGGTGTGGGCACATTTTCCTCGGTCCAGCTGCTTGCACCCACACCTTGTCCCTTCTGCCACCTGGGAATTCTAAGAGCCTGGAACAAGTATGCCAGACCCTTCGTTTCTCCTCCCACCTGCCCTCCACCCCTAGGGCAAAGCCTAACATTTGGGGGTACACAGTAAACACAGGATTAAATATGTGCATAGCCATGGTTGCCTGAAGCCTCTAGTGACTCAAATCATTAGTTTGGAGATTTAACAAGGGAAGATCAGCTCAAATATTCTCTTGGAGAACCCAGTGTGCATTTTTACAGTTTCCCTCTCTTAGTCCTCACAGCTATACATTATTCTTTGCCTTCAAACATTTGGAGAAACTGGTGCTCAGAGAGGTTGTAAGTTGCCCAAGGTCCCAGAGCCTGTAATCAACAAGGTGGGGATTAAAATCCAGGTCTGACAAAGCCGTTGATCTCTCTGCTGCTCTGCAGATCAGCTGATGTAGCCTGGTGGCTCCTCGTAGCAACATGTGCCCTTCGAAGGAGGCACACGTATTTTATGGCGATGCCACACTCAGAGCTTGCAGTCTAGCTAGCAATGCCAATTTCATTTTACTGAGAGCTTATAATGTGCCCAGCACTGCACTGAATGCTGAGTTGAGTCACACACATCTCTCTATCAACACCCAAAGCAATGGGATGAAGCAGGAGCATGTTTATCTCCGTGTAACTGGTAAAGATACTGATGCTCAGAGAAGTTAAGGAGCTGGCCCAAGAAATCTAGCCAGCACACGGCAGGGCCCACGTGGAATCCAGCCCAAGCCCCCGGGCCCAGCCACCACGCCGCTGCCTGCACTCAGGTGGGCCTGGCTTACGACAAGTATCACCTTTCCCTGTTCCTGCATTAGGACCTCACTGAGACCTTGAAGTCGGAGCTGAGTGGCAAGTTCGAGAGGCTCATTGTGGCCCTTATGTACCTGCCATACAGATACGAAGCCAAAGAGCTGCATGATGCCATGAAGGTAACCAGGCAAACAGGGCAGGGAAGTGGCAGGGGTGCTCACATGACTGGGTAGGGGCAATGCGGGGACCGGGCACCGGCAGCCCAGAGCTCCCCTTGAGCCACTGCTTGGAATGGCCACATGGGCCACAGCTGGGCCCAGTGAGCAGGCAGTCAGGTGCTCAGACTGCACCCAACACCTGGGGTCACTGGTCCCTGACCGACATGTTGAGTGGCCATGATGAAGCCAAAATCGGTACTTCTCAGAACCTCACAAGCTCAGGTGTACAGTGGTATTGGAAACCCGCCTCTACAGTCCCAGGCATAGCCCCCTGGGTTTCCCTTTCTCTTTCACTACTCTGCTTTTGCAGATTAATAGGGATGGGGACCCAGTAACTATCGTCATTTTGTTTGAAAAGACACTTGCTGCGTGGGCACTGCCAGGCATTTTACACCCATGTCCCCTAATCTACCTTTGGGGCAGGGGAGGCTTATTATTCCTGTTTATGGATCAGGATGCTTAGGCTGCGGGACCTGGAGCAACCTGTCTGACACCACCTAGCTAAGGAGGGAGAGCTGAGACAGGGCTTCCCCATCACACCACTTGCCCTCAATGTCCATCACTGAAGACAAGCATGTGATTTTCTCATCACATCCTCCCACTCCAAGTGGGACAGGGCAGTGAGGTCCTTCCTGAGGCTTAGGCATCTTGAGAAAAGAAGGTGTGGACAGAGCAGAAGGTCATGGCAGAGCACTCCAGCAGGCAGAGGTTTCTGTCCACAGGGCTTAGGAACCAAGGAGGGCGTCATCATTGAGATCCTGGCCTCTCGGACCAAGAACCAGCTACAGGAGATCATGAAGGCGTATGAGGAAGGTAAGGGGTGGCACAGATGGAGGGGCTCGGGAGTGGCCACAAGCTTTGGCAGCCTGGCAGGGAACAAGGATCAAGAAGTAACCTGGACCACACTAGAAAGGACCCTTTGGGGACTTTTTTACCCACAGGTGCTGAGCACCTACCATGTGCCAAGATCTGTGCCTGATGGTAACATTGAACTTGACTCAGACTTGATCTGTAAGCTCACCAGCTCCTCTTACAGCGGAGAGAGGCATGTGACCAACTCAAATCTCTGCGCTGAGGACGGTGTTAGTAGGGGTGTGGACCCCAGGCTAGCAGAGGCCAGTCAGTCCTCCACAGTGTGTAGCCAGTGGGGAGTTTTGCTGGAGGCTTTGGCTTTGCCAAGCCTTGAGATGAAATGGAGCTTGGCTGGCAGCCCCTGGCCTGGCTCTCTGATCTGGTCCATCTTGTGCTTTGCGCTTGGTTGTGTATGCATGTCGCTTCTAGTTGTGAACCACCACCCAGGTGGCAGCCACTTGGACACCCGGGCATTGCATCCATGCCCTGTGCCAAGGACTTTCTTTCCTAGAAGGCTTTAATCAGGAGAAGTATGGGGAACAGGGCTGGAAGGAAGAAATCAGGCCCTGGGTAGGCTGTGGACCTCTGCTTGTGCCTCATGGTCCTGTTTCCCTGCAGACTACGGGTCCAGCCTGGAGGAGGACATCCAAGCAGACACAAGTGGCTACCTGGAGAGGATCCTGGTGTGCCTCCTGCAGGTATCACAGCCTAGGCTCTTGGGAGTGCCAGGGTTTGGGGGTCCCAAGAGCTCCACCCCAGGGAGCAGCCCTTGAATAGAGCCACAAGAGTCAAGGCAGGGGCATGGGATAGCCCAGCAGTCAGGGCTCACTGGGTGTGTCTCAGCATGATTAGAGGGTCCTGACTGCAGAGCCCCCACACCTGTCCTTACTCAGCCATGTGACAGCGTCCTGGAAGGGAGAGGAGAGCAGGGCCTTCGTGCAGGCCTCATGCCAGGCACTTTGCTTACCTTAGCTCACTGAATCCCCCAAGCCTTATGAGACAGTCCTTACCACCCCCATTCTACAAATGAGGAAACCGAGGGCTGAAGAGAATAACTGGCTTGCTGAAGTTTCCACAGCCAAAAAGCAGCAGAGCCATGCCTACCCTCCAAGCCCAGGATGCCCCCTCTGCCCTTAATGCTCTCGTCAGCTGGCCTGCCTTACAGATCCACCTCCTCTGTTCCTAGGGCAGCAGGGATGATGTGAGCAGCTTTGTGGACCCGGGACTGGCCCTCCAAGACGCACAGGTGAGGCTGCACCCAGCTGGCCATGTGGCCCCACCCCCTGCCATCTGGCTCCAGCTCCTCTGCCCATGGGGTCTTTCTCTGACACTAAGCTGGGACCCACCCAGCTCAGCTCCCTATAGGCCTTTGCCCTCTGGTGTCTGGGGAGGAGAGTGAGGGTGTTGGGAGACTCGGGAGGAAGGAGCGTGACTTGGGGGTGGGGGAGCACTAAAGCTCTGTCCTGGCAGCAACAGCCCATGAACCTGGGGATGCTGAGCCCCAGTGCTGGACACAATGTGTCCGGGTTTTGTAGGTCTGCCTACTGGCAGAGGGAAGCCTGGGGACCGGGCAGTTCCTAGAGCAGATTGTAGCCCAGGATGGAGAAAAGATTCTAAGCCAAAGCTGCTAGAGAAAGGCGAGCTCCCTGTCAGAGATGACCAAGCAGAGGAGCATGCTGGCCTGGCAGAGTGGACAGGGCCCGGCCATGGCTGCAGCTTTGGGACTCTGGGGCTTAGTCCCTCACCTCCCTGGTCTCCCTCACTGGCTTATTGTGGGTGTTCCAATGCTAGGATCTGTATGCGGCAGGCGAGAAGATCCGTGGGACTGATGAGATGAAATTCATCACCATCCTGTGCACGCGCAGTGCCACTCACCTGCTGAGAGGTACCAGGAGGGAGGGGCTGGGGCCGGGGTCACAGCGGGTATCCTGGTCACGAGTCCCTCCCTCATGCTTCTGCCTTGCCAAGTCTAGAGTTAGGGAGAGAGCCAGGGAGGCCAGGACTCTTTCCCTGGCCACCAAGCGGGAGGTCAGGGCAGCACATTGATGTGCAGTCTCTGATGTGAGACACTGAGGGGCAGCGCAAGGAGGTCTGACCATCCCCTGAGCAAAGCCTTCTCCACAGTGTTTGAAGAGTATGAGAAAATTGCCAACAAGAGCATTGAGGACAGCATCAACAGTGAGACCCACGGCTCGCTGGAGGAGGCCATGCTCACTGTGGGTAAGAGCTCAGACATGCACATTTTTCAGGCCACAGGGCTCACCGTGGGGCAGCACCAAAAGAACAAAGGGCCTAGAGATGTGACCGCAAGAGAAATAATCCATGTCACCTTCACGGGATGTCCCCTCAATGCACACTCTGCCTGTCCCCTTCACCCAGGGACTGCTCCACCTCTAGAGTCCCAGTGTGTGCTGCCAAGGATTGGTCTCTGTGATGCCCATGTGGTGCCCAGTGCTGTGTGGGTGTATGTGCATGAGGGTGTGTGTGCATGAGAGTGTGTGTGCATGAGTGTGTGTGTGCATGAGAGTGTGTGTGCATGAGTGTAGGTGTGCATGAGAGTGTGTGTGCATGAGTGTGTGTGCGCATGAGAGTGTGTGTGCGTGAGAATGTGTTTGCATGAGAGTGTGCCTGAGGGTGTGTGTGCATGACTGTGTGGGTGGGATGTGAGTATGTGTGAGAGAGACAGTGTGATGTGTGTGTGAGAGAGACAGTGTGTGTGTGCACACATGAATACATACGCCAGTGATTATGCCAGCTCCAACCCTTTGTGTACTCATGGCAGCCATGCAGGGAGCACTCTGGCTCTAGTTATGAAGCCCTGGCCAGCACAAAGTCACCTTTCTGGACGTGAGCCAGGGGCCTGGCCCCTGCCTTCATTGCCAGTTGAAGAAACAGTGATGTGTAGCTTGAGTCCAAATTGAGTGACAGATGGTCTGGTGCTGAGAAACACTGGGGATCTTCCCCACGGCAGGAAGTCAGGACTACTCAGGAGGACCCACTCCAGAGCTCTCATGGGGTCCAGGGCTGAGATCACAATGGGAAGAGTCACTGCAGAGTAGAGAGCTGAGGCCCAGGGCAGAGGGACGTCTCTTCTCCCACTTACACACAGAGCCCAGGTCCGGACTCCTGGCCTGCAGCTCTCAGCTCCACACCAGGCTGCCTCTGTGCAGAGGCCAGCAGCCAGCAGGCTCCCTGCTGTGTCCTTGCCTCTCTGGGTGGACAGGGCCATCTGAGACACCCCAGCTGGCCTTGGATGCTGTGACACAATCCGGTCTATGTCAGGACATCTAATCACAGCCCTGCTCCAATCTCAGCTTCCAGAGTCCACCCCTGGATCTGGTCTGAACCCACCACGAATGAAGTCTGCCAGCAGGGAACAGTGAAGCCATGCAGTGCCCTGTCATGCTGGGCCTTCCTGTTTACTTACCCTTGAAGCCTTGCATCAGTCTCACTACCCAGATGAGTCAGAGAGGTCAAGTAATGAAACTATACTGCACCATCGAGGCAGGAAGTGAATACATGCCTACCTCACTCAAAGCCCACGCTCCTTCTACAGCCCTGGGTGAAAACGCCAACCTTCCCCACTCAGATGCCAAGTCTCTGAGCAGCACCCATGGGAGCAAGCATGGGCCCACTCTCTGGACCAGACGCCCCCAGGTGCCGTAGTCCTCTGGGGCCAAACTCCACATGTCACATGGGAATTCAAAATGCAGGGTTCCTGCTGATAAGTGACAGAGAGAGGGCAGTCTGGGTTGAGAGCCCAGGGCCTGTCCTGAGTCTGAGCTGCCCTCGGATGGGCTTGAGCTGGTGTCTTCAGATAAGCCCCAGAGTCCGATGCATTTCACGTCTTACCCTTTGCCTGCCTGCTTGGGCCTTTGGAGCTGTGCCCAGTGCCCCGGGCTTCCTTCCCTGTCCCACACCACCTGACACAAAGCCTCTCACTTTGGGAAAGTCAGGGCACAAAGAAATATGCCAAGCCTTGCACAACACTGACTCTTAAGACCCAAGGCAAGACATAAAGTTGTAGGCAGTGCCACCTACCAGCTCCAGACATTAACATAGCTTTCTTGTTTGCCAGTGAAATGCACCCGAAACCTCCACAGCTACTTTGCAGAGAGACTCTACTATGCCATGAAGGTAATTGTCCTGTCTTCTGCTTCCTGACAGTCACCCTACATAGCACCAAGTGCAAAGTCAAGGAGCTCAAAGCCACCACCATCCTCCACACTGGGGAGTTCTCTTACCCCAACCTGTTGTGGATCAGAAAGGTTTTAGTTCTCAGAGTGAAATTGAGTCTGGGAAAGGGACGCTGCCTGTCCGGAGGTGAATAATTCCCTGAAACTAAAACCAATGCCTGTTTTCCCTGATGGATAGTTGCTGATATCCCCTGAAGTTAGTTCCACCCCCAAAACCCAAGCCCTCTGGCCACTTCTGCCTAGGAAATGAGAGCGGGCATGCGATTCCCTTGGCCATGTTCCCTGGCCAGGAATCCCTGGGCATGCGATTCCCCAGCTGACATGAGACTGGTCAGGGATGAAGGTGAGCAGGAAGGCCCTGCCTGTGAAATTCCTGGCTGAGCTGACTGCTGCTGTTGCTCTAGTAGGAAGTCTTGTTGGAGCAGTATTTCGTGTCTAGAATATGATATGGCAAACCAAACATAATGCAGTTTGGAGCACCTGGCATCATAAAGGAAGAGTTCTGGGCAGTGGGTGAGAAGGGATTGAGGGAGTGGACACCCTAAGCCACCAAAGCATCCCTCCTAATGCTTCCTTGACTGAAGCACAGGCTCCTTCCCTCCCTCTAAAAGCCCCAGAACCCAACCACACAGATCCGTCCATCACTCAGAGATGGACAGGAAAGGTGAGGCAGGATTTTGATGGCCGCTGTCTTGCCCAGGGAGCAGGGACACGCGATGGGACCCTGATAAGAAACATCGTTTCAAGGAGTGAGATTGACTTAAATCTTATCAAGTGTCACTTCAAGAAGATGTACGGCAAGACCCTCAGCAGCATGATCATGGTAAGCAGCCATTCCCAATGTTGAGGCCAGCCTGAAACCTAGACATTCAGGGAGACCTGGAGGCTGTGGCCGACGCCACGTGAGCCCCTCCCTTCCCAGTGGGCACCACGAGCTTGCATTCCTGACCATGTGGTGTGTGCAGGGAATAGCAGAGGTCAATGTGGCTGGATCCCAAGGGGAGTTGGGGGCAGAGGGGAGATGCAGAGACCAGGGCACAGAGGCTGCCTTGAGTCCCACTCAGAAAGTTGGTTTCACATTTGAGTTATGGTGGCTCCTTGGAAAAGACACCAAATCCTTGCAGAAGAAGCCACCTCTGAATAGTCAATGAGATGCACTAGTCCGGTAGGAATCAGGCCCACCGCTCAAATCCGGATTTAAGTAGTCCTGGCAGCCAACTTCTAAGTCAGATGAGTGTCAATAGATTTCTAACCCGATTCCAATTAGCAAGAGTTCTGGAGCCTTCAAAACACAGAGTGATTATCACACTGCAATAATTGGGAGAAACAGCTCATCTAGGGGTGTCTGCAAATTGAGGTCTTGATGATTTCATTGGCAGAAGTCACATTAGGACAAATATATCTCCAAGTCTTCTTTGGCTACTACGTCAAGTCTCTAGCTCTTCCGCAAATGTCGTTGTTAAGTGCACTTTTCAAGAAACACATAGCTGACAATAGATGGAAAACACATTTCTGTTTCCAGATGTTTCAAGATGGGACAGCAGGTGGGCAGGGGGAAGGGACGGTTGGAATTATTCTTGGTTTCACTTTAGGCTCCCCAGCCAATCTTGTTGGGAGACAGGAGGGCAAGGCACACACCAGCCTGGATTGCTGCTATCACCTGCAGACGGTCCGAGCTGATTGTCATTAACCCTTTTAACCACACATGGTAACTTATGGCATCAGAGAGATTTCTAGAGATAGATGAAGCCACCCTCTTCAAATTTTATCTAATGTTGTAACTTAAGAAAATTGAGTTAGAATCACGAATACCTTGACGAAACATTTTCTTTTTAGTGTAGACCACAGATGTCATTAAAGCAAAAATGGTTTTCAATACTAATATGAGTTAAAAACTCTTGCATTGAAATTAAGAGGCAAACGTATAAACACTCCAAGTATAACTCATGTATTTGAAAAAGTAAACAAAATTAATGCTTCTGTTTCTAAAAACTATTAGGAAAATTGTCTTCAAAATAATAAAAATCACCAGGCGTGGTGGCCCACACCTGTAATCCCAGTGCTTTGGGAGGCCAAGGCGGGAGGATCGCTTGAGCCCAGGAGTTCAAGGCTGCAGTGAGCTAGGACTGCATCACTGCACTCCAGCCTGGGTGACAGAGTGAGACTATGTCTAGAAAGAAAAAGTTTAAAAAAAAATTAATTGTAGTTTGAAACCTATGACAAGATTTCAGGTTCAAAACAGGCAAATTTTATTAAGCGGTGAAAAACAGAAAATAACCATGAGACCTAAACTGCTCCAGAGTGTGGAAAGTCTAGCCCCAGCCTACCCCTTCCTCACCATGCTGCTGTGAACGAATCCACTCCCCTCTCTTGGCCCCACTGTCCTCAACTGCATGAAGAAGAATCTGGGTGATCTGACCTGGCCCATTTCCCAGCTCTGTGTGCAGACCCTGGACTAGCCAGTCCCATAAGGACCTACCAGTATCTAAGAAACAGGGCTCCTCAGCCATCAGACCATAAGGTCAGTCTCATCAGGAGACAAACACTGTGGACCCGATGTGAGTCAGCTGCAGGGTAGACCAGCTTGCCTTTCTCCTGCTCTGCCCTCACCACGTCTCAGCAGGATGCACGGCAGCGCAGCATCAATCTCATTTCACAGATGAGTCCCACAGAGGTGAAGGGGCTTGTCTCAGCCACACCACCAGGGCGTGATGGTCCAGGCTCCTTCCACCCCTGGCCCTGCCCCCAGGTGTGTCCTGGTGCCTCACTCTCAGCCTTGGTTCCCAAGCTGCCACAGCAGGTGTTGAATAATGATGCATCATGTGTAAATGAATGGCTGGGCACCCCTGGCTCCCGAATAGAAGAACCCTGGGACAGCTGACATCTTCCTTGTTTAGAAGTTGAACTGTCTCTGATTCATTTTCCACATCACTCCTGCATGTAGTTGCTAAGAGAATCAAAAGGACATGCAAAGGAATGGCGTGAAATTAAAAACAAGGAAAGAGGGGTGATGGCACAACCCCTGCAGCTAGGAACCCTGGAGGGCAGGGCCAGGTGCAGGCCAGGGGCACAGCTGTTAGTCATAACAACAGGCCGCCATTGCCAAGCCAGGCACAAACAAGCCCCTTCTCATGCTCATGCATCTCCTGCCCACAGGAAGACACCAGCGGTGACTACAAGAACGCCCTGCTGAGCCTGGTGGGCAGCGACCCCTGAGGCACAGAAGAACAAGATCAAAGGCCATGAAGCCAGAGTCTCCAGGCCGCCTCACTCAACCTCAGCCATGGACGCAGTCTCCAAGCCTCCTCACTCAACCTCAGCCATGGACGCAGGTTGGGTGTGGGGGAGGTGGGGTCTCAGCCTTTTAGTCTTCTATTTCCCTATTTCCAGTGCTTTCCAGCTGGGTTTCTGACCCAGAGGGTGGAACCGGCCTGGGCTCCTCTTCCCAACTTCCTCCAGGTCATTTCCCAGTGTGAGCACAACGCCAACCTTAGCGTTTCTCCAGCCAGACGGATGCCTCGGCATGAAGGGCCTGGGGGCTTGTGGGTCATTCCTTCCTCCCTGCAGGAGCTTCTCAAGCGGTCACAGAGTCTCCTGGGCACAGGTTATACAGACCTCGGCCCCATTCCCATCTACTGAGACAGGGTCTCCACAAGAGGCGCCAGGGAATATGGGTTTTTAACAAGTGTCTTACTGATACGCTTCTCTATCAGGCAGCCGGAGAGCTGGCTGGGAGTCCTTTTGTTTTAGAACACACATCCTTCAGCAGCTGAGAAACGAACACGTATCCATCCCAACCAAGAAGCCATTAACATTCATCTAAAAATGTTAGGCTCTAAATGGATGAAAAATTCTCTTAACACCTTAATAACAAAACAAACTACAAATTCCTGACCTAAGGACGCTGTGTTCTAAGCGGCGTCGGTTCCCCTGGTGGCTGACCAGGTCAGCTGCCCTGGCCTCGCACTCCTCTGCATGCAGCACAGAAGGGCGTGACCATGCCCTCAGCACCACTCTTGTCCCCACTGAATGGCAACTGAGACTGGGTACCTGGAGATTCTGAAGTGCCTTTGCTGTGGTTTTCAAAATAATAAAGATTTGTATTCAACTCAAAGTGTCTTTGGATGTTTAGCAGGCACCAGAGTAGGACCAATTTAATCTGTCAGAAACAGCTTTGGGGAGCCACAAAGCCTGAGCACCCCGTGGGCATCTCCCAGTGGGAACACTGGATGGGCAGATTCTATTCACCTCTTGATGTGTAGGCTACATCCTCATATCTCAGGGTTAGAGAGGGATTTAAAGTCAGCAGGTCCTGTTCCAACCTGCAGCCTGACTATCCCCTTGGCATCCACCCGGGGGTGGTCCTTGGTGTGCTTGGGGTGCACTTGGGTACTCAGGGTATACTGGGGGTACTCAGGGTGCAGTTAAGTACTCTGGGTGCACTTGGCTGCCTCCAAAGATGGGGACTCACTGCATCCTTTGACAGCCCAGTCTTTTTCCAGTGGATGTGACTGGCAAAGTTCTTGCTTTACCTGAACCAAAATCAGCCGCATCAAGCCCACACCTCTGCCATCTGGGGCCACAACACTTATTCATTCCCAGTAACAACAGTTTGGATATCTGAAGAAGCCCCACAAATTCTGCGATGACTTCTGTCAAAGCCCGGTGTCCCCAGTCCCTTCAGTGGTCCCTCCTGGAGCCTGGTTTGGGGCCATCACCCCTGAACATGCTCCAGTTTGTGAACTTCCCCTCAAGTGGGGTAAACATGTGCCCAGGAACCAGCCTGATCAGGGAGATGGGAACAGCGTGGACTCTGAATTCACTCGGATGGGAGGCAGATTCTGGCTCTGCCCTGTGCCAGCTCCATGACTTTGACTGTGTTAGGCTATTCTTGTGTTGCCATAAAGCAATACCTGAGTCTGGGTAATTTACTGGCTCACGGTCCTAAAGGCTATATAGGAAGCATAGTGCCAGCATCATAAAGCAATACCTGAGTCTGGGTAATTTACTGGCTCACGGTCCTACAGGCTGTATAGGAAGCATGGTGCCAGCATCATAAAGCAATACCTGAGTCTGGGTAATTTACTGGCTCACGGTCCTACAGGCTGTATAGGAAGCATGGTGCCAGCATGTGCTCAGCTTCTGGGGAGGCCTCTGAAGGGACCCTACAGTCATGACGGAAGGTGAAGGGGGAGCCAACATCACGCAGTGAGAGTGGGAGCAAGAGAGGTGGGGGGAGGTGCCACACACTTTTAAACAACCAGATCCTGTTAGAGCTCAAGATGGTGAGGACAGCACCAGGCCATGAGGGATCCGCCCCCTGACCTAAACACCTCCCACCAGGCCCCACCTCCAACACTGGGGATCACATTTCAACATGAAATTTGGAGGTGACATCCAAACTGTATCAGTGACTGAGTCACTTACTCTCTCAGCCTCAGTTTCCTCACCTTTCTATGCAGGGTGGGCTCCCAGTTACAACTGCTGCCTTTCAAACCACCCCAGAGCCAGTGGTGTAAAATCCTCATGTATAATGTTCACAGATTCTGTGGGTCAGGAATTCTGGAGGGCACAGCAAGGTGCTTGTCTCTGCCCCAACAAGTAAGGGGACTCAGTCTCAGTTGGGAAGACCTGAAGTTTGGGGTGACTCTAGGGCAAAGGGTTGCAATCATCTGGATGCCTCTTCACTCACACGTTGGGCCCCTGGTGAGATGGCTGAAAGGCCACACTCAACTGGGACTGTCCCCTGAGCTCCTACATGTAGCTTCTCCAGCATGACGGCGTAGCAAGGGGTGGGGCTCCACGGTCTCCCAGTGGACAAGAAGGACACCACATTGCCTTCTGTGAGTTAGTGTCGGGAGTCACATGGCATCACTTCCCCGGTGCCCTATCAGCTGAAGACATCACAAGCCACCCCAACTTCAAGGAAAGGGGACACAGACCCCATCTGTCAATGAGAAGAGTTTCAGTGAATCTGGGGACTGTTTTTAAATCCACCACAAGTGGTGCTCAGAATATTTAACAACTGCTGCGGCACAACCCACTCACCTGAATGGCTGTTGTCTGCAGGGGTGGAGCAGAGCTTGAATAGTGGCCCCTGCAGGGCCAGGCCTCAACCCTTAGTGCTGGATGGCAGGGAGTCTGTGGGGCCCCAGGGGAGGCTCCTGGGTGTTGGGGGTGCAGCAGCTATTCACCAACATGTCTTAGTCTTTTCAGACTGACATACAAAATACCATAAATAGGTGGCTTAAATAACAGATACTTATTTCGCACAGTTCTGCAGGCTGGAAAGTCTAAGATCAATTTAGTTCCTGGGGAGGGTCTCTTCCTGGCTTGCAGAAGGCTGTCTTTTTGACACATCCTTCCATGACCTTTCCTCTGTGCTTACACATGGTCACGGGGGAAGAGTTCTCTCTCTCTCTCTTGCTCTTTTCATAAGATCACTATACCATCATGAGGGCCCCACCCTCCCAACCTCATCTAACCCTAATCACCTTCCAAAGGCTCATCTCCAAACACCATCAAACTGGGGGTAAAGGCTTCAACAACACACAATCAGACCATAACACAGTAAGGCGGGGGTCCTTCGGGAGTTTAACAACCTTTTAGTAGCTGTGTCAGTGTGTGTCTCTTGGATCCCAGCCCTGGGTGAGGATTCTTTTTCCTTTTCTTTCAGTTCAAGTCAAGCTCTGTGTGCAGACTTGCTTTCAGTGCTGAGTCAATGCCCAGCTGCTTTCCACCAAAGCCCTTTAGAAAGGATTTAGAGGGGCCGGGGATGGTGGCTCAGTCTGTAATCCTAGCACTTTGGGAGGCCGAGGCGGGCAGATGACGAGGTCAGGAGATTGAGACCATCCTGGTTAACATGGTGAAACCCCCTCTCTGCTGAAAAAAAAAAAAAAAAAAAAAAATTGCCGGGCGTGGTGGCAGCGCCTGTAGTCCTAGCTACTGGGGAGGCTGAGGCAGGAGAATGGCGTGAACCCAGGAGGCAGAGCTTGCAGTGAGCAGAGATCGCACCACTGCACTCCAGCCTGGGGGACAGTGAAAAAAGAAAAAGAAAGAGAGAGAGAAAGAAAGAGAGGGAGAGAGAGGAAGGAAGGAAGGAACAAAGGAAGGAAGGAAGGAAGGAAGGAAGGAAGGAAGGAAGGAAGGAAGGAAGGAGTGAAAGAAAGGAAAGGAAAGGAGAGAGAAAGAAAAAGAAAGAAAGAGAGAGAAAGAAAGAAAAAGAAAGAAAGAAAAAGAAAGAAAGAAAGAAAGAAAGAAAGAAAGAAAGAAAGAAAGAAAGAAAAGAGAAAAGAGAAAAAAGAAAAGAAAAGAAAAGGAAGGAACAGACTTAGAGGATCTCTCTGCCCCACAAGCCCTCCTGACCACTGGTTCGATGGGTTCTTTTGCAGCCCACCCCAAAACAGTCCTCACGTGGCCAAACAGGAGCCTTGAGAAGAGCTGCAGCCAAGGAAATTTGGTCACATCCAAGTACGTACCCAGCAAGGGGATCTGCTTAAGCAGAGTCATAAAGTTGATTCATTTCCCCTGATGGGGCAGAATGGACATCACCCCCACTGCCTCCCTGCCAGCAGAGAAAGCTGGGACAGGCCTGGAAGCAGGAGGTCTCCTCAGATTAGAGGGAAGCTCTCTCTGCCTGGGGTCAAAGCTGGAGCAGCATGGGTGTAGGAGGTCACGGCCCTCTGTGCTGACTCCCACCAGGTGACCCCCATGGCAACTGGGGAAGGAAGCAAAGGGGACCTGGCCAAGACACCAGCAGCATCCACAGCACCTGCTAATCATTTTTGCTGGAGTAACCTTTTGGGCACTTCTGTTAAAGCAGACACATTCCACAGGTGCTTTTGCAATTGCTCTTTGGAATGTTTTAAAAACACACCTATATTTTTAAAGATAATTTGGGGTCTGCCTAGTTTAATTTCAGCATAGGGGAAAAATAAGGGAGTAGTGACAAAGATTCTTTGCTTGAGCAAACTAGAGTCAGGCTCCTGAACCTTCTAGGCTCATCTGTGTACTTTCTTGTAAAATCCAGTTTGAGCAAGAACCCCACAAAGTCAATTCAGCAAGAACTCCCCTTGTTCCTATCTGACCACTCCCAATATCTGATCAGGGTCCTCATCCTCCACCTTCCCAGGTGATGTCTGGTCACCCTGACCTTTCTTCAGCAGGTATCCTGTTAGGTCAGTTTAGCCAGCATCACCCTCACCCCTGGCGTTTCCTCTTGGTAATTTTCCATCTTTCAACTCCTACCTGCCCCATGGCTCCAACTCTCAACTTCTCATGCTGTTTTTAGAATGAGCCTGACTGTATACTGAGGTCTGTTTTCACTTATTGCAATAGTCCTGAATAAAATCTGGTTTTGCTACTTTATCGTCTAGCTCTGGTTTTTCTTTGCCGTAGGTATTCCCTGCTTGTAGCCTTGCCATGGCTCTATCATCGTTGTGAGAGGAGCCGGGCACATTCCTCAGCCCCGGGCTCAAAACAAACAAGCCCAGTACAAACACATCCCATCCTCCCATCCCACCACATATCACCACATATCTCTCAAACTTCCTGAGCCCAGTACAAACACATCCCATCCTCCCATCCCACCACATATCTCTCAAACTTCCTGAGCCCAGTACAAACACCACCTGGAAGGTCTCCGATAAGGAGACAGCCATTCAAGGTTTTACTGAAAGCGCAGGAACCGAAAGAATTCCTTTGTTCCCCTGTAACTTTCGGGCTATAAAAAAGCAAGCACTCGCATTGTTCGGGGCCCTCTTGTATGCTGTGTAATGGAGGGACCAGGTTCGAACTTGTCATAAAGATCCTTGCCGCTTGGCTTTGACTCTGGACTCTGGTGGTCTTCTTTGGGGAACAGAGGGTCTGGGCACAACAGTTGCTTTTTAATTCCCTCCAAGAGACGATATGTACATATACTCCCTCTCTATCCACAGATCAATGTTTTGCATTTCCTAGGAGCTGAATTCCTTTTCTTCCATTGCAGCACTGGCTGGGAGAGAAGGCACAACATGGTCCAGCATACCGAGCCCCAAGTTTGTCCTGCAGCATGATTTGAGACACAGTGTTTGTGCCGCACAGAATTATGTGAGCTGTCCAATAACCTTTCATACATTTGTTTTCTGCTTAAACTACAGAGTAGACGCTCTTGTTAGCACCTAAGAACACTCTTGATTACGCAGAACTACACCCTAACGACATTTTATCTGTTTACGTGTCCCCTCAGAAAAACTGTGAGCCCCTTGAAGGCAGGAACTTGTTTTTAAACATTCAGGGCCTAGTAGATAGCAGGCATTCAACGAATATTTTTGAATAACAACAAACGAGAGTATGGACTTTGGGAACAGGAGAGCCTACTAGCCAGCGAGCCTGAGCCAATCCTTGATGGCCTCCAGTTCTGAGAAGACTCTCTGGGCCCCCTTAGGCTCCCTGTGGAAGAAAACTTACCCAGCCAACCCTAATAAAAACACTTCCCAGACAGATCTAACAGGACAAAGTGGGGTCGCTCCACTCTTTCGGCAGCTCCTTCACCCCAGGTGCTGTTTGGGGTTCTGACACTGCCATGGCATGGCCAGCAGGATGGCCCCTATGGCCGCTGGAGCTGCTCTGTAAGAGCTTCCCACCCCTGACCCGCAGTCCATGAGGGCAAGGCCAGAACCGGGCACATGCCCACCCGTGTTGGTCTCATGCTCTCAGGGGGTAGAGCTAGCATGTTGGACTTGGCTTGTTTAGGGTCACCTTCCGGAGGGTTGACAACTATCATCAGCAACGATGATAGAGCTATGGTAAGGCTACAAGCAGGGAATACCTACGGCAAAGAAAAACCAGAGCTAGACGATAAAGTAGTAAAACCAGATTTTATTCAGGACTATTCCAATAAGTGAAAACAGACCTCAAAATCAGCATTCCCTTGGCAAGGAATAAAGGGGGAATGGATTTGTGGTCAGCAACCCACAATGTTACCACCGCCAAGCATTCTGCCTGCAACAGGGTGGGGCTGGCCAGGGGAGGCTCCACAGGGAAGGTGAAAGCTGTGCAGAGTTTTGCTGGACGACTCAGTGCTTATCAGGTAGACAGATAGGAAAGAACATTCCAGGGAGAGGGAGGAATGCTAACAACAGCAGGGGGTCTGGTCTGTACCGGACATGCGAAAGGAATGGTGTGTCCATATCAACAGAGGAGGGAGAGACACAAGAGAAAGAGCAGGTCAGGGTCTGAGTCAGAGCAGGCTCATGCTGTGGGGCTAAGAAGCTCAAAGGATTTCCAGGGACAGTGGGGAGGCTTTACAGGGATAGGCAGGCGAGGATCTCAGCCTGGCTTTCATAAGCCTCTGGCTTAAGTATGGAAGGTGAGTCTGTGCCAGGGAGCCCAGCGCCAAAGAGTTGCAACACTCTAGGGAGACACAGAGACCAATTCCCTCCCACCTAACAGCCCTGCGCTTTGGGGTCCCTGGTTAATTTCCTGGGAGAAGGCTGGCCTTGGCTACCTCTGTCCTTGACCAAGGACGTCGTTTTAAATATTTGTCATGTGTCCTAGGCCACTGCATCTCTGTCCCTGCAGTGAAGAGCAGACACTGATTCCCCAAGCTCCTACTCTGAGGCCACAAATATCTGCAATACCTCGGTGAGCACTAGGCCTGAGTGTGAGTTTGCAGGCACTTCCATGGCCCCATGCAGGTGTCCAAGATCCCTCGTGGTATTTGGCCAAGGTGGGCCCTGTGTGATGCCCTAGCGCGGTGACGACCTGTGTTCCTGGGCATCTTCCACGGAATTCTGCGCTCAGCCTGGGGATTCATGCGGGTGCATCTCTGTGATCTGCTCTGGAGCAGGATGTACATCAGGTCTCTCAGACCCGAGTCCCTGGTGCCTGGAGCTCAGCCTTGACTTACGTGCTCGGCCCACCCTGCTGGGCCAGCCAGCTCCTGCTCAGGGCCACAGCCCTGTAACCAAAGCTTCCTTCCCAGGACTCAGGAATTCTCCCACTCCGGAATGCCTTGCTGCTGGGGTGACCAGGTCTTCACTTGTGAAACAGGAGTCAGCCACCTCAGCCCCGTGCCTGGCCTGGTGGAACACGGGTCACCGCCCCAACCTGGGGGCAGCCGCCCCATCCCAACGCAGTCGCTGCCGTTCCCTATGCCTCGCTGTGCCCAGCTAACTGGGGGACTTGTCCCCTGGGAACAACTGGGTACCCAGGCTGCCTTTGGTTTCAGCCCCTCCTCCTCTTCCCGGGCTGCCTTTGCTGCCTTTGCTCCCCGGACGGACCCTTTCCCCGGGCTGTGTTCACATAGGCTGGGAAGGGTCCCTTGCAGACAGATCTTGGACAAGGTCGCATCCCCATGCCTCCCCTCCTGACCAGCAAACTCTTAAAAGCGGACCCTGCCCCAGAGTCTGTGTCGCCTCCAACCCGCAGTCAGGGCGCAGCGCCGCCTCAGTGCCGCCTAGTGGCGCCAGGCGTGCCTGGAAACCCGCGCCCGCAGCGCCCTCTCCTAGCGGCTTCCGCCCGCAGAAAGGCTTTCTCCGGACAGAGAAGCGGGCGCGCGGGGGCGGACGCGCGGGGCCTTGCGCGAGAACCTGACTCTCCGCCGCAGCAGCGGAAGCCGGAGTGACGCGTTCTGTTGAACACCAGTTTTCTGGAGCGCTGTGTGTTCTCACAGCTGAGCAGTCTGTTTCTCCAATCAGGTTTCAAAGCCACTTCACTGCACTGGCCCCTGTGGGTCACTGTTGCACCGCCCTGGCCCACGTGGGTCCCTGAGTAGCGACCCGCCGGGGCCACCTGGCTGGACGAAAAAGACACACCTTGGACTCAATCCGTGAGGAAAAAAAAAACTTCAGTAAGAAACAAATCAATAGACAAGTCAAAGACTAGGAGAAAATATGCATAAAACATAACAAGTGACTTGATTCCTGATTCTGAAGTATTTAATAATTCCTATAACTCAACAAAAAGTTCATTCTTTTTAAAAAATGAGCAAAAGGCTGGGTAAACTATTCACAAAGGAACGTAGACAAATGCCAGTACACACGTGAGAAACGCATACACATCCACAAACTTCAAACAAACCCACCTCATATATTTCTGGCGAGTAAGGAAAAGAATGCAAACACTTTTGAAAATGGTTTGGTTGTTTCTTGTAAATGTAAACAAATACCCTATTATATAATCCAGCGAGTCCATCCTTAGGTTTTTATCCAAGGATAAAGAAGTGAAACTCATATCTAACAAATAGACTTATAAAACAATGAAAATAGAAGCTTTATTCATAAAAGACAAAAACTAGAAATAACCTAAATATTCATTCACAGGAGAACAAATAAACAGACTAGGTTGAATCCATACAATGGAATGTTAGCAGACAATAAAAAGAAAATGAACTATTGATACCACCTACTACACAGCAGAAGTTCTGAATCGTATTTCTGAATGAAAGACGTCAGGTATGAAAGAATATACATTGTATGATTCCATTTATATGAAAACAAATCTGTGGTTTAAAAATCAGACTACTATTAGGTTGGTGCAAAAGTAATTGCGGTTTTTGCCTTTTTTTTTTTTTTAAATAAAAATAGTTGCGTCGGGGTTTGTGGATGGAGTGGCATGGCAGAGGTTAGCTGAAGGGGGCATCAAAGAACTTTTTGGGAGTGCTAGAATGTTCTAAATCTTACAGTGGGGGAGGGACAGGAATGCAGGCATTTGACAACACACGTTGAATTGTAAAATTTAAGATTTTTACATTTCATTGTATGTAAATTACCTGTCAATAAAAACACTATGAATAGAGCAGTTATGAACATTTGTGTGTAGATTTTTGTGCAAACTTAAATTATAATTTCTCTGATAAATGCCCAGGAATGTGATTGTTGACTAATGTGATAAGTGCATGTTTTTTGAGCAATTGCCAATCTATTTCTGGGAGTGGCTGTGTGTATCATGTTATATTCCCACAAGCAAGGGGTGAGAAATTTGGTTTCTCTGCATCCTTGCTAGCATTTGGTTTTATCACTACGTTTTTATTTCAGCTGCTCAAATAAGTGTGTAGTGATTTCTCATGATCTCAATTTGCATTTCCCCAAAACCTAAGGATGTTAAATATATTTCCACATGCTTATTTTCCTCAGCCATGAAATGTCTCTTCATGTCTATTGCCCAATTTCTTATTAGATTATTTTTTTTACTCTTGAGTTTTGAGAGCTCATTACGCATTGTAAATGTGAGTCCTTTGTCAGATACGCGGTTTGCAAATATTTTCTCCCCTCTGTAGTTTGTCCTTTCATCATCTTAACAGAATATTTTGCAGAGGCAAAGTTTTTAATTTTGATGAAGTCCAATTTATCAATTATTTCTTTAATGAATCGTACTTGGGTGCCATGCCTGTGAACTCATCCTCATCTCCTAGGTCCAGATGATTTTCTCCTGTGTCTTCCTATCATAGCCAGAAACTAGAAAAGAACCAAAATGTCCCTCACTAAGTGAATGCTTAGACTAAGTGACACATCTATGCCAATATTCAGCAATAAAAAGAAACAAATTATTGATGCAAATAACTAAATGGATGAATCTCAAGAGCATTAGGCCAAGTGAAAAAAAAAGCAATCTCAAAAAGTCACATACTATACGATTTCACTTGTATAACATTCTTCCAGGGGCAAAATTATAAACATGGAAAATAGATTAGTGGTTGGCAGGCGTTAGAGGGGGTGGTGGGGAAGTGTGACTACAAAGAGGTAGCAAGAGAGATCTGGGGTGATGGGATGGTTTTGTGTCTTGGTGGTTACAGGAATCTACACATGTGATACAATGTAATAGAAGAACACACATGGTGCTAATGTCAGTTTCCTTGTTTTGATATTGTTCTATAGAACGTAAAACGTAAACATTGGGGAAACTGGGTGAAGGATATTGGGACCCCTTCACAAATTCTTGTCAATCTATGATTATTTGAAAATTTAAAAGTCTAAACATACCTAAAATAAAAACCTAAAAGGCAAAAAAAGTAATGCATGCACTTGATAAAAATCAAGTACTACAAAAGAGTAAATGGTGAAAATAAATCTCTGCACCACTCTAGAGACCCCAGCCAAAGTCTTCTCCAAACGCTCTCACAGTTATTAAGTTTCTTGTATATGCTTCTAGAAATTCATCTTGCATGTGCTTCTAGAAAATCAAGAAGTACAAAAGAGTAAATGGTGAAAATAAATCTCTGCACCACTCCAGAACCCCCAGCCGAAGTCCTCTCCAAACTCTCTCACAGTTATTAAGTTTCCTGTATATGCTTCTAGAAATTCTCTAGATATACGCAAAAATATATGTACTTTCCCTCCTTCTCTAGCTTTTGTCTAATGCTAGTCTTTCAATTTGAAATCGTATGTATTTAATCTATCTTTGGGAAAAATGAATACTTTTTAATAGCAGTGTAAAATTTCACTGTGAATGTACCATAATTTATTTAACCAATCTCTACTCATTTAGTCTGTTTTTGGTTGTTTAGGCTGGTTTTGGTAACTTGTTATTGGAAATTATTGCAATAAACATTCTTATATTACTTTGTATCACCATATGATAGACTCCTAAAATATTGTGTTTAGATCAAAGGGTATGTGGAATTGTACTTAAGATAGATTTTTGCAAGATGTCCTAAAAATAGCATTCTCATCAGTACAGAAGGAAAATACCAATTTCCTAAACCTCTTACTAAGACAGTACATCTTCAAAATTTGATCCTCACTCATCTGGTGGACAAAGTATAGTAATTCAGTGTTTCAGTTTGACTTCCCGTGATGACAAGTCAAGTTTTAAAAATGGTATTTTTTGTATATTTAAAGGCCTTTTGTGTTGTTTTCCTGTGAACTGTTGGCTCAGGTCTGTCCTTTAGTGGAGTTTAGTGAATCTGCCACGTTTCCCTAATCAATTCTCTCTCCTACCACTGGAAAGGAATACCACAATTGTTTACCCATTCATTAGTTGACAGACATTTGGATTGTTTCTAGTTTTGGGGTATTATGAATAATGCTGCGTTGAATACACTTGTACAAGATATTGTGTGGATATATGTTTTCAGTTCTCTTGGGCATGTATCTAGGAGTGGAATTCCTTGGTCATATGATAATACTACACCCAACTTTTTGAGGAACTACCAAACTGTTTTCCAAAGTGACAGCACCATTTTATGTTCACACCAGCAATGAATGGGGTTTTCAATTTCCCTGCATCTTCACCAACACTTCTTATTTCCTGTCTTTTTCTATGAAAGCCATCCTAATGGGTGTGTAGTTGGATCTTATTGTGGTTCTATTTGCCCTTTCCTAATGACTAATAATGTCAAACATCTTTTCATGTGCTTTTTGATCATGAGTATATCTTCTTTGGAGAAATATTTATTCAAATTATTTGCCCATGTTTTAATTAGGTTATTGTCTTTTATTGCTGAGTTGTTAGAGTTCTTCATATATTCTGGATACAAGTCACTTATCAAATTATATATATGATATATATCATATATCATATGATATATATGTGATATATATGCAAATATATATGATTTGCAAATATTTCCTCCCATTTTGTGGATTGCTTTTTGACTTTCTTGATGGTGTCCTTTGAAGCACAAAAGCTGTCAATTTTGATAATGTCCTGCTTATTTGTTTTTATTTGGTCACTTCTGCTTTTGGTGTTATATCTAAGAATCCTTTTACCAATCCAAGGTCATAAACATTTACCTCTATGGTTTTATAGTGTTAGCTCTTACATTTAGAACTTTGATCCATTTTTAGTCAAGTTTTGTACATGATGTGAGGTAAGTGTCCAGTTTCATTCCTTTACATGTGGAAATCCGGTTGTCCCAGCATCATTTGTTAATGCTGTTTTTTAAATCCTCTTGAATTGTCTTGGCACCTTTGTCAAAAATCAGTTAACCATAAATGTGAAGGTTTAATATTGGATTTTCAATTCTATTACATTTCTAGTATTGGGCTATCTTGATTACTAGACGTTGGTAGTAAGTTTGGTTTTCTTTGGGGTTTGGGGGGATTGTTTTGTTTCATTTTGTTTTTGAGATAGGGTCTTGTTCTGTTGCCCAGGCTGGAGTGCAGTGGCTTGATCATAGGTCACTGCATCATGGACCTCTTGGGCTTAAGTGATCCTCCCACCTTGGCCTCCCAAGTTGGTGGGACTACAGGCACACACCACCATACCCAGCTAATCTTTTTTTATTTTTTTTAGAGATGGGGCCTCATTATGTTGCCAGGTTGATCTCAAACTCCCGGGCTCAAGCAATCCTCCCAACTCAGCCTCCCAAAGTGCTGGGATTACAGGTGTGAGCCACTACACCCAACCTGTAGTAAGTTTTTAAAGGAAGTGTAGTCCTCTCTCTTTCAAGATCATGTTGGCTATTCTGGGTCTCTTGCATCTGCATATGAATTTCTGAGAAAAAGGCACACAATCTTTCAATCAAGATTGCATTGAATCTGTAGACCAATTTGGGAAACACTGACATCTTAACAATATTAAGTCTTCCAAATCCGTGAACATAGGATGTTTTTTCATTTATTTAGGTCTTCTTTAATTTCCTTCAGTGGTGTTTTATTGTTTTCAGTACGTACATGTCTTAGGCTTATTTGTTAAATTTATTCAGAAGCCTTTTATTTTGTCTGATGCCATTGTAAATGGAATTGTGTTCTTAATCTTATATTCAGATTATTCATTGCTAGTGTGTAGAAATATAATTGTTTTTCATATTGTTCTTGTATCTGCAATCTTGTTGAACTCATTTATTAGTTGTAATAGTTATTTTGTGAATTTCTTAGATTATGTCATCTGTAAATATAATTTACATCTTTCTTTTCAATTTGGATGCTATTTTTAAAATTTATGTACTTACTTATTTGCATAATTGCCCTAGCTCAGATCTCTAATAAAATGGTAAATAGAAGTGGTGAGCATGGACTTCCTTTCCTTCTTCCTGGTCTTAGAAGGAAAGTATCCACTCTTTCACCCTTTGGGATGATGTCAGTTGTGGTTTTTCATAGATGCTCTTTATTAGATTTCATAAATTCTCCTCTATTTCTAGTTTTATGAGTGTTTTATCATGAAAGGATATTGATTTTGTCAAATGCTTTTTCTGCATCTATTGAGATTAGGTGAATTTTGTCCTTCATTTTATTAATGTGGTACATTAATTAGATTGGTTTTATTATGTTAAACCAACTTTGCATTCCTTAAATAAATTTCACTTGATTGTGATACGTAATCATTTTTGTATGTTTCTGGGTTTAGTGTGCTAGTATTTTGTTGATAATTTTTGTATTAATATTCGTGAAAGATATTGCTCTGTTCTCTTAGAATGTCTTTTGTTTTGGTATCATAATAATAAGGACATCATAGAATGAGTTGAAGTTTGTTTCTTCTATTTTTGGAAAAGATTGTGAAGAATTGACAATAATCTTTTTTTAAATGTTTGGGAAAACTAATCAGCAAAACCATTTGGTACTGAGTATTTTGTGCATGGTGAGTTTCTTAATTACTAATTTAATCCCTTTACTTACTAAGGGACTTACTTATTATTCAAATTTTTTATTTGTTCTTGAGTCAGTTTTGGTAGTTCCTGTCTTCCTAGGAATTTTTTCATTTCACCTAAGTTAACATTTTGATGTCTTACAATTGTTTATAGTATTCCTTTATAATCCTTTTATTTCTATGAGGTGGTAGTGGTGTGCCCTATTTCATTCTCTAAACATTAATAATTTAATAATTTAATTCCCTATACATTAATAATTTAATGATTTAATGTATAGGGAATGAAATAGGACACATAACTTTTTTCCTGTCAGTCAAGCTAAAGGTTAACTAATTTTATTGTTCTTTTCAGTGAAGCAATTACTCTTGTTTTTTCCCTTAGTGTTTTTTTAATTCCCTATTTTATTTATTTCCACTACAACCTTTATTATTTTCTTCTTTCTGCTTGCTTTGGGCTTAGTTTGCACTTCCTTTTCTACTTTATTAATGTGGAAGTTTGGGTTATCGAGATCTTTCTTCTTTTTAATGTAGGCATTTACAGCTATAAAAGTCTCCCTAAGTGTTGCTTTGGCTGCATCCCATACACTTTGATATGTTGTTATTTTATCCCTTTTGATATGTTGTTCTTTTATTTTCATTCATTTCAAATAATTTTCTAGTTTTCATTGTGATTTCTTCTTTGACGCATTGATTATTTTGGAGTGTGTCGTTTAATGTCTACATATTTGTGGATATCCGAAATTTCTTTCTGTTTTTGGTTTTGAATTTCACTCCACTGTTGTAAGAGAACATATTCTATATGTTCAATTATTTTAAATTTACTGAGTTTTGTTTTATGGCTGAATATACATGTTTGTGTTTTCTATTGCTGCCATAACAAATTACCACAAATTTGCACCTAACACAAATTTATTATATTGTGGTTCTGAAGATCAGAAGTCTGACATGTCTTACTGGGCTAAAAATAGGAATCTGTGTGGTTGTATTCCCTTGTGGAAATTCTCAGAGAGTTCCCATGTTCATTCAAGTTGTTGGAAGAATTCAGTTCCTGCAAGTTGTAGGACTGAGATTCCCACTTCCTTGCTGGCTGTCAGCTGAACTGTCCCCAGCTTCTAGAAGCTACCCACATTCCCTTATTAATAGTTCCCTTCCTCCATCTTCAAAGGCAGCAATGGTGGATCAAGTCCATCAGTTTAGTAGTCACTTAAACCTTTCTCACACCTCAATTGTCTCCTCCTTCTTCCATTTCATCTCCCTACCATGACCAGGAAAGTGTCTCCACCTTTAAGAACTCATGTATTTTGATTGGGCCCACCCAGACAATCCAGGGTGATCTCTGCATCTCAAGGTTTATACCCTTAATCATATCTGCAAAGCCCCTTTTGTCATGTAATATAATGTGGTTCCAGGGATTAGGGCAGGGATATCTTTGGGGGCCACTGTTCTTCTCATGACAAGATTTATTCTTGAGAACATTCCATATACGCATATAAAGAATGTCTATTCTGTTGGTGGTGGTGGAGTGTTCTATGGGTAACTACTAGCTCTACTTGGTTTACTGTTTTTTTCGTATCTTCTATGTCCTTGTTGATCTTCTGCCTAGTTGTTCTATCCACTGTTGAAAGTGCAGTAATAATGTATCCAACTATAATTGTCGAATTTTCTGTTTCTCACTTTAGTTTTTGCCTCATGTATTTGGATCTCTGCTATTAAGTGCCTATATATTCTTAATTGCCATGTATTCTTAATAGATTGAAACCTTTACAATTATAAAATGTTTTTCCTTGTCTTTTAAAATTATTCTTGCCTTAGAGTCTATTTGGTCTACTGTTAGTATAGCCAGACACTCCAGATCCCCTTTGGTTACTACTTTCATGGTTTATCTTTTTCCATCCTATTACTTTCAACCTATTTGTATCTTTGAGTGTAAAACATGTCTCTTATAGATAACACATAGTTGATTCATTTTTTAAAAACCAATTTTGACAACCTCTGTGTTTTGATTGGTATGTTTACTCTATTTACATTTAATATGATTTACTGAAAAGATAGACTCTGCACCTTCCATTTTGCTATTTTTATATGTCCTACATCTTTTATGTTCTTCTATTCCTTCATTACTGCCTTCTTTTGAATTCAATTGATATTTTCTAGCATATCATCTTAAATCTTTTATTTGTTTTACCATATATTTTTAGTTATTTTCTTAATCTTGCCCTGGGGATTATAACATTTTATCTTAAAACAATCTAATCCATATCAATCCAACTTAATTTCAACAATATATTAAAAGATTGCTTCAATATAGGTCCATTTGCTGCCCCCTTCCTTTGTGTAAGTATTATCATATAAATTACATCTTTATACATTATAAGCCCAACAATCCAGTTTTACAATTACTCATCTATGTAGCTATTTTTAAATCAGATAAGAAAAGAATTACAAATAAAAATACATTATACTGTCTTTTTAATTATGTAATTACCTTGCAGTGCTCTTTATTTCTTTGTGTGGATGAAGTTACCATCTAGTGTCCTTTCATTTCAGCCTGAGGTACTCCTTTTAGTATTTCTTGTAGGTAAGATCTACTTATGGTGGATTCTCTCATTTTTCATTTATCTGGGCATTTCTTCTTTTTTTTTTCAAAGATACTCTTGCTAAATATTTCTTGGTTGACAGTCATTTTCTTACAATACTTTTAATATGTTATCCCATTGCCTTCTTGCCTGAATGGTTTTGATAAGAAGTCAGCTGTTAATCTTATTGAAGTGTTTGAAACTAGAGTGTATATGCTGAGTTATTTTTCTTTTGTAGCTTTCAAGATTCTCTTTTTGTCATTGGCTTTTGATAGTTTGACTCTGATGTATCTAGGTATAGATTTCTTTGTTTTTATACCACCTGAAGTTCACTGAACTTCTTGAGCATGTAAATTAATGTTCTTCATCAAATTTGGAAAGTTTATGGCAATCATTTCTTCAAATATTCTTTCTGTCCCTTTATCTCCTCTTCTTCTGGGATTCTCATTATATACATATTGGTATGCTCTCTGAGGCTGTGTTCATTTTTCTTCATTCTTTTGACTTTCTGTTCCCTGAATTGTATAATCTCAATTGACCCATATTCAACTTACTGAATCTTTTTTCTGCCTGCTCAAATTGGCTGTTAAGCCCCTCTGGTTAATAATTTTTTATTTCAGTTGCACTTTCAACCCAGAATTTTATTTTGTTCCCTTTTTTATATAACTTTCTATCTCTTTATTGATATGCTGTATTTAGTAAGACATCATTGTCATGCTTTTTAAAATTCTTTAAACATGTCTTTGTTTAGTTGTTTAGACATGTTTTTGAGACTTGTTCTAAAGTCTTTGATAGTAAGTCCAATGTCTGGGCTTCCTCAAGAAAAAGTTTCTAATGGCTGCTTTTTCCCTGTGAATAGGCCACACATTTTGTTTATTTGCATTTCTTGTAATTTTTTCTTAAAAACAATGTTTTAAATAAATAACGTGGCATCTCTAGAAATCAGACCTCACCCCTCTTCACACTTTGTTGTTGCTTCTGTTTGTTGTTGTTGCTGATGCTGCTGTTTCTCTCTGTTTAGTGAATTACCTGGACTAAGTTTTAATGTATACTTTTTGTCATGTGTAGCCACTGAAGTCTTTCCTCAGTTTAATTGTCCATTAATTTTTGGACAGAGATTTCTTTAAATTCCCTGCACCACTAAATCTCCCTACCTTTCCTGAGAAGCTTTGTGCATGTTGGGCCGTGCCTTCAATGCTTCAGCAAGCAGCTGACAACTCTGCCTCAGAGTTTACTTCCTGCTTGCACAGAGCCTCAAAGCTAAACAAAAGTTAAGCTCTAGTTAGATCTGTCTTGGACATGTGTACAACCCTGCACATGCACATGGCCTTCTAGGTTCTTAAGAATATGTCAGAGCTTTTCCAAAGCCACTGTGATTACCTCATTCCCCAGTTTTCCCTTTTAAGTGTTTTGGTCAGCCTCTCATTAGCCCCAACTGGTACTGCCATTTCAGGCAGTTGCAATGTTAAACAATTTTTGCTGATTGTTTTTGACAGATTCCCTTAGGATAGGGCTGTTCACACAGACTAAGCTCCGAACCATGTTAAGCAAAGACAATCCCAAGGGCCGGGTGCGGTGGCTCATGCCTGTAATCCCAGCACTTTGGGAGGCCAAGGCAGACGGATCACACCGTCAGGGGATCGAGATCATCCTGGCTAACACAGTGAAACCCCATCTTTACTAAAAATACAAAAACAAATTTAGCTGCGTGTGGTGGTCGGTACCTGTAGTCCCAGCTACTCGGGAGGCTGAGGCAGGAGAATGGGGTGAACCTGGGAGATGGAGCTTGCAGTGAGCCGAGATCCATCACTGCACTCCAGCCTGAGCGACAGAGCGAGACTCCATCTCAAAAAAAAAAAAAAAAAGACAATCCTTAAGAATGTACCTTTTCCAAGGAGCTGTCAGACGGATCAAATAGTGACAACCTTCTGAGGATGGGATTTTTTGGAGGGCTCCAAAACTATTCTGTCCTCACTAGTGGCTACCAGGCTGCTGGTTTTCATAGCTGCCATGGTTGTGAGAATGTTAATTGTGTGTGTGTGTGTGTGTAGAGACAGAGGTTGTCTCTATGTTGTCCAGACTGGTCTCAAACTCATGGACTTAAGCAACCCTCCCATCTCAGCCTCCCAAAGTGCTAGGATTACAGGTGTGAGCCACCATGCTTAACTGAGAACATTTATTTTCAAGTCGATCATAGAGCTTAGAAAAGAAGACTATGAATAAGGCAAATTAAAACACCACAAAATTTGCTATTCTTACTGAGATTCAACTATGTTTCTTGAATGAATCTAACTTGGATTGCTGAAAGCCTTTGGTTAATTTCCAGAACTCTGAAAATGTTGATTTTGACATTTTTGCTGGTGCACTCGTTGTTAAGGAAGGATTTTCAGAAGTCCTTATTCCGACATTCTGCGAGTGTTTCTCTTGGTTTGAGTTTTCATGTGATTGTGTGGGGGTAGTTGTTTTTATTTTTGTTTGTGTCTTGATCGGTTTTTGGAGAGATGGTTTTCTACTAGATACTCCTAGGATTCTTTTCCTTAAAGTCAAACATTCATTTTGTTAGGATCTGTCATCTCAGCATTGACTTCTCTAAATCAGTTTTCCCTTCAGTCTGAAAATTCAAGTCTTCCTTTATTTATTTATTTACTTCAGGAAAATTGTTCTGAATATTAACTCAATATTTTTTTCTCTTTCATAGTTCAGGTTTTCTAACCAGGGGACAGAATGTCCTCCTCTGCACTGAATGGCCTCTGCCTTTGTCTACTGAAGACTGCCTGAGTATCTCTTGCAATTTAAAACAGGGCCTGTCTGTAGAGCCTTCTGTGTACCCAGGACAGTTTAGAGGCCTGTATGTGTTTCCACACCAATAGTAATTACAATAGTAATCATTACTACAAGGTGAGCATCTAATGCTTCGAAATCTGATATCATTTAATGACCCCAGCTACCCTGTGACGTGGGTATTATCTTCATTTGCAGATGAAGATACTGCAGCTTAGTCAGCAGACTAAGTCACCTAAATGCTCTGTCAGAAGCAGAGTTTGTACTCAGGAATGTCCAACTGCAAAGTCCATGTGCTTGAACAGTATGGCATGCTGATACATGCAGAAATAGAAACGATCCTCAGAAAATACTGTGAGTAATTCTATGCACACAAATTAGAAAATCTAGAGGAAATAGATAAATTCCTGGGAACATACAATCTCCCAAGATTGAATCAGGAAGAGACTGATGCCCTGAATAGACCAATATCAAGCTCTGAAATTAAACCAATAATAAAAAACCTACCAACGACAACAACAAAAAGCCCTGGACTAGATGGATTCACAGCTAAATTCTATCAGACGTACAAAGAACTGGTACCAATCCTGCTGATTAAACCTCTTTAGGTTCCGCTATGTGTGTTGTTAAAATCTTCATTTCTGGTTTTCTAACAGTCTCTGATTCAACAATCGTTGCCAATAAACAATCCAGGTAGCCTCAGCCTGAGTGGCTATCTGGCTGGGTGAGTTCTAAAAATGCCCAGGACCTCCAAGACTAGGTGAGATCTGAAGTAATGAAATGCCTCCATTCATAAAGGCCTGAAATTGTCCTGACTGCCCCAGTCCCAGGGACCAAGAAGAGCCTTTCAAGCTGTGATCCCAATACTTGTGGCTGCTGTGCGAATAAGGAAAGCAGCCCAGGCCTCCAGTGGGAAGATCAGATGTTTGCCCTTCATACCTCAGAGAGCCTTCATCCAAGTAAGATGGGTAGTGAGGAGCTGTGGATGACAGCATGAAGGATGAGGACTGATGCAGCAGCCATAATTAGATTATAGGTTTCCGTGGGATGTGCCATGACTGCTTACAAATGGGGCCCAACCATGGAATTGAGTTATCAACTAAGCAGATTCCTGAGACACAGATCATCCTGTCCTCCACAACGTGATTAAAGACTGCATGCTGCTCCGAAAGACCTCTGCAGCTGTGTGCTTGGAGGAATGCGTTTTTCCTGCTAAAGCATAAGAAAAAAGAGACCAGGAATTATTATCTTAGGCCTTGCAGCATCCTTTCTGGTTCCATAAGTTTGAGAAGGCAGGGGTGTGTGTGTGTGTGTGTGTGTGTGTGTGTGTGCACGCGCGCATGCTCACATGCATGCATGATCATATAATGGAAGTGGGTAGGCAAAAGTCGATTGCCTATATACCGTACCCCCACCCAGGTATATAAGAGTGTTCTTTGAGAATGAGAAAGCAAGAAGGAGCACATCCCACACCTCAGCATTCATGCAGTCAGTTAGCAAGCTCCTGAGCTCCCATGACGTGCTAGACCCAGAGCTCAGCAGTGGAGCTTAGACATGTCCCAAACCAGGCGATGGAAGTGGTGGGAAGCAACCACTCATGGACAGTTTCCCATGTGCCAGGTGTGTGCCAGAATTGACATTATGCCGTCTCTCACTCCCATCCTCCATCACATTAGTGATTCTGCCATGAGTGACTCGTTCCTTTGGGTTCCTGTAAGTTCCTGTGAAGGGATCTGGCCACAGCAATGGAAAGAGCACCGAGGGAGCCTTTAGGAAACTCTGCTCCAGGTCAGGTGTATGATGCTGAAAAAATGGTGCACCCTCTCCAGACCTGTTTCCTCCTTTGCACAGTAAGCAGGTGGTGTTCTCCAAGGTCTCCTTGAAAACCCAACTTATTCTCGGTCATCATTTTGCAGAGGGCAGGTCCTGTCCCCAAGCCCACCAGAGTGGAGGTGGGAAAAGCTCAGGAAGGTGGAGAAAAGGCAGGGGACACAACTCTGAGAGTCATTCCTTTGAAGATTGAGCCCAGAAGGCTCAGGTTCTGGATTGCATGGGGCACCTTGGCTTTCTCTGCTGGAGCCACACACCCCTGGTGCAGTAGTTTCTGCCTTGCCCAGACCCTCCTCCTAAAAGGTTGACATAATGAGGAGGGAATGAGCTTGCTAGCTCTGCCATGACCAGCCGGCAGCCTTGGGCAAGTGCTTCACTTCCCTGAGCCTCACTTCCTCTGCCTCGCCCCTTCTCAGAGGCCACTCCTTATTTACCATCGTAAAGTCTGACCCGTCCTGACCACCATTATTCTCTCTCCATCCCCTGGTTTTCCTCTTTAGGACAGTTATTGCATTCTGTATCTCTTGTTGTTTCTTAGGTGGAGAAGGTACCTGTCTCCCTACCTAGAATGTGAGCCTCGTAAAGGGATGGACCTCACCTGTTTCAGGTTTGACCTCCAATGCCCGTCACATAGAAGCTTAACACCATTTCCAGTGCCAGAAGTGACAGGACAACAGCAACAATAGCAATATTTCTGTACCACCCCCATCATGACCCCAGACTGGGACCTCACTTTCCAAAGAGAAGTAATTCCCAGCTTGGACCCTCCCTTGCTGGGAGGGGTGCCCAGGTGTGGCCTCTCTGTGACTTTGGACTCTGGCTCCGGCTTGTGCCAGCCTGGCCTTTCCCCAGGGTAGGGAACTGGCAGCCTGAGCATTTCCCAGCCAGCATCCAACCTTCTTGGGCAGGGTCCTTCCACACCATTCCTCCCAAATCCTCACTGGACCACCCTGAAACAAATGCAGGCGGAAGCGCGCATCCCCACCTCTGCTATTTCTGCTGGGTCCCCAAAGAGCTTTCTGGCCAGTGCCTGCTCCTTTTAGGCCCCACAGTGGGGCGCTGGGTGGGCCTCGGTTGGCCTTAATTTTCCATTCACCTGAGGAGTGGCTCAATCTCACTCACTCCCATTAGGGGTGGATGTCAGCCAAACTGGATGCATAAGGCTTTTGTGATGTGGGAATTGCAACAGGGGAGATAAAGCGCCTAGGAATGTCTTTGCTTGGAGAAAAGGGGCACGATCCTCACATTCTGTAACCTGAGCACTTTATCTCCTCTCTCCCCTTCCTTTCACTGATACAAAAAAGGAGGTTCCAGCACTAGTTTCCTCAGTCCTTCTGCAGAGCAGGCTGCTTCATGCCCTCAAAGTCAGGGAGAAGAGTGTGCACAGGACACCTGACTTTAAGCAAAGTCCGTAGACCATATTTGAGAAAAAAAGTTAAATAAAGAGGCAGCCACCAACAAACCAGCGCCTTGTGGTCACTCTGGTCCCATAGACTGTAGAGGTCAAAGGGCCTCCAAGCATTTGAGAATCAGAGAGGACAAGTAACTTGGCTGATAGCACACAGCACGAAGGTGGCAGAGCCAGGATTCCACCTGCTGGCCTCCCAGATGTCTTTCCTGCTGGACCCTGCTTGCTGGCCACTCCCGGTGGGGTCATTCCGCTGTTAGTGTGTTCATCAAACTAACAGTTGGGTCCAGATCCCCTGCCTCTGGTGTGCCCAGCACCTTAGCTGGTACCTCCCTCAGCAAGCCCAGCCCTCACCATCCTCCCAAGCATACTTCCTAGGGCTGTTTTGTCCATTACGGCCCCAGAATATAGGGCCTTTGGGATTTTTCAGCACCTGTAAAAAGGTTTCAAACATGAAAAAAAGATTGGCAGTTCTAAAATTCTCAAATAAAATTGTAGAAATGCCTTAGGAATTAAATGTGTAATAAGATGTGAACACTTCATTACACGCCTACAATTAGTCACATGTCTACGATATGTGAATAATGTCAGGTCAGCTAGTGAACCATTATATAGTAATTGCACATCACTTATATAGATATACACGAAGTGCACTTACTGACTTAAATGTGTGTGTTTTGTTGTTTGAAGTGGCGTGGATGGAGGCTCCAAAATATAAAAGAGTGTAGGGGCGGTGACTCTTCAAATGGCCCTCACCCACCCCTTACCCTCAGCTCAGCCACCATGAAGCTTCCCCCTCCAAGGAGGACACACCTCCTTTCCTAGAACATTCTGCAGTGCCACAGGCTGCTCAGTCAGCCCTGATTCCAGAGTCTCCAGTGAGCGAGGCCTGGGGTGGCCCCAGCGGGATAAGCCACACTCCCCACAGCACTCGGCCTGGATGTGGCGCCGGCTGCACAAAGCAAGAGGCAGCTGTTGGACACCTGCTCACCACATGTTCTGTTTTATCCTCCCAGCAACACCGAGTGAGGGAGGGAGTATTAACCCACCATTCACCAGGTCTTACCAGAGCCCAAGCCCAGGCTGTCCCCACTGCACCCTTTTAAAAGGGTCCTTTCACCTTCCCATTAAAGAGGTTTGTTCCTTTGTTCCTCCTCTCCTGTTCTTCCTAAGACATCACTGAAATTTAAGCTTATAAATTTGAAATGGAATAAATCTATAAGGGAAAAGCATTAAAAAAGAGAGAAAGATGGCTTACTAATGGATGAGAGTCCAACACATTTCTGGAAGACAAGGTTCATGAGAGGCCTAGCACTGTGGCTCCCACCTGTAATCCCAGCACTTTGGGAGGCTGAGGCAGGAGGATCACTTGAGGACAGGAGTTCAAGCCTGCAGTGAGTTACCATCACACCACTCTGCTCCATCCTAGGCAACAAAGCGAGACTCTCTCTCTTAAAAAAGAAAAAAGAAGATTCACAAGAGGGTGTGGCAATATTAGACAGGCTAAGCCCCCAGGTGTACCCAGTGTAACCACGAAGGCCCTTTGGTGGAAAGGAGAAGCAGAAGAGGTCAGAGTGAAGCCACGCCTGCTGTGACAATGGAGGGAGAAGGTGGCTGGCCAAGGAACCCCATCAGCCTCTAGAAGCTGGAAAAGGCAAGGAAACGGTCTCCGCCCGGAGCCTCGTGGGAACACAGCTGCCTCATGGGAACACAGCTGCCCTGTGACACTGATTTTAGCCCCGTGAGACCCATGCTGGACTTCTGGCTCCAGAACTGTGTGATGCTCTAAGCAAATCATAAATTTGTAGAAACTTGTTACAGCAGCAACAGAAAACTAGCACAGGCAGCCTATGTGCTAATTCTCATCTTACCTGAGGTGGGGTGTACAATACACCCTGCATTAACTGGAAAGCTGAAACAATTCTCTATGCTAATACTGAAATTGTCAGGCCAGTGTAACTGTGGCAGTGTGGAAGCAATGGAGGCATCAGTGAGCAGGAGCGGCCGCCTTTCTCACCACCACAGCTTGATCTCTCTCACAACTTCCTCTCCACCTCCACTGACCTTTGGGTTGGTTTTCTCCTGCACCATCTTTCCACATGTCAGGGGCCTGGAGGCACCCTACTACAGCCAATTTTACATTTCCTTCCTAGAGGTAATCCCAGAACAAAAGAGAGCAGTTTTCGTAGTGAAAGTCCTGGAGGATTCTTAGTGGTCAAGACTGGGGAGCATGCCTGTATCCCACAGTGGCCAGGGCCCAGGACATATGCCTGGCCCTGTGACTGGCCGGTCATGGGCTTAGGCCCCTGAGAAGGAAGGGAGAGTCCTTTCAGAAGAAGGGGAGGGTATGGGAACAGACCCAACCTGGCTGCCGCAGACCGTTACCCTCCCTGAGGTGGATGGAATGCAGAATCAAAGTACAATTATATGGTTTAAAGTTTTAAAAGTAAATAACAGAAAACTAAAAATAATTATGCCAAAATGATAAAACTTTGGAAGGATGAAGGAAGGAAGAAGAGGTGCATAATGAGGCCATTTCTTATGTTCCGCCATAGGAAGTAGAAACATTTGCTACTGATGAATAAAAAAATAAGTGCCTATACATGCCACTAAGCATTGTGGAGGCACCCACCAGAAGTACTAAGAATGGAAATGTTTACAAGAAGTTGGCTCTGGAGAGTGAGGCCAGGACTGGGGAGGGGAGAGGTTAGAAACTGTTTTCTCTCACCATAAACCCTTCTCTCATATTTGATTTGTTGCTATCTGTTTGTTTTATGCTGATCACAAGATGTGCTGTGGGAGTGAAAGATTTTTAAATATTTGGATGGATTGAGCTTTGATATGAAATGCTGATCTGATCAATATCTAATATTGTAACTCCATTTGGGATAAAATTTTAGGGTCATGGGGAAAAAAACGTAATTTGGAACCATCTTTCTTCACATGCAAGTTATGCTTTTTAAGAAGGAAACTTCCTCGATTCTCATCTGCTGTGCTGAATCTTTAGGAGTTTAACCTGCTATGTCACATGTTTCAATAAAAGAGAGATGTTCCCAGCCTGTTAAACAAACTCGCCTGCTTAAATCAGAAAGCAATTACGAATGAATGAATGAACTCTTGTCCTCACCCGCTCTTCAGGAGAGAGTAAGGCACATTCATTCTCACAAGAAGACCTGGCCTCGCCCCATTTCTCTGTTTCCCAGGCATATGGCTCATCTGCGTCCAGTGTATGTTTGGCCAGGACACTGGGCATGTCCCACTCAGCTCGTGCCTCTTGCCCCTGCCAGTCTGGCCTATAGCCCTGGGTCTGGGGGGAGGACTGGGAGCCATCAGAGAGAGCAGCCGGCCAGGATCTGATTCGCCTTTGCATCTCTGGGATCTGGGTTGGAGCCCAGACTCTTTCCCTAGATCCCAACTCTGCTTGCCCAGAAGTCTTGGCCTGGTTACCTGGTACTCAAGTTTCCTACCGACTCACAGGTCACAGCCACCCAAAGCCCCAAGGCTAGGAAGCTCACTAAGGCCACCTGCTCCCATCCGCATCCATCTCTTACATTCACATCCCTTCTTTATCAGCCCTGGTCTTTCAGAAGGCCAGGAGCACCATCCTCCTGGTGGCTGCTCATCCCCACACGTCTCCAGGCAAATCAACATTCACCGCCAGGCTTCCCTCCTGCAAGGGGCAGCACTAGGTCCAAGCTGGGGGAGCCACTGAGGCAGAACTCGGCCTGCCCTGCCAGCAGAGGCCCCAGGCAGCCAGATGTGGCCCTAGGATGCTGGTCTGCCATGACCCAGGCCTAGTGCTCAATGCAGAGTTACTCTTCAGGCCCCAGCTCCTTCATGCAGAGCCGTGGGCCACATATTCGGAGTCAGATTCTCCACCCTCTTCCAGGGGTTCGGGTCATCGACTTACGTCAAAGCTGGGAGCCATAAATCAGGAGCCTTCATTGGTCTCATTCCTGAACCCATCTCTGCAACCTTTGGTCATCGCCCCATAGGCCAGCCCTGGCCAGCCCATCTCCCTGCCACTCCATCCTGCTCTGGGACTCCTCTCCTTCCTGCTCTTCCGCCACCACTGACTCTGCCTGCTCGTCACTGTTCCATTGGGAGGCCCATTTCACAGCCAGTGAGCCCTCTGTGTCATCATCCTCTCTCCCCTCCCCTGAGGGCACACTGCTTTGCTCTAGAGGTGGGCTTCTCACTCTTCCACTTCAAACTTGGCTAAGGACCCAGCAGGACAGGGAGCCTCTTCCTCCTCCCCTTTGCCCTCCTTCCACATCCCATTGTCTTTCACTCTCTGGAGGTGGGTGGGGAGGGGCGGGGTGGAACCATCCCCCAGCTCCTCACTCCCAGGAGACGGTCACCGTCTCCCTCGCCTCCCTGAGGCTGGAGGCCTGGCCGTGCCCATAGAGACAGCATCTCCCTTGCTCTGGGACCTCCCCACTGCACAACAGGCTCCCAAGCCAGGACTGCTTTTGGCTCATCTCCCCTCGAGACTCAGGGAGCCCTCCATGGAAAACCACAGTCGAAAAGTGGATTTAGCATCTGCATTGCTCAGGATCATGGCAATAAATGGCATTGAATGGTTCAAATGATGAGACTTTAATGTCAGTAGTCCTTACAGAAGTGTGGCCAGGTGAAGAGGATGAACAAGGGATGTTGAGAAGCACGAAGACAATTCTAGGATGCTGTTACCCATGGGACTAAAGGGACAGAGAGGAATAGTGTTGCCAGAGCCAGTAAGAGCTAGAGATGTGGAGAAGGGGCTTCCAGCAGGAGCTGATGTCTTGGAGAGACATAGCCTTGGGCAGGGGCAGTGGGGACGGGGTGGGGGAATACCCTGATCACTCACTCTCTCTTCCTATACTTTTGCCTTCCAGCTAGAGTCTCCCACGGGCTAATTCCAACCTCTGTCCAGTCAGTAAGAAAGCCCGAGAGGCAGCTTAAAGAAGTCAGGTTCCCAGGGTCAAACAGGACACATGGCTGTGGGGGTGGGAACGGAGAGTGGGCAAACACCCTGAAACTAAAAGAAGCGTAGCAGTGCAGAATCCAGAGTCACTGAAAACAGTTCCCAGAGTCCAACTTCTTCATTTTGCAAATGGAGAAGCCAAGGCTGGAAAAGGTTAGTGATTTTCCCGAGTCACACAAATTTGTGGCCAGGCTGAGCCCAGACCCTAGATCCCCATCCCCCTGGCTGCCTGTCACACAACAAAGGCCTTGACACCAACACTCCCTTCTGTGGAGTCTCTTGAAGTGTTTATGCACTAAAAATCATTTTTAAAACATTTTCATCGAGTATATTGCTTTGAATCTCTTCACCAACAGGAAATATGCTGGCTGACTGGCAGAAGGCTTAGCAGCTGACCTTGAACTCCCTTGACCTCCCCACATCCAGGCTGAGATTTTCCATCCAACGGTATTGCCAGAGCCCAAGCTGAATGGAGGAGGCTGGAATTAAACAATGATAGCCCCTTCTAGTTATCGCTCTATAGTCAGCAGTTAGATAAATATTCGGAAAAGAAATCTAATTGAATTCAAACATAATAAATTGAAGCCAACTCACTGGATTTATGGTCATGTCTTCTGGCATCTTTTAATTTTGCATCACATTCATTTGGAGGCAATCAAATTAGGGCTCTCATTAGCAGCCAAGGGAGGGGAGGCTGGAGCCACACTCACTGCGGTAATGAGATCTCTGCAGTGGGATGATTCAGAAGTCGGTTGCCAGGGAGGCTGCAAGGGAACAGTGGTCACTGCCTCCTTCAGGAAGGTTGTTGGGAGGAGCAGGAGGTCGATTGTAGGAGGGAGCAAGGGTGGAGTCCAGCCCGGCTACTCACAGGGTAACTGCAGCCTTCCCCGCCCACAGTGTCAGACTCCTCGATGGGATAGTGGCAGCGCCTGCCTCCGAAGGCTAAATGAGTGGGAAATGAGACAAGAGGTAGAAACCATATCTTCCTCCAGCCCTCAGAGTCGGATAACCTCTGCCCTCTCATTCCATTACGGCCCCATGGACAAAGCTCCTTGGCCCCCGATTCTCACCCATGGACCTCTGGCTTGTACATGTGAGAAACAAACTTACCCATCCAAACCCAAAGAATGGACTCAGAGACCTGGAGAGCAGCGAAAGTGAAACTTTTAATGATGGTCTTGCAAGATGGGGTGTCTGAGGGACAGGCACGCCCAGAAGCTTCGACAAGTAGTTTATCCCTAGAGTACGGGTCCCTCCCCTAGTTGCTCATAGACTGAGTACTATGGGATCACGATCTTCCCAGATGTTGCCAACTGATTGTTAGGCAGGGGCTTTAGGGGTTTTTTTTTTTAGGGTTGTCTTGCTGCATTTTGTTGCAGCTCACAATGCATTGCAATCCTAATCAGCTCAGGGGCTCTTCAAGTACTTGACTTATGACCTAAGTAGCGAGGCAGGCTGACAAGAACAGACAAGTCAAGCTATTCTGCAGACTAGCAAACTTTTAACTTAAACTTCTTTGGTTCGGGTGAGGGCAACTAAGGGGGTGGGGAAGAAGGAGGAAGGAGGAGGCCGACAAGCAGGCATCAGCTATCCAAGCAGGGGCTTAGTGTGTCCTGTTTCTTCTATAGCTTGCTGACCTAAGCCGATTCAAGGCACTTGGTCTTGGAAATGGACCACTGTGTACATTATTTCCTTCAGACACTCACCAGGGACACAATGCTCAGCTCATCCCGGCAACCTGGCAAGATATGGCCTTGCCGCTAGAGCCGTTCCAGGCATCCCTACCCCACACCAGGGGACTGGTCCAAGAGACCTGAGCTGGAACCTAAGACGGACATTCAGACAGCAGCCAAAGAGGTGCCTGGTGCCAACAGGTGTTCAGGAAACATGGGCTTTCTCATCCACCCCAGCCCCTGCACGGGGCCGAGGAGGAGGAGGGCAGGCAGCTTTCTTGTCTGACACAATCAAACATTCACTTGTGGAACACCTTGTATGCCTATGGTGCCAGGCAGGATGCAGAACGTTCTCCCATTCCATCCTCACTGACCATAAGGGAAGTATGAACACATTTCACTTTGTAGATGAGGAAACTGAGTCCCAGCGAGAATAGGCATTTGCTTACAGCCACATGGCAGGTAAGAGATGGAGTCAGCAGTCAAACCCAGGTCTGACTGACCCGAGCCTGCGCACTCTCTGACAAGCAGCCTCACAGAACAGTGGCTGCCCAAGCAGGTGACTCCACAAAGAGCCTGGAGCCTCTGGGACCTGGACAGGGAAGCAGATTACAGCCTTGTGAGAGCTACATCATGTGATGAGGGCTTTCCGATCCCACAGTCTACAGAGGGAAACGCAGATGGAGCTGAGCAAAGCCAGCTCATCCAGGCAGGGGCTCCAGTGAGTGGGCCCTGCTGCTCGCCAGGTGGTCAGCCTTCCTGCTTCCCCAGGGAGGATCTACATGTCCCCCCAATGCTTACTGCCCACTCTCAGGAGGGGCTGCGTGCCAGAGCCGGCCGGAGTGCCAGATGCCCTGTAAGCATGTGTCTCTGTGTGTTTGTGTATGTGAGTGTGCACACACATGCGAGTGGAAATGTGTGTGGGTGTGTGCACACTTGTGTGCATGCACAGGACTGTGTGTGTTTATAAGTGTGTGTCTCTGTGAGTGTGTGCGTGTGTGTGTGTGTGTGTGTGTATGTGAGGTAGGCCAAGCAATTCCAATCACTTATGTTCTGAAATGTCCTCAGATCCACCCAGGTGAAAGGAGCTAATAAATACGTCATTATAATCACATTTTTTATTGTTAAAATACAGTCTTGATTATATTTGCAATGACGACAGTTTACTTTACCCAACACAGTAGGTGATTCAATTAAACCTCTCCCCATCTATCCTTGGGAAGCCAGACAGGCCAGCCTTTCCAGGCACAGGGAGAAGAGGAGGCAAAGGTGACACTCCCATGGCCGCATACTCTCTCATCACATTCTTGATGCTTCCCCTCTCTTGGTTTTTTGAGGTCCCCCAGGGCTTGGCCAGGTGTCTGCTCATTAACATATTAGGCCTGAGTTCAAATCATGAGCCCCATGAGCTGAAATGCACTCCAGGTCCCCTCCCCACTCCACAGAGCAGTGCATCTGAAGCACAGACCTGACGGAGTAAAGAAAGTCTTGACAGTAACCACCAGATGTTAGCACAGATGCCACAGGCTTAGGGCCCCGCAGGACACTAGCTGCTTTCCCAGTGCACCCACACTTCTGATCACTGGCTACCAAGATAGAGGCTCCCACTCAGGGCTTCAAGTTGAATAAATAATTCACTAGAATGTCTCACCAACCTCTGTACTTACAATTCTGATTTTATTGATCGGTACAAGTCAGGACAAGCTAAATGAAAAGATGTACAGGGAGAGGTTTGGGGAGATTCCCAAATGTGAAACCTCCCAGAATGTGGTTATAGGATTACCAACCAGGGTGGCTCCACTGAGCTACAATGTCCAGAGTTTGTATTTGGGTTTTGTTATGTAGGCATGACTGATGAAATCATTGCTTACACCTTTGTACTCAATTCTGATACCCACTCTCTCCCCAGAGGTCAGGCTGATATCATGTGGCTCAAAGTCCTGACCCTCTATTCACATGGCTGGTCTTTCCAGGGTCGGCCAGCCTGCATCCTGAAACTATGGAGTCCCACCATGAATCACCTGGTCAGCATAAACTCCGGTGTGGCCCAGGGACCCACGAGGAATAGCAAAGACACTCCTGCCACCCTGAAAATGCCAAGGGTACAGAAGCTCCCTTCCAGGAACCTGGGACAAAGCCCAAATTCTTCATTTTACAACACCATGGGCCCCCTAAAGTATCTGGTGGCTCTTCATTGCCTTCTGGGTAAATCCAGGCTTCAGCCTTGCCTGGAAAGCCCCTTCCTCCTTGCCTGCCCTCATCTCCCAGCTCTCTGGCCAGGTGTCTTTTGTTCCAGTCACTCTGGCCTTCTTCACTTTCCAGACATACCAGGCCCTTTCCCATCCTTTTGGGATGATATCCTCCCCATCCTTTCTTCTTTCTTGATGCTTCCACTGTCCTGGCATATGTGACATCTGCTCACTTCTCCATCTCCTTAATGAGGCTATAAGCACACAAAGGTACCCTCAGGGCCCACACATTTTAGTTCTCCTGGATGACCTGAAGCCACACAGTGCAAGGTCTGCAGAGACTGTGCCATTCAGAATCCCTGGGACCCTTGGCAGAGAGCCATATTAATGGTCCTCCCCTGGCCTACAGAGAGGCTGCACCATGCTCGAGTCCTAAGCATGGCATGGCCACAGTATTTGCATTTACCTTTAGCTCTGGTCATGAAGTTGAGCAAGCAGCTGACTCAAGGGCCAATGATCCTGCCAAGGTCTTCCTACAGGTGTTCCCAGCAGGCCTGCTGGCCAGGGGTGTGGTGCCACAGGTGCTTATCATGGGCCTACCACAGGATGGCTGGTCCCCAAGCAGCCCCACCCAGAGAAGCTTCCACCACGATCCTGAGGCAATGCCTAAGGCCTCTGGAGAATGAGGTGACTATCACTGTTGGGGGAGCATGACCAACACAGGGTGCAAGTAGGTTTCTTGGGTGCTTACAGTATTCAATTCTCTAATCTGAGTGCCGGTGACATGGTTCCTTTGGCAAAGATTAATCGAATCATATACTTATAATTTGTATATTTTTGTATATGTCTGTTCACTTGAATAAAAATTTACATAAAATATCCTATAAAAAAAAAAAAAGCTACTCTTGCCCCAGTTTCTTAGCATAGGCGTAAAGCAATGCTCAGAAAGCATCTTATTGATCACGAGAGTTGCCCCAAGGTGTTTAGAATTGGTTCTCAGAGAAATGCTGGCTCTCTCCTTCTGTCCCCTTAGGTGAAGCGGGCTGTGCATGATACAGCCGGAGGAGGGAGGCCGTCAGTATTCTGCCAGAGTTATTTGAATTTAAGTTCCTGCACTCTAGAATTCTTGAGGCTACCCAAAGCTTCATGGAGCTCTATGATGAGATTCAAGGTGCAGATTCCTATTTTGACATCTAAATCAAGTGAGGACACATTTATGCTAGGACCTTAAGCATCCATATCAGTCACAATAAACAGTTTTTGAAATAATTTTAATTATTTTTAAATAATGCATAATAACCTCAAAACCTAGTGGCTTAAAACAATAATTTGTCACTATCTTTCACGGTTGAGGGAGTTGGCTTGGCTAAGCCAGGGAGGTGTTGTGTGGGGTCTCTCCCTGGGTTAGTCAGATGGCATCTGAGTCATCCAAAGGCCCGACAGGGCTGGACATCCCAAGTGGCTTCCTCACATAGCTGGCAGCTGGGAACCAAGCGAGGGTTGTGGTCTGCAGGCCTAGGCACAGCTCCTCCGTGTGGCTTGGGCTTCTCACTGCATGGCATCTGGATCAGAAAGACAGGAAGTGGAAGCTGACAGCCTCTTAGACCTGAGCTTAGAAGCAGGTACAGCACCATGTCCCTCACTCTATGGGTCAGAGAAGTCATAGAGCTCACCTAGATTCCAGGGGATGGGACAGAGACCCCACCTCTCAAGGTGAGCTCTCTAACTGGGAAATCCGTGACCATGACTTTGAAGTGAGGTTGGATCCAGGAGTCCAAGCAAGGTCCTTGGTTTTCCCTCCCCGTCTCTGGCCTCTGCAGGGCTCTCTGGGCTTCAGCTTCAGACACAGACTCCCCAGGAAACAGCTATGGTGCTCAGCAGGTCCAAGCTCAGAGTCCTTAGAGCACATGCAGGAGAGACATTTCCTCTCCCAGCACTCAGTTTCCTAACAGTAGACCCTGGTTAGCCCTGTTTTCCACGTGCTGATCCCAAATAAGCACGTGCAATGTGTGACACACTCTGGCCAATGGGGGTCCTCTGACTGCCCTTGTGGTGGGCAGTGGAGAGCTCTCTTTATTATTACCCCCACCACAATCACATAGAAAGCTGGTAAGGAGGATCCCTTTTCTCAAAGCAGGGAACCACAGAGCTCATACTGTACCCCAAATCCCCTGCAATGTGACCTACAGGTCATGCAACCAGCATTAAGTCACAAAGAGAAAGATGGGTACATCTGGAACTCCCTAGATCTCCTTTTCCAGTCCCTACCTCGAGATGCCCAACTGTCACTCCACCCCCATGTTCTCCCCCAATCCTCTGGGCCTCCCAGGCCACCTACCTCCCCGGCCTTTCCTGCCTCCTTCTCCAAAAGGTCAACTGCTTCTACTGGCCCCTTCAGATGCACTCATCCACCGGCCCTCTCCCAGCCCTCACCCCTCTCTTGAGTTCTGAGAGGATAACATCGATGATACGATTTGGCTGCATCCCCACCCAAAACCCCATCTTGAATTATGATCCCCATAATCCCTACGTGTTACAGTCAGGACCAGATAGGCAGAGGTAACTGGATAGTGGGGGCGGTTTCCCCCATGCTGTTCTCATGATAGTGAGTGAGTCTCATGAGAACTGATGGCTTTGCAAGTGCCTGGCATTTCTCCTGCTAACACTCATTCTCTCTCCTGCTGCCCTGTGAAGAACTGTGAGTCAATTAAACTCTTTTCTTTAGAAATTACCCAGTGTTGGGTGTTTCTTCACAGCAGCGTGAAAAAGGACTAATACAACTGGCTTCTAGGGAAAGCCGGGGAGTACCTCCAGCATAGACCGGGGGCCACATGGATTCAACATCAGACCACAGGCCTGTTAGAGGAGGAGGCAAAGCCATCGGTGGAAGATACACGAGGGATCTAAGTCCTTTTCCTCCCTGCCTGTCTGTGGCACAGGGAGCCAGTGGTGGAGATGCCACTTATTTTTATTTTTTATGTTTTTGAGATAGAGCCTCGCTCTATCGCCCAGGCTGGAGTGCAGTGGCTCGATCTTGGCTCACTGCAACCTGCACCTTCTGGGTTCAGATGATTCTCCTGCCTCAGCCTCCCACATGGCTGGGATTACAGGCATGCACCACCTCATCCGGCTAATTTTTGTATTTTTAGTAGAGACGGGGTTTTGCCATGTTGCTCTGGCTGGTCTCAAACTCCTGATTTCAAGTGCTCTGCCGGCCCCGGCTTCCCAGAGTGCTGGGGTTACAGGCATGAACCACCATGCTGAGCCGGAGATGCCACTTCTAAGGTGTCCTTAGGTTTGGAAGGCCATGCGGGCCAGTGGAGGGACAGTTGTGGTATTCTGCCTTTTGTTCTGGAATAATTATTATTAAAATCCTGGAGTGGGTTGAATTGTGGCCCCCACAAAAGGTTGGTCCAGGTCCAAACTCCCAGATCCTGTGACTATAACCTTATTTGGATAAAAGGTCATTGTAGATGTAATTAAATTAAGGATCTTCAGGTAAGTTCATCCTGACTTTGCCATTTTTAATTAAATTGTTTCTCTTATTATTGAATTACAGGAGTAATTTTTATATTTTTGATACCAGTACTTTGTTAGATATAAGTTTGAGTACTCAGTCCTTGTAAGAGACAGAAAAGGAGAGACACACACAGAAGAGAAGGCCGTGGGAGGTTGGAAGCAGAGATCAGAGCCGCGAGCCAAGCCTGGAGCTACTAGAAGCAGGAAAGCAAAGAAGGACCTCACCTGGAGCCTAAGTAGGGGACACAGCCCTGTGACACCGTGATTTCAGACTTCCAACTTCCAGAACCGTGAGAGGATAAATTTCTGTTCTTTTAAACCATGAGGTTTGTGGCAATTTGTTATGGCAGCCCTAAGAAAATAATACAAATCTCCTTTCACTGTCAAAAGTGCCCAGGTTGGAATCTATTGTAAGGACCCACAGAGAGCTCTGGGAAAAGGAAACAAGAAGTCGGCCCTCTAGGCCTGGGCCTGACTGAGACCGGGGACCAGAGGCTCAGGTGGGGCCCTGGAGGCCAGCAGGAGGTCCCAGCCCAGTCAGCAGCACAGGAGATTGACAAGAATGAAAGAAATGTGTCAAGGAGAGTGCCTTAGGTCACAGGTCCCCAACAGCCAGCAGCATCCGGAGGCTAGCTGAGGTCCTGGGTCCTGGCCATCTCTAGTCCTCAGAGACACAACTGATGTGCATGCCAGTCCATCCTCAGGCTCACAACCTTGAAATCTATCTCCTCTGGGAAAGAAAAGGAAGTTCATGTCAGAATTGGAGCCCAGAGAGATCATGAATATTTATAAGCTGATGTCAGTGGCCCACGCACAGCCAACCTTGCTCCTCCGAGCACCCTTACACCAAATCAAACATAGAAAATCAATAAGTCTGCAGCCCAGGATGCTGGGTACTACATCCACAGCCCAAACAGCCTCTCTGGGGACGGTTGCTGAGATACTAAGGGAAGAATACTTTGGAAAGCAAAAATATTTCCTACACCTTTTCTTTTGGAGAGACTATACCTGTATCTGAGATGCACAGGTGAGTTCAAACACCAGGGCATTTGTGGATGGTGCCCAGGCTATACTCAAAGCAGAGCAAATATCTGTCTCGTTCCCTGAGTGCCCTGCTCCTGAATGACCAACTGCAGGAGGCAGTGTCAGGCCCTGGGCCGTGCGAGGAAGGGAAGGCAGGACACAGTGAGCCAGGGAAGGACACAGGACAGGGTTCATTGAAGCCCTGCCCTACAGTGATACAAAACTGCTGCACAAGCTAGTCACCAGAGAGCAACAGAGGAAGACTTAGGAGGCAGAGAGACTGGGAACACCAGTGGGGATGGGAGGGAAGTCTCCAGCCTGAAAAAGAAAGCGGCCAATGGAAGAACCTGGGAAATAAATCATGGTTGAGAGTAGGGCATTCCCTACTTCTTCATATGAGTCCGGGTTCTAGGAGGTGAATATGCATACAGTCAAATGCTGTGTGACACTTCAGTCAACTACAGACTGCGTATTTGACAGTGCTCCCATTAAATTATAATGGAGCTGAAAGAATCTTATAGCCTGGCAACAGCCTAGTGCAATGCATTACTTAGGTGTTTATGGTGATGCTGGTGTAAACAAACCTACTGCACTGCCGGTTGTATAAAATCTAGCACATACAATTATTTATAGTGCATAGTACTTGGCAGTAAAAAAGACTGCTAGCAGCTTATGTATTTACTATACTATACTTTTATGATTATTTTACAATGCACTCCTTCTACTTACTAAAAAAGAAAAAAAGTTAATGTAAAATATCCTCAGGCAGATTCTTCAGGAGGGATTACAGAACAAGGCACTCTCATCTCAGGAAATGACAGCTCCATGTGTGTGATTGCCCCAGAAGACCATCTGGTAGGACAAGATGCGGAGGTGGAACACAGTGATATTGATAATTCTGACCCTGGGTGGGTGTGGGCTAATGTGTGTGTGTCTTCATTTTAATTTTTTTCTAATTTAAATTTTAAAAAAAAGAAAAAACCTTATAGGATAAGGATATAAAGAAAGAAAATATTTTTGTACAGCTGTACAATGTGTTTGTGTCTTAAGCTAATTGTTATTATAAAAAACTCAAAAAGTTAAAAAAATTAAACTTGATAACATAAAAAAGCTAAGGTTCATTTATTATTGAAGGAAGAAAAAAAATTTTAAATACATTTAGTGTAGCCTAAGGGTATAGTGTTTATAAAATCTGTAATAGTGTACAGTGATGTCCTGGGACTTCACATTCACTCACCACTCACTCACTAGTTCATCCAGAGCAACTTCCAGACCTGCAAGCTTCATTCATGGTAGATGCCCTACAGAGGTGCACTACTTTTTATCTTTTATGCTGTATTTTTACTCTACCCTTCTTATGTTTAGCTATGTTTGGATGTACAAATATTACTGTGTTACAGTTGCCTGCAGTATTCAGTATAGTCACATGCTAGGAAATAAAACATGGTAGCCTAGGAGCAGTAGACTATGCCATAGAGCCCAGGTGTGTAGTAGGTTTGTGTGAGTATACTCTATAATGTTCACACAATGGCAAAATCCGCTAGTGATGTGTTTCTGAGAATGCATCACTGTCATCGAGCATCCTTTGTGTATTAATCCATTTTCACGCTGCTGATAAAGACATACCCAAGACTGGGCAATTTACACAAAAAAGAGATTTAATGGACTTACAGTTCCAAGTGGCTGGGGACGCCTCACAATCATGGTGGGAGGCAAGGAGGAGCAAGTCATGTCTTACATGGATGGCAGCAGGCAAAGAGAGCACTTGTGCAGGGGAACTCGCCCTTATAACACCATCACATCTCATGAGGTTTATTCACTATCATGAGAACAGCACAGGAAAGATCTGCCCCCATGATTCCATTACCCTCCACTGGGTCCCTCTCACAACACATGGGAATTCAAGATGAGATTTGGGTGGGGACACAGCCAAACTATATCACCATGACTGTCATCTCTTGTGTGGGCTCCTTTCACTCATCATAATGTTTCTGAGCTCCATTCTCCTTGTCATGTGTATCTGTAAGCTCTCCTGCTTTAGTGTTGGGTAGTGTTCTATTCTGCAGCTATATCACAATTTGCTTATCCATTCTACTGTTTGGAGTTTTTCCTCAGTTTGAGGCTACTAAAATTGTTATAAATATTTGTTTATAAGTCCTTGTGAACACAGGTGTTTTTATTCTTCTTGAGTAAATAAATACCTAGGAGTGGAATTTCTGTTTATTTTTATTTTTATTTTTATGGGTGCATAGTAGGTGTATATATTTATGGAGTACATGAGGTGTTTTGATACAGGCATACAATGTATAATAATCACATCAGGTAAATAAGGTATCCATAACCTCAAGCATTTATCATTTCTTTGTGATACGAACATTCCAATTATACATGGTTACTTATTTTTAAATATGCTAAAAATTATCATTGACTGGCCAACCTATTAATACCACATCTTATTCATTGTATTTAACTATACTTTTGTACCCATTAACCATCCCTGTTTCCTACCCCCCAACCCCCACAACCTTTTCCCGGCTCTGGTGACCATCATTTCACCCTCTATCTCCATAAGTTCAATATTTTTAATTTTTAGCTCCCACAAATGAGTAAGAACATGCAAAATTTGTGTTTCTGTGCCTTTTTTATTTCATTTAACATTATGTCATCTAATTCCATCCATGTTGTTGCAAATGACAGGATCTTATTCTTTTTTAATGGCTGAATAGTACTCAATTGTATATATGTACCACAGTTTCTTTATCCATTTTTCTATTGGTGAACAGTTAGAGTGATTTCAAATCTTGGCTATTGTGAATAGTGTTGAAATAAACATGAGACTGCAGATATCTCTTTGATATACTAATTTCCTTTCTTTTGGGTATTTACTTACCAGTAGGATTGCTGGATCATAGGTAGCTCTATTTTCAGTTGTTTGGGGAACCTCCATACTGTTCATCCTAGTGGCTGTATTAATCTACATTCCCACCAACAGTGTATAAGGGTTTGCTTTTCTCCACATCCTCGCCAGCATTTGTTATCGCCTTTCTTTTGGATAAAAGCCATTTTAACCCGGTTGACATGATATCCCATTGTAGTTTTGATTTGCATATCTCTGATAGTCAATGATGTTGAGAACCTTTTCATATGCCTGTGTGTCATTTGTATGACCTCTTTTGAGAAGTGGCTATTCATATATTTTGGCCATCTTTAATTATATTATTAGATTTCTTCCTATTTAGTTGTTTGAGCTTTGCATACATTCTGGTTATTGATCAGACGGGTAGTTTGCAAATATTTTCTCCCATTCTGTGGGCTGTCTCTTCACTTTGTCATTTCCTTTGCTGTGCAGCTTTTTAACTTGATGTGGAAATTTCCGGTTTGTATAGTAAGTATGTATTTTAATTCATAAAAAACTTCCAAACTGTTTTTTGAAGTGACAGTATTAATCCTGAATTTCCACTAACATTGTACAAGAGTTCTAGTTGCTCCCGATTCTTACAAAAATTCGGAATTGTAGATCTTTAAGTTCAGGCGTCCTTGTGGTGTGAGGGGCTGTCACATTTCCCTGATGCGTAATGCTGCAGTGCATCTTTTCATGTGTTTATTGGTTGTTTTGGGAAATGTCTGCTCAAACTTTTCTGCCCATTTTGATCAAGTTATGTTGTCTTCTTATTGATCTTCCAGGGTTCTTTTTAAATTTGCATACCATTACTTTGCCAGATCCTGTGTATATTTTCTCCTGGTCTCCAACTTGCCCTTTCATTTTCCCTTCATGGTGCCTTTTGTAGACCAAAGCTTTTAATTTCAATAAGGCCCATTTATCAATTTTTCTCCTTGAAAATTTTTTGTGCCCTGAGAAATCTTTGCTTGCCCAAGTTGTGAAGATTTTCTTTTATGTTTTTCTCTAGAAGCTTTACAAATTTAGCTTTTATTTTGTCTGTGATCCATTTCAAGTTATGGTATAGGTAAGGGTTGAAGTTCACTTTTTTCACATATAGATCTTCACTTGTTTTGGCACCATTTATTCAAAAACTATCTTTTTCCCTATCAAATTACTTTGGTAACTTCGTCAGAAATCAACATATTATGTATATCCAGAAACAGGACATCTGATTCTGTTCCACTGACCGACTTGTCTAAACTAAAACCTATACCACATGTCTTAATTACTGGCTTTCCTGTAATCTTGAAATAAAGTAGGTAAGTATTCAACATTCGTTCTTTTTAAAAATTGCTTTGACTATTCTAGATTATTTCTACTTCTATGTAGATTTTAGAATCGCTTTGTCAATTTCCACCAAAAATCAGGACAGCTGACTTCTTGACAATACTGAGCTTCCAATCCATACATGTGGTACATCTCTACTTTTATTTAGGCCTGCTTCACTTTGTCTCCACAGCGTTTCATAGTTTTTTACATAGTGGTTTTGCTCACCTTGTAACTATTTTCAAATGGCACTATAAACAGTATTATTTATAGAATTTAATATTCCAATGTGCCAGAATTTAGGAAAACAACTGATCTTTTGTTTGTTGACCATTGTATCTTATGACCTTGCTAAATTCACTTATTTTAGTAACTTTTTTGTAAGTTCCTTAGGATTTTCAAGTACATTATTATTTCTTCTATGAATGGAATCAGTTTTACTTCCTCCTTTCAAATCTTATGTTGGTGTTTCTTCTTACCTTATTGCACCACCTAGGACTTCTGATACAATGTTGAATGACCATGGCAAAAGTGGACATTCCTGCCTCACTCCCAACCTGAGGAGGAAAACATTATGTCTTTCACTATTAAGTTTGATAATACCTGTAGGTTTTTCATGACTGCATTTTTTCAGGTTGATGAAGTTCCCTTCTACTCCAGTATTTTAAGAGGATTTTATTTTTTAAAAAAAGTACATCATGAATGAGTATTGCATATTATCATATGCTTTTATAACATCTGTCTACATCATCACATGGGTTTTCTGCTTTAAACTACTAGAACTGCATTCATTGATTGATCAATTGCACTGATTAACTTTTTATTTCTAGGATAAGCACTCTTGGTCATGGTGTGTTACCCTCTACATATATTCCCAGATTCACCATACTAAAATATTTTAAGGATGTTTGCATGTATATTCCTTTGTTTGTTTGTTTGTTTGTTGGAGACAGAGCAAGACTCTGTCTTCCAGGCTGGAGTGCAATGGTGCAATCTCAGCTCACTGCAACCTCCACCTCCCAGGTTCAAGTGATTCTCCTGCCTCAGCTTCCTGAGTAGTGGGGATTAGATGCGTACACTACCACACCCAGCTAATTTTTTGTATTTTTAGTAGAGATGGGATTTCACCATGTTGCCCAGGCTGGTCTTGAACTCCTGGCCTCAAGTGATCCACCCGCCTCAGTCTCTCAAAGTGCCGGGATTACAGGCATGAGCCATGGTGCCCAGCTGCATGTATATTCCTTGTGGACATTGGCCTATAAGATTTTTTTCTTGTAGTATTTTTTCTCTGAGTTTGATAGCAGGGTTATGCTGACCCCATAAATTAAGTTAGAAAGTCTTTCCTCCTCCTTTACTTTCTGCAAGTTTGTATAAAAGTGATACTCCTACTTCCTTAAATATTTTATTGAATTCACTAGTGAAGTCATTGGAGCCTGAAATTTTCCTTGTGTGAAGGTTTTTAATTACAAAGTTAATTTCTTTAATGGTTGTAGAGCTATTCAGGTTATCTATTTTTTTATTCAGTGGGCTTCAGTAATTTTTCTTTGGAAAAATGTTCCCATTTCCTCTGGGCTATCAAATTTGTTGCCATAAAGCTTCTGTAATATCCTCATATTATTTCTGTAATCTCTGCATTGTCTGTAAGTTTTATTCCCTCTTTTATTAGTGATGTTGGTAATTTGTTTTATGACTTTTTATTAGGAGTTTATCAATTTTATTGATCTTTTCAAATAGCTTTCTGTCTTATTGACTTTATTATTCCTTTTTCTATTACATTGTTTTCTGCTATTAACTTGATTTCCTTTCTTCTACTTACATTAGGTTTAATTGGTTCCTCTTTTTCCAACTTCTTAAAGTAAAGCTTAAATCATTGACCTTGGACTTTTTATATTTTCTAATAAAAATTATTTAAAGTTATAAATTTGTCTCTAATCATTACATAAATTTTGACATTCTGTGTTCTAATTCTTATTTAGAAAAAATTATTTTAAAAGATCTTTTGTGATTTTCTCTTTGATCCATGTATTATTTAAAAGTATGTTGCTCAATTTCCAAATACTTGGGGATTTTCTAGATATCTTTCTGCTATTAATTTCTATTTTAGTTCCATTGAATTTAGATAACATGTTCTATATTACTTTGGTCCTCCTAAATGTATAAAAACTTGTTTTCTGCCCCAGATATGGTCCATTTTAATGAATGTTTTGTGTTCAGTTGGAAAAAATGTGGATTCTATGAATATGGTGAATTGCATTGATTGATTTATTGCACTGTTGATTAAACTGACTTTGCATTCCTAGGATATAGAACACTCCACCTAAAAATCTGTATTTAGGTAGAAGGTTCTATAGGCGTCAATTAAATCAAGTTGGTTAATAGTATTGTTCAAGTGTCCTACTCCTTTTTTCATTTTTTCTACTTGTTATATAAGTTCCTGAGAGACAAGTATGACAATTTGTAAATATAAGCATAGATTTCTGTACTTCCCCCTTCAGTTCTGTCCATTTCTTTGTCATATTTTGAAGTTCTATTATTAGGTGAATACATGTTTAGAATTTTTCTCTTCCTGATAAATTTATCATTATGAAATGATCTCTTTTATTTCTTGTTCTGAAGTTTACTTTTTCTGGTATTTAACTAGCCCCTCCAACTTTCTTGTAATTGGTGCTACATTGTATATTTTTTTCTATCCTCTTACTTTTAACCTACATGTGCCTTTAAATTATTGGGGTCTTTAGACAACATAGAGTTGAATCTTGCCTTATTATACCATCTAAAAATATTTGTCTTTTTATTGGAATTTTTAGACTAGTTTCATTTAATATAATTATCAGTATAGTTGGGTATAAATCTACCATTTGTCATTTGTTCTCTGTTCATTTCATCTGTTCTTCATCCTCTATTTCTCTTTTCTTGATTTCTTTTAGAGGAATTAAAATGTTTATGGTTCTATTTTATCTCCACTGTGAGTTCATTAGCTATAACTCTGGCTTCATGTTTAGTGGTTGCATTAGGGTACACAATATGTATCATTAGCTCATCACAAATATACTATTATAACATTTTATGTACAGTGTAAGACCTTACAATCATATACTTCCATTTCCTCCATTCTGTCCATCGTGCTATCATTACATATTTTGCTTTAATATGTTATAAACCACACAGTATGTCGTTATTATTTTTGTTTAAACAATCATCTTTTAAGGAAATTTAAAAATGAGAAAAGCCTTTGTATTTACCCACATACTTACTATTAAGTGTTTTTCATCCTTTGTCCACTTAGTATCACTTCACATTAGAAACACCTAGACAGTCTTATTATATTTGTTAGTTTGAGGAAAATAATTGAAAGTATACACAGTCACCCAGCTCCTTGTCTCTTATAAGGGGTTGATTAGGAGTATCCATTGGTGATATCTTTATTGCTAGATCATGCCATGGACTATTAGTGCTCTCTTTACAACTGGAAATAAAGTTATTAGCAACTTTAAATGTAATCAGATTAGAGAACCAATTTTGGAATAGATAGATATGATTATACTTAAATATATAATTATATATAATTTTATACATATACATAACGTGTGTGTGTGTGTGTGTGTGTGTAAGAAATTGGCTCCTATGATTATGGACGCTGACAAGTCCCAAAATCTGCGGTTAGTAAGCTGAAAAGAGCAGAGCCAATGGTGTACTTCCAGTTCAAGGGCTGGCAGGCCCAAGACTCATAAAAAGCTGATACTTCAGTTCAAGTCCAATGGCAGGAAAAAACCATGTCCCAGCTCAAAGCAGTCAGTCAGGATGAACTTCTCTCTAACTTGCAGGAGAGTCAGTCTGTCTGTCCTATTCAGGTCTTCATTAGATTTGATGAAGCCCACCCACATTTCTTAGCACTGGTATTTAGCAATTGGATTATGTTTTACCTTGCATAATTTTCTTTGTGTTTATCTTGCTTTAGATCTATTGAGCATTGTGGATGGGTGGTTCTATATGTTTCATCAAATTTGGAGCATTTTTTACCATTATTTCTTCAAATATTTTTTTCTCTTCCCTCTTTCCTTTCCTTCTCAGCTTCCAATTACAAGTATGTGACCCATACTTGTATGGGTATTTTCCCACAGGTTACTAAAGATTCACTTACATTTTTTAAGTCTCTTTTGATTGAGTTTTAGTTTCGAAAGTTTCTATTGCAACATTCAAGTTCACTGATCTTTTCTTCTTCACGTCTAATCTGTTCATTTCATTAAGACATTTTTTATTTAAGATATTTTATTTTCAGCTCTAGTATTTCCTTTTTAATTTTTCTGCTTCTTTGATAATTACTTTCATGTTTCCTTTAAATTCATGTGGATATCTGTAATTGGTGTTTTAAATCCTTTGTGTGCTATTTCCAACATCCATCATTCCTGAGTGTATTTCTGTTGACTGGTTTTTCTCCTGGTAGGAGTTGCACTTTTGTGCATCTTTACATGTCTCTGTTTCTTATATGACACTGAACATTGTTAATTATACCTTACTTAATGCTGGATTTTGTTGTCCTCCTGTAAAGACTGGTAGATATTTTTCTGGCAGCCAACTGAGTTACTTACAAATTACCCTGACGCTTTTGAGGTTTGTTTTGAAGCTTTGACTGAAGGAAAGGGGTTGGATTAGACTTTATTTTAGGGCTTCTTTACTTCTCCTGCCAAGATATGACTTTTCTGGGATCTAAACTGAACGCACCAGATTTTCTACAAGGATGCTCCACTCTGGCTGGTGGGAATGCAGGAGTCCCCCCATGCCCCACATGAACTCTGAAAGTGCCCGCTCTCTGCTTTCCAGTCACCCTTTGTCCATCCTCCTGGAGTTTCATGATAGACATCCACAACCTAATTTTTATAACAGATCCATGGGGAACCCTGTTGTATTAATCTGTTCTCACACTGCTATAAAGAATGAGCTGAGACTGGACAATTTATGAGGAAAAGAGGTTTAGCTGATTCACAGTTCCACAGGCTGTACAGGAAGCATGGTTGGGGAAGCCTCAGGAAACTTAAAATCATGGCAGAAGGGAAAGAGGAATCAAACACATCCTTCACAAGTTGGAGCAGGAGGAAGAGTGATGATCTCATGAGAACTCACTCACTATGACAAGAACAGCGAGGGGGAAATCCGCCCCCGTGATCCAATCACCTCCCCCCAGGCCACTCCTCTAACACTGAAGACCACAATTCAACAGGAGATTTGGGTGGGGACATAGAGCCAAACCATATCACCTGTGCAGATTTCTGGATATTTTTCTCTACGTTACTCCCTCCTCTCAAAACTGCTGCATTGGGGATCAAGTTTCCAACACATAAACTTTGTGGGACACATGCAACCATAGCAATCCCCCTCCAGGGAGGTTCTGCAAAGGGGCCTGCCACTGATTCTTCATTGCATGGAGATGAGATCTCACTTATTCTGCAAGGCCATGTGGTTTTTCCATCTCTTTCTAATCTGTGTGCTCAGGTAAAAGTCCACACCTGCTAACAGGAGCAAGCAGGGCTAAAAATTAGTGAAGAGGGTCCAACTAATTGAAGAGTAACATGCCCACGCAAAGGGCCAGCTGTGACCAAGATCCCACAAAGGCAGCCATGCACGAATGCAGGCCAGGGCTGCTCAACTTCAGATTCTTCAAAAGAAGATGCAAGTCACAATTTTTACATGAAATCTCTTGTGTGTTAAAAGTTAGCAACTGTGGGCCAGGCTTGGTGGCTCATGCCTGTCATCCCAGCACTTTGGCAAGCCAAGGAAGATGGATCACAAGGTCAGGAGTTCAAGACCAACCTGGCCAATATGGTGAAACCCCGTCTCTAACTATACATACAAAAATTAGCTGGGCATGGTGGCACATGCCTGTAATCTCAGCTACTCAGGAGGCTGAGGCAGGAGAATTGCCTGACACCAGGAGGTGGAGGTTGCAGTGAGCTTTAGTCACGCGACTGCACTCCAGCCTGGGTGACAAAGGGAGACTTTGTCTCAAAAAAAAAAGTTAGCAACTGTGGAGGACAAGCAAAATGCTGACCCTGTCTTCAGACTCCTCTTGGATGGAAGGGATGGCAGACCCAAGCTTTTGGCTTAAGAAATCTCCCCAGGGCCAGGTCCTAATGAAATGTGGCTTCTCCCATGATGTTCTCCATGTGTCAATGCTAAACCCTCCCTCTGGCTCTGACAATTCAAAGTCAACTCAACAAATGCTTACTGAGCATTTGCTGCCTGACAGGCTGTGGCCTTGATGTTGGGAATAAGACTGGACCAGTCACTCATCTCTCTGCCCTCAGAGATGTGACCTCAGAGATTAAGCCTCTAGTGTTTAACTAGTGGTTAAACACTAGTGAGGAGGCAGATATTAGCCCAACCACCACAAAAAAAAATGTGACTACAAACCTAGATAAATGTTAGGAAGAAAAAATTGGAGGAAACTAAGAGAGTTTATTACACAGATTTTACCTATTCTGGCTATGATATTTGAACTGAATGTTGAAGGATGAATAGCATTCAAATAATTAAAGGGGTTGGATAAGATTGAGAGCAAAGCTTTCCATAAAGTGAGCACAGTATATGCAAAGGCCCTGAGGCAGAGCAGAGTGTAGGCATTCTACAAACTCGAAGGCCAGTGTGGCTGGAGTGCAGGGAGAAAGAGAGAAAGTGCACCCAGCTCTTCTGACTCCTAAAAAAAATGTGTTAGCCACCTAGGTTTCCCCAGTGTAACCAGAAATGCATTGGTAAAGAAAGACCCAGGTTAAAGCAAGCCCAAGTGTGTGTGACTACTCTCTGCGTGGCGGCTTCTGTCCTGCTACCCATCCCAGGAGGACACAGCAAAGCCAGGGGCCACATCTTTGATTCTATAACTTGCATCACAGGTCCTCCAAGTAGAGCTCCTTCCCCATCAGTCCCTGGATGCTTCTAAGATTATTCCCTGATCAACTTCCCTCTGGCCTATACATCTTAACCATTGAGGACATTGTTTGGCTCATGGCCTGGTCCCTCTGTGTTTACCACTTACTGTGTGTCCCCTCAGGGCCCAGACCAGAGCCACAGACGTGGGCTGGACCCCTCCCCAGGGGGTGAAGAGCCCTGGTGTCATCATCCGGGAAGAGGCTGATCCTCGCAAGGAAATGGGACCAGAGGGAGGGGAACTCAGGCTGTCCCTCTCCGGAGCTGATGTAGGCCCATCTCCACCCTGGTTTTGACTTGAGTTTAGATTTGTCTGAGGCCAGGAAGGTTAGTGAGGCAGCAGGGGTTGGGCAAAGAGGCCCTTACCCAGTGAAGACAACTGGGGTGAGGCCACCTCAGGGTAAGGCCCTTTGAAGAGGAGAGGGGTTTTCCTATGAGCCCATAACATCGAGTCACCTGCTGCCTCCTGATGCAGTCAACATTGCTGAGTGTCTGCAGCTGAGCCCGCTCTCTGTGCTGGCACTGGAATCCTAGGGGACAAAAAGCCCAGGCCCTGTTCTGAGGAAGCAGATGCCCCTGAGGAGGTGGACAACAGCCCAACAACCCCATGTGGTAGTGGAAGCACAAGTGAGGGCATGGCTATGCCCAGGAATTCTCTGAACCACAAGAGGGTCGAACTCAGGGCCTGAGCCAGTCTTGGGGGTCAGCAAGAGCATCCCAGAGGGAGTGACATAGAAGCTTTCCACTCCAGGCTAGCTGGAAACTGTAGGCCAGGAGGAGTACATTCCAGGCAGAGGAAACAGCAGATACAAAATCCTGGGAGCAGGAGGGAGTACAGAGTTTAAGGAAGAAAGAAGTCACAAGGAGCAAGATGGGGCTGGAGGAGAGGGAACCTGTACAAGGAGAGACTGAAGAGGGTTGAGGGGTGAGGGGGTCCCAGGCTGTCAGGAGATGTATTAACTTATTCTCACATTGCTAATAAAGACATATACGAGACTGGGTAAAAGAAAAAGGTTTAATTGACTGACAGTTCCACATGGCTAGAGAGGCCTTTCAGTCATGGTGGAGGGTGTATGAGGAGCAAAGTCACATCCTACATGGAGGCAGGCAAAAGAGAGCATGTGCAGGGGAACTCCTCTTTATAAAACCATCAGATCTTGTGAGACTTATCAGCATCATGAGAACAGCATGGGAAAGACCCGCCTGCATGATACAATTACCTCCCACCAGGTCCCTCCCACGACATGTGGGAATTATGGGAGCTATCATTCAAGATGAGATTTGGGTGGAGACACAGCCAAACCATATCAGGAGATTAGGTGAGCCCTTTCAGCACAGTCTGTCCTGGGCAAAGAGACTTAAGGAAGACTTGGGGCCCCCCTTGGGTGTGGACATTCGCCTGGGAGCAGAGCCCGTGGTGGGGAGGGAGGATGCTCTAGACCAACTGTGTTTACCCAAAGTGCATGTGCTGAAATCCTAAACCTCAAGGTGATGCTATTAGGAGGCTGGGTTGTTGGGGGATGATTAGGTCCCTTATAAAAGACCCTGGAGAGGTCCCTCACCCCTTCTGCCATGTGAGGACACAGCAAGAAGACACTGTCTATGAAAGAGGAAGAGGTCCTCACCAGAAACCACGTATGTCAGCTCCTTGATCCTGGACTTCCCAGCTTCCAGAACTGTAAGAAATAAACTCATGTTTTCCACATGCCACCTGGTGTGTGGCATTCTGCAATAGCGGCCCGAGATGACTAAGGAAGTGAGGAGCCATGATGAGTGAGGCGCCCAGGAGCCAGGAGTGTCTGCTGCAAGGGCTACAGGTTCAGGCACTGCTCCATGGGGAGGCCTCCACTCCTTGCCAGTTTTGGCAGATCCAGGCTTGGGGCTATGAAGCAGCCTACCAGACTGCCCCAGACCGGGCAGGAGCACCCCTGCCACATGGGAACTGAGCAAGGATGATGCAGTTGCAGCCCACATCCAAAGCCCTCCTTCCAACACACCAAGCTGCACCCCACAGCCCATTTTGTGGTTCAAGGTACAACTCACATTTTCAGGAACAGATCGCAAGGCCAGGGGATCTACTGCCTTAGTATCGAAAGAAATCTGCTTCCAATGCCCCACTTGTAGTCCAAAGCCCTCCTACCAGGACACTCCAAAAGCTGTGTCACAGCTGTGCTGCAGGCCTCAGTGACTCGGCTCAGGATGAACACAGGAGGGCTGGAACAGACTGTCCCTGCCCCTCCCTCCTTCTCCCATTCCCTGCCCCATGAGTAGCCCTGACTTTCTGCCAAGAGTCTGGCAGGGCCCAGGAAGGGAGGGTGCCCTTCTCTCTGTTCTGATAAAGTCCTGGGGTTTCTCCTCTATGGCTTCTGACTGCCCAACCTCCATGTGAGCACTTGGAGGCAGGGGGCACTTTGCCCCACTTTGCTCATCCCAGCCTCCTACAAATGGCCTCCTGGTCATCGAGTGTGGAGGAAATCAGGCTCGGAGTCCAATGGGGAGCCCCAAATTCAGCTCCAGCTTGCTCTTGACATGGGGCAGGGAAAAGCAAAGTGGTATGAGGTGCCCATGCAGGGAGACGGGGAGCCTCAGGTCTTCCTCTCGGCCAGCCTTCAAGGACCGTCAGACTTCTGAGTCCGGTTTCTCATCTCTAACTTGAGATGCCTGAACTAGACAGATCCCCATCCTAACACTCTGATTGAAACAATGTGGGATCCCAAGTCCAAAACCTTCAAGGTTGGGATCCTCAAATGACACTGAGCAAACCCACTGAGGAGTTTTTCCAGGTACTGAGGTCACCCCGAGGGTTTGCCTGGCATCTCCCTCTACCAGGACATGCAGAATGTCTGGATGTTTGAGCGGGAAGGGCATGAGAGTGCACATCACAGGGAAGGAAGCTGTGGCCCAGGGTCCCCAGGCTGCCTGGCTTCCCACTTAAGGCTCTCCCTGCCATAGCAATTGGCCTCCTGCTGCCTGTAGGTTTGGTACCATCTCAGTGACAGCGATAACACCTGGAGTGAACAGGCCTCCTGCAAACTTCCTGCTGCCCTGGAGACAACAGACGGTTCAGACAGACTCAAACACTTTCAGCCAAGGCAGAGGAGTAAGGTCTCCAGCAACAGCAGCACGCATTTGCTCTTGGAGATAACGCTGCTGAGGCTGACTGAACTGTGCTCCAGTCTCTTGTCCAAATGTGTGTATTTCTCATCTCTTAACCATGCCTGCATGTTTGGAGATAAGACCTAGGCAAGAGTCTTGGCAACTAGATCAGCCAGCATCCTGTGGGAGAAGAGTGGACTGCCACTAAGTGTCACCAGACAGAACACCATCCCTTCAGGACACAGCTGTCTGCTCCAAACCCTGTGCCTCTCATACCAGCTGGTGGAGGAGCAGGTGAAGCAGCACAGCCTTGCAGGAAAGCAATTTTGCAAAAGGTGTGAGAAGCTTAGAAACTTGCATTTCCTGCTTCCCCTTCATTTTGCTTTAGGTAGCTCTCCTACAGGAATGACTCAAACCAGCCTCCGCTGACAAAACACCAAGAACTCAGGGGACCCTACAAAGCTTCCTGGACAGGCTTTTCAACTATGCATAAGGAATTTTTAATTTAAGAAATATAAAAAGTACAAACAAAAATGTTACTACAATCCCATGATCACTGGGATATTTCCTTCCAGGGGTATTTCTGTGAATGTATAAGTGCACTTCTAAATAATGAGGCACATAGTCTGCCGCTTAGTATCCTGATTTTAAATTATTTAACAGATCATGAGCTTTTCCCAGTGCTGTTAAAAAGCAGCCTGTCATGTCCAGCCTTCTCTGATTGCTGGACATTCTATTGTTTCTTGTCTTTCACTATATGATACAGCACACAGAAAGGCATTTTGTACAGAAATCTTACAATCAAATGTAGACTCCCCTGTCAGCTCTGAGCTTCTCCACATGCCTTTTCCTTCTGTATAGTGCTGCTTCCCGTTACCACGGGCCTGGCCCGTAGTAAGTGGCGTTTGATAATGCTTCCCAAATGACCCTCCTTCACTGATGACATACATAGTGGCTTCCTTCTCATTGTGAAGTCAGTAAATGCATGTATCTGGTACAGCATAAGCACTGAAGAAAATGCCAGCTTTTTTTTTTTTTTTTTTTTTTTCTTTTTTTGAGCTGCAGTCTCTGTCCCCCAGGCTGGAATGCCATGGCACAATCTTGGCTCCCTGCAACCTCTGCCTCCCGGGTGCAAGCGATCCTGGTGCCTCAGCCTCCCGAGTAGCTGGGACTTGAGGCACACGCTACCACGCCCAGCTAATTTTTGTATTTTTAGCAGAGGCGGGGTTTCACCATGTTGGCCAGGCTGATCTCAAACTCCTGACCTCCAGTGATCCATCTACCTCGGCCTCCCAAAGTGCTGGGATTACAGACGTGAGCCACCAAGCCCAGCTGAAAATGCCAGCTTTAATAGAGATTGAAGGACAAGGACAAGAACCATCCCCATGCTCAGAACACAGCAGGAAAGACAGAGAAAAATAGATGCTTCCAGGTACTGGCCCTCCCAGAGGAGGGCACAGCAGCCTGCTTCTTACCTGGACTGTGTTTCTTAAATATTTCTAAAAATACTGCCAGGTGTCTGCTTACCCCTGTCTGCAGAAGGAAGTTTGCATATTTGCAAGGAATATAAGCATTTGTTAATTGTTTTCTGTGTTGATATATACAAATGTTGTAGATCCCTGGGTCAATAGTTCTGCCTGGGGAAAGGTAGAGGAAGTACAATCAGGTGATAAGGTACTGTTCCTGAGATACAGAACTTGCTTCCACCGGTGCCCAGAGAATTGGCAGGGGACCATGGTCTGCCTGCCTGCCCATTTCCCTCCCACTCTCCCTCCCTTCCTCCCTCCCTCTTTCTCTCTCTCTCCCTCTCTTTCTCTTTTTTTATTGAGCTTAATTTGCAATATACTGTCCTGCTTTCTTCCTTTCTTTCTTTTTTTTTTTTTTTTTTTTGAGATGAAGTCTCTCTCTGTCGCCCAAGCTGGAGTGCAGTGGCATGATCTCGGCTCACTGCAAACTCCACCTTCCAAATTCAAGCAATTTTCTGCCTCAGCCTCCAGAGTAGCTGGGATTACAGATGCTCGCCACCAAGCCTGGCTAATTTTTTGTATTTTTAGTAGAGACGGGGATTCACCATGTTGGCCAAATGGGTCTTGAACTCCTGATCTCGTGACCCACCCACCTTGGCCTCCTGAAGTGCTGGGATTACCATGCCCGGCCTGTCCTGCTTTCTTAAATAGAGGCAGACAAGCCCTATTCCCCTAGGCCCCGAAGTCCAGTTTCCATGCTTTGTATGGAGAGCTATTTTTTTCATGCTGTTGCTGGAGCCCTCTGGAGTCTTGATTGTCTGCGTCATGGGGAAGATGGGCTCGCTGGCCTTGCACCTCTCTGGTCCCCTCTTGGAGGCCAGCGTACCTTCAAGCTCCAACATCTGTTCTTCAAGGTGGAAACCAAGTTACTGTCCTCTCAGGGGGCATTATTCTGGGCCAGGCACTGTGCAGGCTGCCCAGGAGATAACAGCCTAAACCCTTTGCTTGCAGGGGTTACAGCCAGGTGGAAAGATGGAGACTCTCTTGCATCCTTCCAGCTCTAAGATTCCCTAAGTGCCCAACAGGAATATGGCAAAGTGCAAAATCCAGGGATGCAGACAAGAAACAAGGGAGCCAGGAAAAATTTTCAGAGAAGGTAAACTTGGAATTGGAAAGCATGAGATTCGGTAGGCATTGAGTTGGGCACAGTGTGGCATCTGTGATGACCCAAAAATAAGGACTCTGTAGATTCAAACATGGGGTGGGAGTGAGGGGGCGCCAGAACAAGCAGGAGAGGAAGGCCAGCCAGGGGGATGCTGTGGATGGCCAGGGGCCATATGAAAGCACGGGGACCCCATCCTCCAGAGGGCAGGAACTGCTGAGTGGGAGAGTCAAGGTCAGATGTGTGACCTTGTCCAGGGAAAGGATCACTGGACAAAAGGCCTGGAGGCAGATATGTCATTGAGGGAGGTTCTTGAGATCGTCCAAGCTAAAGGAACAAGACTGAATCAGATGCCCCTAATTGGGAAATTCAGTGGTTCACAATAGGAATAACTGTGATGGAAAATCCAGCTGGAATCTGAGAAGGACCCACATTTTGCTTTGGACTTGCACTTGAGATATGTGTGGAACACCCCGTGGAGGCATCCAGCCTGCAGGTAGACAGAGACTGGAGAAGGTGTGAGTCTGGGAACGGGGCACAGTTGCAATTGCTCATGGAGTGTGGCGGGGAGGGCACAGGACACAAAAGCTACACAGAACCAGGAAAGCCTGGCATGTGAGGGACAGAGGACCTAGCTGGAGTCATGCCATGGGAGCTAAGGGAAGAGATTTCAGGGAGGTGATGTCAAGAATGAAGCTGCAAAGATCGAGTATTGCAAGAATCAAAATCACATGGCAAGAATATGCCACTTGTGCTTTTGTTTTGTTTTGTTTTGTTTTTTGAGACAGAGTTTTGCTCTTAGTGCCCAGGGTGGAGTGCAGTGGCGTGATCTCAGCTCACTGCAACCTCTGCCTCCTGGGTTCAAGCAATTCTCCTGCCTCAGCCTCCCAAGTAGCTGGGATTACAGGTGCCTGCCACCGCGCCCAGCTAATTTTCTTTATCTTTAGTAGAGACGGGCTTTTATGCAGAGCAGTGTCAGCAGTGATGGAGGTGAGAATGCCTGTCAGCTGAGAAGCGAAGAGAAAGTGAGAGTGTGGTGACCGGGTGTGTAGAACACTCTTGTGGGGCTCGGCTCTGAGGGGAAGAAGATCCAGAACAGGGGCTGGCAAAGTCATGGGGAGTATTTTTCCTAATGGAAACTTTGCCAAGTTAGTAGCTGCAGTGGCAGAGCCTTTAGAGGAAGAGAAGATGAAGATGACTTTGAGGATGCCATCCTGGAAGGCTGGGGAACTGTGATGTCATTACTTATGGGATAAACTCTCCCCAGAGGAGGAATCCTCACGTGCTTTGCATTTGTTCCTTTCTCCAGGCTCAGATACTTTGAGACTTCCCAGTCCTGAGTGTGGGGCCAGTTCAGGCGAGGCAGGAGGGAGGAGGAGGCTCAGAGCCCCATGGAAAATTTTCCTGGGAAGGCTCAAGTCTGACACTGGGAGACAGGGCAGCATCACAGAAAGCAGGGCTGCACCCAGGCCAGCACAGGGCCTGGAGTGGCAGGCTGGCAACCTGTGTCCCCCTCAACTCATCTCACATTTTTTCTCAACAGTTTGGACATTTATGGCTTGTTATCTAGTACCACATGCCCGTCGATGGGAGCGATGAGGCTGTTGTTCTGGCTTTTAATAGCACAGCTCAGACTTGGATATGGCTAATACTAACTTAGATGAGGAAATTAGCTGGAAGAGCCATGGAATCAAGCTTGGCCTGTGTGTGCAGGGCCAGAAGAATCAGGACAGTCCTCTTAAAATGAGACTATGATTTTAACAAAAATCACACATCACCTGCCATGTACTGGATATTCCACTTGGTCCTGATACTGGCTTTGCTGGCAGATCTCTACTTCATTCCATGGAGAGGTTGGAGGGCCACAAAATTACTCTATTTCCCACAAAGATAAATCATAGACTCAAAAAATAACAGATGCTGGTAAGGTTGTAGAGAAAAAGGAATGCTTGTACACTGTTGTTGGGAGTGTAAACTAGTTCAATCGTTGTGGAAAACAGTGAGGTAATTCCCCAAAGACCTAAAAACAGAACTACCGTTCAACCCAGAAATCCTATTACTGGGTATATACGCAAAGGAATATAAATCGTTCTACCATAAAGACACGTGCATGCATATGTTCATTGCATCACTATTCACAATAGCAAAGACATGGAATCAACCTAAATGCCCATCAATAGTAGATTGGATAAAGAAAATGTGGTACATATACACTATGGAATACTATGCAGCCATAAAAATGAATGAGATCATGTCCTTTACAGGAACATGGTTTCATTCCATGGTCTCATTCCATAGTATTCCATAGTGTAGGATAGAGCTGGAGGCCATTATCCTTAGCAAATTAGCACAGGAACAGAAAACAAAATACCACATGTTCTCACTTATAAATGGGAGCTAAATGATGAGAACCCATGGGCACAAAGAGGAGAACAACAGACACTGGGGCCTACTTGAGTGTGGAGAGTAGGATGAGGGAGAGGATCAGAAAAATAACTATTGGGTACTAGGCTCAGTACCTGAGTGATTAAATAATCTGTGCAACAAATCCCCATGACACAAGTTTGTCTATGTAACAAACCTGCACATGTACCCCGAAACCTAAAATAAAAGATTTTTAAAAATAAATGAAAATTTTTAAATAAAATAAAAAATAAATTTTAAAACTTAAATTAACTTTTTAAAAAAAATATGGACTCTTAGAAGGGCACAAATTCTTGAAAATATTCTGGTTCAAACCCTTCGTTTGACTACTAGGGAATCTGAGATTCAGAAAGAGTTAGCAACTTCCAGACTTCTCTGAGTAGGTGGCAGATCCATTGAACTCCAGCAAAAGCACTCCTTGATATTTACCCAAAGGACTTGAAAGCTTATGTTCACATAAAAACCTGCACATGGATGTTTACCGTAGCTTTATTCATCATTGCCAAAACTTGGAAGCAACCAAGATGTCCCTGAGTAGGTGGATGGATAAATAAACTTTGGCACATCCAGACAATGGAATATCACTCAGCTATAAAAAGAAATGAGCTATCAAGCCATGAAAAGCAATGGAGGAACTTTAAATGCTTATTACTAAGAGAAAAAAGCCAATCTGAAAAGACAACACACTGTATTATTCCAACTACATGGCATTCTGAAAAAGACAAAATTATGGAGACGGTAAAAAGATCGGTGGTTGCCAGGGTTTAACAGGAAAGGAGGTGATAAATAGGTAAGACACAGAGGATTTTTAGGGTCATGAAGCTGTTCTGTGTGATACTATAATGGTGGATACATGTCATGATGCATTTGTCCAAACCCATAGAACGTACAACACCAAGAGCGAACCCTGACGATAACCATGGAGTCTGGCATCAACTGAAACAAACGCACCACTCTAGTGGACGGTGTAGCTAACGGGGAGCCTGTGCATGTTTGGGGCCCAGGAAGGATACGGGAAGTCACTATGCTTTCTGCTCCGTTTCGCTGTGACTCTAAAGCTGCTCTAAAAAATAGTGAAAGTAAAACGAAAAGGTTGATGTTGATTTTCATACTTTAACCCAATATATCTAAAATATTACTATTTCAACATATAATCAATATACAAAATTATTAATGAGACACTTCACATTCTTTGTTGGGGCTGTCTTTGAAATGTAATGTGTAATTTATACTTGGCACATCTCAATTTGTGCCAGTCCCATTTCACGTGCTCAGGAGTCACATGTGGCCCACGGCCACCACACTGGACAGCTCTGGTTTCGTTGTCCAACCTCGCCTTGGAATGCAAATGACCATTCCGTCTGTCCTAAGCCAGTCTGAGGGCTTTCTGTCCAGCCCTAACACTGTACCATGATCCTCACTGTACAAATATGGAAGCTGAGACCAACGACTATAAGACAATCCTTATAAGAATTCAGATCTGTTGACTGAAAAGCGTGTCTTCTTTCTACGAGTTCACACTGAACCTTTACACCTAGAGCTGAAAAGGCCCGGGAAGAGTTGAATGGAGCTCAGACTCACGCTGGAACAGAAGCCCAGGAGGTGAGACTGAGCAGACACTCATCACCTTTGAGTTTAGTGGGAGGCCACTGGGCTGTCTGAAATGTCAGCTCAAGAAATGAAATAAATTTTAATGTTAATTGTACTACTTTTAGAGCAACTTTATATCACAGTAAATTTTAATTATGACGAGATTACTGTTTTTTGTTTGTTTCTCCAAAGAGATGAAAAGATGGGCCAGGAGTCCAGTTTCTGGAAGGCCAAGAATCAAAGTAGCAAGCTGCAGCCGTTTTCCAGACGAGCAGGATGCGGGGACACAGAAGAATTCAGGACTGGAGAGGCTAACTCCACAAGCAAGGACTGTCAACGCTTCCCATCTCCCTCTGTAAACCTCTCTCCTTTCATGTCCTACTGTTCCATGTTATATGTAACTATTTTAAAGCTACATACTGGACAAAAAGTGGAACAGACTCCAGCCTCTGAATCGTTATATAAGCGGATGAGAAACCTCCACATTTTCTCCATCAGGATGTGATTGAGGCCCCACTGCCAAATGGCAGCATGCTTGGACAGCGCCCAGGAATTTGGGGGAGAAACTGGTGCTCACAGCTGCCCAGTTAAGGCACAAGTCTCCCACCTGCCGCAGGTATGTGGGTGGGACAAGTGGATCAGTCCACAGAACAAAAGGTATGTAAAGGAGGCCTTCTTTTTGGGAAATCCTTTGTAGATCCACCACCCACACCTTAGTCAGAAACCCAGAAGGGCCTGCAAATGACATTTCCAAGGGGCACAGGCCGCCAGCCGTCACAAAGCACACTATCTGGCGGGGGAGATACGGCTATCGCAGAGTTTTCGCCCGCAAGCTGGAGTTCTTTGTTCTGAATGCATGCCCTGCTTTCAGTATGGTTTCCTTGGCAGTCAAAAAGATGCCTAATCGAATGCCCCATTAATAGCTTTATGAATGAAAGGATATGTATTTTAAGAGAGCTTTGTGCCAGCACCCAGTTACACTGATAAACGTTTTGCAGTCTGACAGGAATTAGTTTCAAATAAGCGGTGACATTTAAACAATAAGAAACCTCAAGGCCACGATTATGCAGCCGTACTCTCAAGCACCCTCCTGCTCCACCGATCGTTGTCAAGTCCTCTTGCAGATGCCTGCTCAGCCGCCCAGACCAGGAGCGCTGGCTACCGCCGGCTAAGCAGACATCTTGCTGTGCTCCGCGGACCCTTTCCCAATATCTCCTCTGGACCTGGGAGCCCCAGTCCAGTCTGTCTGTATTTGCAGGGGTTGTGAGGTGCATCAGAACCTTGAAGAGGTACTCTAGGAAGAAAGGCCTTCCCAGACTGCCTCTCCGCAGGGCTGTAAGAATCAGATTTCTTCTCTGGGGGACTTCCAGGTCTCTTCAGCATTTTCTCAGTCATCACTGTATCCCTGCAACTCAGTGAACCACAGCAACAACTCCCAGCTTCCAGCCAAGAAGCTTAACCCTGAAGCTGGCCTCGATTCTCTACAGAAGTGAGGCCACAGAACACAGGTGAAGGGCCACTGACCTGGTGTCATCTCTGGTCTCAGCTCTGGAGAACCAGCTCCTCTGCCAGCTGCCCCGTCCTGTCCACCAAGACCTCCTTGCTGAACCCCACCCCCACCCTGTGCCTCAAGACCCTAACTTTGTTTGCTGACCTCCATGTCCTCTCACCAGATCCAGCCCTGGGGAGCTGAACTTCCTCTGGCCCACCGCCAGCTCTGGATCAGTCCACACCCCAGCCAGCCACGGCCCAGCCCTGCCTCTCTCTCTCTCTCTCTCTCTCTCTCTGTCTCTCTCTCTCTCTCTGTCTCTCTCTCTCTCTCTGTCTCTCTCTCTCTCTGTCTCTCTCTCTCTCTGTCTCTCTCTCTCTCTCTCTGTCTCTCTCTCTGTCATGGCTGGGTCGGCCTCGGCCAATGCTCTGTCAAGAGATCAAGACACAGGTACCTCTCTTGGTCTGTTCTGGCTGCTGTGAAAAAATGCCTTAAGCTGGGTGACTTATAAACAACAGAAATTTATTTCTCACAGTTCTAGAGCTTGGGGAGTCCTACAGACTGGGACACTGGCCTGCTTGTTTCCTAGTGAGGGCTCTCTTCCTGGGTTGCAGACAGACGTCTCCCTGATGTATCTTCACATGGCAGAAAGAGAGAGAGAGAGAGAGCATGCTCTTTGGTCTCTTCTTGTAAGGGCCTAAGCCCATCATGAAGAATCCCCATAACCTCAACTAAATCTAATCACTTCTCAAAGGCTGCATCTCCACATACCATCCCATTGTGGGTTATGGTTTCAACATAGGAATTCTGGAGGCCCACAAACGCAGTTCAAAACATGTGGAGACAGGGGGGCAAGGACTAGAGAGCCCTACCATCCTCATTCAAACCCCTGAATCAAGCCTGAAGTCAAAGAACTTCCTTTGGAGAGCCCCATTCCATGAGCTGATAAGTTCCGCATTTTGCCACAACCCACTTGAGTTTGGGATTTTCCCCTAGCTGCTGAGTGCCTGACTGACGTGATGCCCCCGACAGACGGGCCTCCCTGCCCCCAATCTCACCTCCTCTGTTAGTTTCCTGGGGTTGCCACAACAAAGTGTCACAGACAGAACGGCTAAAATGACAGAAACTTATGGTCTCACAGTTCTGAAGGCTGCAAGTTCAAGGTCAAGGTGTCAGCAGGGTTGGCTCCTTCGGAAGGCTGTGCGGGAACCTGTTGGGTGCCTCTCCCCCAGCTTCTAGTGGTTTACGACCATCTTCAGCGTGCCTTGGCTTGTAGAAGGACTACCCTGAACTCTGCCTTCATGGTCACAACACATCCTCCCTGTGTGTGTTTCTGTGTCCAAATTTCCTCTTCTTACAAGGACACTAGTCTTGTATGGACAATGCTCCATGTAGAACCTTTGCCAAGGGATTGGATCAGGGACACACTATACTCCAGTGCGACCCCATCTTAACCAATTATATCTGCAATGACACCACTTCCAAAGAAGGTCACATGATGAGGTGCTGTGGGTTAGGAATTCAATATATGAGTTGGGGGGGACACAGTTCAGCCCACACCACCTCCTCTGACCCTGAATTGGATGCTGTTTATGCTCTGCTTCTGATCCTCTTGTCCTCACTGGCCTCTTGGTCCAGCGCCCACTAAGGCACCAGCTCTGAGAGAGCTCACTGGCTTCACACAAGTGTGACCTGATGGCTCCTCACCTCACACCCCAAACATCCTTCTCACCTCCGCAGGAACTGCTCTGTTCATGTCCAGGTATGTTCAGCGTTCCTGTGTGTCCTCAGACTGTGGGGAGGTAATGCTCCATGTACAAACCTTTGCCAAGGGAATACGGGAGCCGATGGATGAGTTCTTACCTCTTTTTTCATCCAGACAAACTGTCCTGAGATGGTTTTAAGAGACATCGAGTAATCAGCTGCCAGCTCAGTAGCACATCTTCAGATTGACTCTCCCTCCTTCCCTGTCTCCTTCCCTGTATTCTTCATTCTGTTCCCTGGGATCTTTCTCCCTAATAAAGGTAAAGCTCATAGACCTCAACCCCAGCTTCTGCTTTCTGGGGAACGCAGGCCAATCCAGCCACACTACTCTCCCTCCATGTAACCTGACCATGCCATCCCCTTGCATCCCCCCAACCTTTCAGTGCCTCTCCATTGCCCATAAAGCTCATACTCTCTAGCTATGAGCTTCAAGGCCACTCGGAGGTCATCTGACCGGCTGTCTTTCCTGCTACAACAGTCTAAGTCTTAGACTTTGGAAGACAACTGATTGGGTTTCAACTTTGGCTCTTACTGAAAACGTGGAAAAGATTATTTCACCTCTATAAGCTTCAGTTTCTTCATCTATCTGATCTCAGGATTGAGGGGAGGCAATGTGTATAAAGCATCTGGCACAGTGGTTGGGGCACTAAATACATGGCAGCCAGTGTTTATTATTACAAACCAGGAAACCAGGATGCAAAGGGAGCTGCTTCAGGTCACACAGTCAGCAGACAACGACTGTCAAACTTGGGACCAAACAGCTACAATACCAGATGCCCGCTCTCCACAAATAAGAGGCTTGAGTGCAGCTCTCCACTGATGAATTATAACAGTTGGAAATTCACTTGTACTGTCGATATTTCTTCTGCACCTCTCATGAACAGGCTGTGCTTGCTGAGAGCTGGACAGTAAATAAAACATCTACAGTGCCTGCTTCCATGGGGTTCATGTTCTAATGAGGGAGTGGAGACCCTCAACAAGGAACCAGTCAATGTGCTAAGTTCTGTGGCAGAAACTGGGCAGGAAAGGGAAGAGAGAGGGAGGACGGTTATATTTTTACAGGATGTTTAAAAAATTAGTCTTCTTTTTTTTTGAGACAGGCTTTCACTCTGTTGCCCAGGCTGGTGTGCAATGGTGTGATCACGGCTCACTGCAGCCTTGACCTGTGCTCAGTCAATCCTCCCACCTCAGCCTCCCAAGTAGCTCAGAACACAGGCCTGTGCCACCATGCCCAGCTGATTTTTGTAATTTTTGTAGAGATGAGGTTTCACTATGTTGTCTGGACTGGTCTTGAATTCCTGGGCTGAAGTGATCTGCCTGCTTTGGCCTCCCAAAGTGCTGAGATTACAGGCACAAACCACTATGCCCAGCCAGGAAATTAATCTAATAAAGGTTCACTTAAGGTGAAGGGAGCAAGGGAGAAAGTTGATATCAAGGGGTGGCATTCCAAGCAGCAAGAGTAGGAAGTAGAAAGGCCTGAGGCGGGAGCAGTCTTAGCCTGTTCAAAAGATAGCAGAGAAGCAAGCACTGCTGAAGAGGAGTGGGTGAGGGGAAGGGCAGTAGGAAGTGAGGCCAGAGAGGGGGTGGAAGGTCTGCAGACACAGGTGCAGACTGTGACTGTGAAATTTGCCCTGAGTATGACGGAAAGCCACTGGAGGGTTTTGAACAAAGTTGTAGAGGCACCTGACTAGTTTCAATGGATCACTCTGGCTGAATGAGTCCAGAAAGGAGGCCTCTGCCATGATTGCAGTAGGGAGAACAGTGGCTTGAACCCGAGGGCAGAGCCTGGAGGCAGTGAGAAGTGGTCATTCTGAGAACATTTTGAAGGCAGAGCTTACAGAACTCACTGGTAGATTGGATGGGGGTGTGAATAGGAGGTGATCCCAAAGACTGTGGCCCAAGCAAATGAAAAGCAGGACTTGCCCTTTCATGAAAAGGACACTGAGGAAGGAGGTAGCAGGGACAAATTCGGAGTTTTGCCAAGTTTGAGATGCCGACTGGTGTCCAGGAAACACAAAGCATGCCTGGACACCCAAATCCAGAGGTCAGGGAGAAGTTCAGACTGGAGACACATTGGGGAACGTTAGGGTATTTGTGGCATTTAGCACCAGAAAACTGGGTGAGCTCACCAAGGGAATGAGAGGACCTCCATGGCTCCTTGGGGATGTGCCAATGTCCCAAAGTCAGGGCAACAAGAGTCCAGGAAAGAAGATGGGGAAGGAGAGACCAATAAGGCAGAGACAGCCACGACCATTATGCCCTGAAAAAGCCACATGCAGGAGTCTCAAGGAGAAGGGAGTGACCAACTGCCTAGTACAGCTGACGACCAAATCAGACAAGACTGAGAACTGGCCACAGGATTTGGCAACATGGAGGTCATTGATGACCTTGGCAAGAGCTATATGAGGACTGGTGAGAGGAAGTGGAAGCTTCAGGATTAGACAGGGGGCCAGGCACAGTATCCCATGCCAATCCCAGCACTTTGGGAGGCCGAGACGGGAGGATCATTTGAGGCCAGGAGTTCAAGACCAGCCTGGGCAACAGAGAGAGACCTCGTCTCTACAAAAAAGGAAAAAAAAAGAAAAGAAAAAAAAAAGAAAAGAAAAACCAGCCTGGGCAACATAGGGAGACCCAGTTTCTACCAAAAAAAATTTAATTTTTTAATTAGTTGAACATGGTGGTGTGCACCTGTGGTCCTAGCTATTCGGGAGGCTGAGGTGAGAGGATCACTTAAGCCCAGGTGTTCGAGGTTGCAGTGAGCTATGATCATGCCACTGCATTCCAGCCTGGGTGACAGAGCAAGACCCTGTCTCTAAAAGAACACACACAAAAAAGAGAGAGAGAGAGAGAGAGAGAAAGAGGTTAGACAAGGCTTTGGAGGAGTTTTGTGCAAAAAGGAGCAGATGGTACAAGAGTGATGTTCTTCAGGAGATGACAGCGAATGGGATCTGGGGACAATGGAGATCTTTGGGGCTATTAGCTTGTTTGTTCTTCTCTGGTCATTCCAGCTTTCAGTGTAACCTTCCCCTCCAGGCCCCTCCACTCCAGTGACTCCTTTGGTGACTTATCCACTCGTGCATTCTGAGTCTTTCCTGTATCACCTCCTGACCCCTCCAGTGGCTCAGTCACTATCTAGCTATGTGACCTTGGATGAGTCACTTAACCTCATGAGAAGCAGCAATCAGTGAATCTGGTGACTTCAGTTTCTTTCAGCATCAGGGTCACAGTGGTAGGACCTGGGGGTGTTTCTCTAAGGTATGGGGAAATTTAGTCTCCCCTTTGATCTCAGATTCATGGAGAACCCAGAACTGGTTATTAGAAAACTCTTGCAGAGTGAATAGGTAAGCTTATTTAATATTAATTCTTCACTTGGCAAATACTTGAGTGCCTACTCTATCCAAGGGTGTGTCAGGTTCTGCAAGGGTGGAGGATGAGCCTCTTAGATTTTGCCCTCAAAGAGCTCACAACCTTGTGGGGTGGTGGGTGTGTCTATTCAAAACCATAACAGGGCAGACTGTCTGGCACATCACTTTGTGTTCATTTTTAGGACCAGTTGTCACAGTTGTGCACAGAAATTAAAGATCCACAGGAGGTGGGATGTTTTCGGTCTTGTACTCTATGTGCCTGACACATCCTAAGCAGTCAGTACATGTTTGTTGAATGAAAGCAGTATTGAATGGTACCATTTAATTTGTGTTTTGAAGCAAGGGTGGTATTTGGACCTACACAGATGGGTGAGGGAGGCATTGCAGACTGGCGGGAGGTGGGTGGCTAGAGGCAGGAGGAGGGAATGGCAGGAGCAGTTGTACAGAGAGAGTGACACCCAAGGCATGGTTGGCAATTGCAGGCCCAGTGTGACTGAATCGTGTGGTATGTCAGGATGCAAAAAGGCTGAACAGGTAAGTTGGGGCCAGATAGTGGAGAGGGTTGAATTCAAGCTATGTTAAAGGGATCAGATTTATCTATAGTAGGATGATTTCATGTTCCCATTGCCCAGGGTAGTTTTGCCTGTTGTCCCAGTGTGATTACTCATGGCGGCCCCTTTCATGCTCGAGTATCCCTGTTTGGATAAGTTATGTGGTCCTGCAATCCTAAAGGCTTTGTGGAACCCCCAAAGGTTTCACAGAGGGACAGGGTTAGGCTAGCCTTGAAAGGTCAGTGCCCACAATGCTTGCTGGACCTGGAGGCAGGAGCTGGGACACCCTCCAGTCTGGGTGATTCAGGTCAAAATCTTTTGGTTAATGGTAAATCACCAACAGTAGCCAGGATACGATGAAATGGGCACTCTTCGGGGAGTGCAAATTGTTCCAGACCTTTTTTGGAAATCAATTTTGCAGCACACGTCAAGAGCCTTGAAAAATGTCCATGCCCTTTGTTAATTTCACTTCTGGAAATCTCTCCTACGGAAATAATCCCAAATATAGAAAAGGTTCTTTGCATAGACGTTCATCATAAAACTCTATGCAACAGGTCTAGAGACCAATCAGAATGCCACAATAGATGATATTGAGGACATAGGATATATCTATCAATGGACTCTAAGTTCCATAGAACAGGGACAATGTCTGATTACTAACCACTGTATCCCCACAGCTAACATAGTATCTGACATATTTGTTTAATGAATAAACAAGTGAATAAAATTTTGTATCAGGTTAAACAAAAAAGATATAAAACAATCCTTAAATATGATATATAAGTACCTATATGGACACACTACGATCTCAATCATTTTTTTAAAAAACAGACATATGTATATGACTATGCATATGAAAACTTTTAAAATGACTCCCCAAAATGTAAACAGTGATTATGTTTGAGTGGTGGAACTCCTGATAATTTCCTTTAATTTTATTTTTGTATATATTATATATCTTTCATAATGAATATGATTAATTTTGTAATGGGAAAAAAAAAAGGCCACATCAATACTTTAATAAAGAAAGGATAGCATTAGGCAGGGTTTTAGCACTCAGCCAGGATGTGATAAAGTTTTGCATCCTCCGAGGATTCCCAGTCAGTCTTTGTGGTATGAGTCTCTAATTCCAGCCATGATCCTCCTCTGTAAGATGGGTTCCTCCCGCAATGGGTGGCAGAGGGTCCACTTGCTGGCTAGAGATGCCCCCCCACACCCACCCCCCACCACCCCCAGGAGCTAGAGATACTGAGAGGTGCTGGCTTTCATTGGGGCAGTTTGTACACTCATAAGCAGCCATCAAAAATGATATCTAGGCCAGGCAATGGCTCATGCCTGTAATCCCAGCACTTTGGAAAGCAGAGCAGGGCGGATCACCTGAGGTCAGGAGTTCGAGACCAGCCTGGCCAATATAGTGAAACCCCGTCTCTACTAAAAATACAAAAAGAAAAAAAAATTAGCTGGGTGTGGTGGCAGGTACCTGTAATCCCAGTTACATGGGAGGCTGAGACAGAAGAATTGCTTGAATCCAGGAAGTGGAAGTTGCAGTGAGCCAAGATCACGCCATTGCACTCCAGCCTGGGCAGCATGAGTGAAACTCCATCTCAAAAAAAAAAAAAAAAAGAAAGAAAGAAAAAGAAAAAGATATCCAGCAAGATGAAAAACTACTGGTGATACAGTTTTAAGTGAAATAGACCAGAATACAAAAAGCCATGTTCACTATGAACATATCTTTGCAAACTATGCACATGGCAAAAATTTACCAAAAGAATGAAAAAGCCTCACAAAAAATATGACTACATGCAGCCAGAGGTGAGACAGACAACCAAAACCGAATGCACCTTTTCAGCAATAACAATTTTAGAGACATTCCCAGAACTAGCATGGGTGTCTACAGTTGCTTACCCAGTGACTCTAGGCTCCAGGGCAACCTGTTTCTTAGAGCAGAGCTTCTCAAACTGTAATGTGCACACAATTAAGGGATTGTGTGATAAAACGTGGATTTGGATTCAATCGAGCTGGGCTGGCAACAAGGACTCCGCATTATCTACAAGCTCCAGGTGATACTGGGGCACAGAACACACTCATTGAGGCTTCTACCCACTATCCCAATTCTTAGCACCAAGCACCTTCCCCAGATGCCTGGCCTGGCCCTCCGTCCTCAAGCATGTCTGCACCTGAAGTTATCTGTGTCCCCAGTATCTTGGCACCATCAAGACTAATAATGAGAAGCAACTTCAGGCACTTGCGCAGGGTCCAGGGGGGCCTGAGGCCCCCAATTCCTTGGGAAGCTTGGACAATGACATCTTTCTGGGGTGATGTGAAGACAAAAGTGATTCCATCTTGGATGCTAATTTGCCAAGTTGACTTCTGATTAGCCCCAGTCCCATGAATGCCTCCTGACTCCTACTTTATTTACTGTCCCGAGTGTAAGAATATGTACTCCTGCTTTTAGATCAAAGCAAGCTCGATGCTATTGTGCAAATTCTGGGCTATGATGCACATGGCATTCTTGCCTGCTCTGGTGCACTGCCTTTCATTGTCTTGCTGGAGCACGTACATCGTTTTCTATGGTATATAAGCCTTGGGTCCGTGAGTAACAGTGCAGAGATCTGCCTGTCTTGTGGTCACCCAAGACCACCCTTCTGCCTATAAGTTCCCTCAATAAAACACTCAATACCAACAAACTGGATTTGTCTGCCTCCTTCTTTGGTCTCTTGGCTCCTTTGGCATTTGGGGGTTGCTTTGTGCATGGGGCGTTTTCACAAAATAGATGGGTCCCGGAGCCTGGGCTTTGCTGGCAGGTGGTCACCTGGAGCAGCCAGCAGTAGATGGCACCACAGGACAAGCACAAGCTGTGTCCAAGAGAGTGGCCCAAGAAATCTGCCCAAAATCCAACACAAAAATGAACAAAGGAACTGAATGGGAGATGTGACCAAAAGAAGCGATAAGATAAACAGCTCCAGGAAGAGAGTTGCTGGCTCAAAGAGCACTTGTCTTGGGTGTCAGTTCATGGGTTCTTGGTCGGCGTGAGAGCCCTGTGCCAGACACCCTGTGCAGAACTGATGCCGGCTTATGATGAGGCTCTTCCAGGGCTCCAGCACATGAATACCCTGCCCTGGGAGGCTATAGTAGGCCAGTCACTGTCCACTCTGCTGGAGGGTTGGTCTGAGCCAACAGAGCCGTGCAGAGACATCCCATCCAATGCAGCCCAGAAGCAGTCTTGACATTTCTTTCCCTGCAAGGACAGGCTGTCTGGTCCACACGTAGATGAAGCCTTGGGCCTGGTTCAGCATCCAGAGGACTAGGCCATAACCCCCAAGGTAAGATATTCACACTCATTGGAGCCCTTTCTCCTTTTCCCTGGCTGGCTGGAGGAAGGGGACCCCTGCTTTTTTCAGCCAGTGCCCCATGAAGTTAGACTCCCAGGAGTCCCTGCCCCTGATCCTACTGAAGGCCACTGGGATGCCCGGGATGCCCAATACCCTGAGGAAGCTTTGAAAGATTCGTGGCACATTATCTGGGGCAAGTCAGCTCAGTGGTCAGAGCACCGAGTGAAGGAAGCTGCAGCCATGGCCTTGAGTTCTGGAGGCCTCTGTAGTGGGTCAACAGTGGGGAAAGCCACAGAGTCTCAGTCCAGCTGCTGTATCACATGAGGTCCTTGGAGGCAAGGAAGGGCAGGCAGGAGACTGTGGCTGCAGCAGCCTGAGTCCTGGCCCCTTCCCATGCTGGACTCCTATCCAGCACCAAACATTCAGCCGTGAGTGGCACCTTTACCATCAACCCACCACAGAAAACTTCCCTGGAGCTCTCTCCTTGTGCCAGGGCCTGTCCATGGCATGGAAGACCCAAGCCCCATTATGATATATGGATTTCACCTGCAGGGCGCTCGCCATCTCATCGAGGAGAGGAACTTGCAGGCTGATTTCCATGTAAGGTGGAAGACACAGTGATAGAGAAAAGGGATGGAGTAGGAAGTAAGTCCTGGAATTCCTGCTGCAGAGGGCTGTGAACCAAGACTACTGGATCTATTCTCTTCAGCTGGATGCACTAATGATATAACAGTAATCCCACTGCTTTGCATTCACGGAATTCTTTACTTCTGAAGCGCCTCCATACGCCGTCTCTCACAGAGGTGAGGAGTTGACCAAGGTCTGGAGCTCTGACCCCAAGCGCTCCTTCCCTCACCCTACAGTGACCCCGTGATCTCATTGATGGAGGTGAAATCCCTGGGTTCCCAGGCCAGGCATCTGTTGCTGTGTCACCAGAATGAACCCTGCCTGCTGCCAGCAGACATCTCCGGCTCTGGCATCTTTCAGCTCAAGCTGCAAGGCTTACTGTGACCTCTGGAATCTGCACTCAGAATTCTCCCAGGAACAAACAGCTGAAGTATCAGAATGCCAGTTTTCACGATGCAAATGGATGCAAAAACGGCTCTTGCCAGCCTATCTGGGCCCCAGAAAGCCAGGAATGCTGGGGTGCCACCCCAGCTTGCAGTGTGCCCACTTCGCTAAGTGAAAGAGCCTGGCAAGGGACATGGCAGGGAGAAGCCCTAGACCTGATTAAATGGGATTGGACCTGCCATTTAGCTTCAGGGACACTTTGGAGACTTCTGTGTGTACTGTGGACAGGGGTAGATGCTCCAACTCCTCCAGGGGGGGACTCTGCTGGCAAGTCAGCACCAGGGCCTTGATCTCCTTCTTGAAGTTGGTGTTGAGAAAGCCGTAGATGAATGGGTTGACACAGGTGGAGGCCATGGCAAGCAAGTGGCACACCAAGAAGATGAGGTTCCCATGGCAGATGGGGATGGCCTCATGGTGCCAGTCCTCCAGGCTGTTGAACACATGCAGAGGCAGCCAGAGCACAGCGAAGGCCACCACCATCGCCACCAGCACCACATTGACCTGCTTCATCTGCCCAGCTCGCAAGCTGTAGGTGCCCTTGTGGAACACGCGCCCCTGCCTCTGCAGGCGCCGGTAGATGCGTGCATAACAGACCAGGATGAAGCCCAGTGGGAGGCAGTACTGGAAGAGGAGGAGGAAGGTGGTATAGATGGTGCGGTGGTGAGCCAGTGGCCAGGACTCAGTACAGACCACCTTATCCGCCAGGAACTCCAGAGCCTTGGACTGGTTCTTGTGGAAGACATTCTCCAGGATGCTATTGGCCAGGAAGGGCAGGGAGAGGACACAGGCAATGACCCAGATGAGCACAATCCCCAGGTAAGCCTGAGAGATGCTGGGCTTCCAGCCTGTTGGGTTGATGATGAGCTGATGCCTCTCCAGGGCCACAAGGACGAGCGAGAGGATGGAGACCGTCACCGACACGCACTGGATGAAGGCCGACATCTTGCAGAGGGTCTCTCCGAAGATCCAGTAATCCATGATGGTATAGATGGCAGTCAGCGGCTGGCAGAGGAGACACATGAGGAAGTCAGAGAAGGCCAGGTTGGTGATAAGCAGGTTGGTCACATTGGTTTTCTCCTTCTGCCTCACAGTTACACACATCAGGCAGAGGTTACCCAGGACCCCCACGACAGTCTCAATGCTGTAGGAAGTGACAATGAAAACCATCATGTCCACAGAATCCTGGCAATGGTCAGAGAAGTTGTATGGGGTGCCCAGGGGCTTGCTTCTGTTTTCACCCTGTAGGGATTTTGGCAGCTGCAAGGCCAGGAGGTGAGAGGTGTTCATGGTGGATGTGAAAAGATTCCAGGACACTCGAACTAAGTGATACACTTCAGGGATGATGCCTGCAAGGCAAACAGACAAACAATACTCAGGGATCAAGCCCAGGGTAGAATCCAGGGAGGAGCAGGGCCGGGTAGAAAGGCTCTCAGCTGCTTCCATCCCAAGGCTGGTACCTGGAGGGGCTATTACCTAAGGCTCATGGTAAGACACTGGCATCCAGTGATTTCTACCCTGTTAGAAGCACTTGTTGCATGCTGGCTACTGTGCTCAGTGCTTTCGTCTATTAGCTAGTTTATTCCTAGTTTATCAATCCATTTCATAGATGAGGAATCTAAGACCCCGAGATGGAAAGCAACTTGCCCATAGTCATACAGTTAATTAGTAACAGGGCCCCGTTACAAACTCAGGTCGTCTAATGCCAGAACTTGTTCTACCAATTCCCTCTGGCCTCAGGATCTGAGGCTGTTCTGATGACGAAGAAGTTGGAGTGCTGTATGCAGAATTCAGTGAAGGAATTGTTCAGGGAGGATGGGTAGAATGCCCCTTGTCACATTTTATCTGAATGGAGACAGCAATAAATGCCACTCTGCACAGGATTGCTTGTGTCCTTCCACGGCACCCCATTCCCTTCAACATAGAGCTAAAGCCTCGAGGATCCACACTCAGTGCACCCTCCTGGTCTCAGCCCCTCCCTGCCCTGCCAGCGTTGTTTTTTAAGCGATACCTGGCAAAGTTGAAGACTGCCTGGTATGAAAAGCCTGGCTCATCAGCACACCAGCTTCCTTCTACCACCCACTATGTGCACACACATACCTGGCCAAAGTCACAGGTGCCCAGTGTCCTCCCCAGAACCCACTCCATGACTATGTTCAAGTCACCTGATGCAGTGTGCAGCTCACAAGCACACCAGACTGTTCCACATCTCTATGCCCTGGTACAGGCTGTCCCTTCCTCGAGACCTCCTCAGCACAACGGACCCCCTGCCAAGACTGGGTTGGAATTTAGACTCCAGAGTTCCCCCATGGTAGTGCCAATGATGGATGTTTTGCATGGGAAGCACCATACCACTACATACATCATTGTGACTCACCTCTCAGATTCTCTAGTCATTATTAATCCCACAGGGTTGCAGTTCTCAACCTTCAGTAAACATCAGAATCATTCTAGAAGCATGTTGAAAGTGCAGATCCCAGGGCCATTCCACCAGGAGATGTAGTTAAGTGAGTCCAGGATGGGGGCCAGGAATCTGTATTTAACAAGTAGACTATGTGATTCTGACACACATGGCCCTTGGACCCCATCTTGTAAAACACTATTTATAGCAGAAAACCCTATTTGAAATATTCTTTAAGTCTCATATAATGGCCATATGTATTTTTGAACATACATATTTTCTTCATGATCGATTGGTACGTTAGGGCAGTTTTTGCAGAGTACAAGGCCAAAATCAACCAGAGTTCAGTAAATTCTGTTTGTCGGCTGTCATGAATGTCACTCACTGTACATTTGATCTACTTATAATGATGAGTATCTGAGGTCCGGAGTTCAATACCTGGCTTGCCAACATGGTGAAACCCCATCTCCATTGAAAATACTAAAATTAGCCAAGTGTGATGGCACATGCCTGTAGTCCTAGCTACATGGGAGGCTGAAGCAGGAGAATCACTCGAACCTGGGAGGTGGAGGTTGCAGTCAGCAGAGAGTGCACCACTGTACTCCAGCCTGGGCAACAGAGTAAGACTCTGTCTCAAAAAAAAAAAAAAAAAAAAAAGATGAGTCTCATTTGGTCAAAGATCAAGCTGTGAATTCACCTGATAGTTTACAGCCTGGTTATTTAGGAACCAGATCTCAAAGGCAGGAAGATTTTTCTGGCACTATGGTCTTCTGGCAAAAAGAGCCATTTGGGGCTGAACATGACAAAATAAACTATTCTAGAGGCAAACACAAGGCCCAATATAAGATAAAGAGCAGCCCCAGCTGCCTGAACCTGTGGCAGAGGCACTGCACTCAGAAGCAGCAAATGGGCCAGAATCCAAGGCTCTGGGTGACCATCAGCAGGGCTCGGCCAGGAGTGTGGAGAAACACCATTCATCCTAAACTGACCGCCTACAGCAGGATCAGAGTGGAAGAACTGGGCTGGGAGGGCTCCAGAAAATGCTCACTGCTTCATTCACCCACTCAATAAGTGTGTGTCAAGCCCTGGGCTAGAAACAAGGGCTGCAAAGATGACTTATACAGCCATGGCCCTCCCAGAACAGAGGGGCTGACCAGCACAGAGGGGCTGACCAGCACAAATGCAGATAGAACTCACTGCATTGCCAACACCAATATGAAAGAGAGGCCTGTGAGTTGAGAGATCAGAGAAGGAGCAGGGAGATGGCAGAAGAGGTGGCAATGGTACAGGGGCTCGACGGCTGAAGAGGAGTCAACCAGCCAAAGGGACAGGGAGAGGAGGGAACTCGAGGTGTAAGGAACAGCATATGCAAAGGCACAGAGGCAGGAAGGAGCAGAGCCTGCTGGGAAAAGTAAGCAGAATAACAGGCTCCAGGGTGGCAGATGATGAAGTTGGAGTGGTGGGCCAGACCAGCAAGGCCAGGTCCATTCCAGTAAGATCACTTGGATATAGAAAATGGATTGGAGGAGAGGGCCAAGACAGGAGGAGGAGGAGCACTGAAAAGGTGGTGTTGGGCATCTGCCTGGTACTGCTGGGCTTAGGGTACACTGACCAGTGAGGACCAGGGGACCTCAAGTCCCTCAGGCATACCCAAGGGGGTGGCGAGTGTAGGAGGGAGAGGGTGAATTATTACACAAGGTCAGTAAAATGGTGTCTCTGCATTTTGTCCCCAGGCAGCTCTCTAGATCAAAAACTAGAACCAGCTGCAAGCCCCAACAGGGACCCCCTGCAGCCTGCCTTCCCTCAATCAGAGGAAAACTAATGAATCATACACACAATGCTATCTCCCAGTGGGGTTAGAGTAGAGAAGGCCCTTTGCTTTGTCTCCTGAAATCTCAGCAAAAGCTACTATATCCTAACGCCCATAGCACCCAGACACCTCAGATGCACCCCTTACCTCCTGGGCTCGCAGCTTACAGGGTGAGGATGGGACAGCCCATGTCTCAGATGAGGAGACTGAGGTCCACAGTGGGGGCAGGATGCTCCCCAGATCCAGTGTGACGCTCTGCGCCCGGGGCCAAGGGCAGGCAGGGCGCCCGGCTTCCTGGAGAGTTCATATGGGGGCTCACTCGGCCCCGCCCCCGGCTGCACTCCTGTGCCCAGGAGGCATCAGACACGGTGCAGAGCCGCGCCTGCTTCACCTGCTCCTGCTGTGCCGATGCTGCCTGCCCGAGGAGCGGAGCGGCTGCCAGGTTCCCGCCTGCACCCGCCCAGCCTGCCCCTTGTGCCCGCCCACGAGAGCGCTCCAGCCGCCCGCTGGCCCTGGGACCCCAGCACCCGCCCTGGGGAGCCGAATCTTGAGCCTCCAAGTCCTGCCTGGAGCTGCAGCCCTGCCTGCGTGTGTCTCTCATGCCCACCTCAACCCTGCACACAGGCAGACTGGAACTGAGCTGTCTCTCTCTCTCTCTCTCTCTCTCTCTCTCTCTCTCTCTCTCTCTCCCCCCCTCTCCCTCTCTCTCTCTCCCTCCTTCCCTCCCTCCCTCCCTCCCTCTCCCTCTCCCTCTCTCCCTCCCTTTCTCTTTCTTTTTTCTTTTCTTTTCTTTTTTTTTGAGACAGAGACTGGAGTGCAGTGGCGCGATCTCGGCTCACTGCAAGCTCCGCCTGCCGAGTTCAGGCCATTCTCCTGCCTCAGCCTCCTGAGTAGCTGGGACTACAGGCGCCCGCCACCCGCACCCGGCTAATTTTTTATATTTTTAGTAGAGACGGGGTTTCACCGTGGTCTCGATCTCCTGAACTTGTGATCCGCCCGCCTCGGCCTCCCAAAGTGCTGGGATTACAGGTGTGAGCCACCCCGCCCGGCCCTCCTTTCTCTTTCTTTAGGAGTGTCTCTCTCTCTCTCTCTCTCTCTCTCTCTCTCTCTCTCTCTCTCTCGGGGTGTGCCTCTGCCTCTCTTTCTCTCCCTCTCCCCCTCCCTCCCTCCCTCTCCCTCTCCCTGTCTTCCTCCCTTTCTCTTTCTTTAGGAGTGTCTCTCTCTCTCTCTCTCTCTCTAGGGGTGTGTGCGTCTGCCTGTCTCTCTCTCTCTCTCTCTCTCTCTCTCTCCCCCTCCCCCCTCAGTTTCCTCATCCATGAAATGGGTATAAAACGAACTGCCTTTCATAAGTTCGTTCAGAAACATTACTTGCAGACCTCCTATGAGCCTGGCTCTCCTGCTGGGCACCAGAGCTGGACAAGACAGGCTCCCTGTCCTTGGTTCCTTCTGGAGCTCTCAGCCCTGGGGGAGAAGACAGACAGGGTACAAGGAACGAGGGAAATAAATTATTACAGAGAGTGAGATGCTGTGAGCAAATGGGTTCGACAGGCCAGATGGATGGCACAGCCACGGCCAAAGCCCTGAGGCTGGGAGCATTCAGCCCCTGGAGACCCAGGGAGGGCAGTGTTGCTGAGAATGTCAGCCAGGGTGAGGGAAGGAGGTGGGCATCCAGGGTGTGAGTGAAAACTCAGGGTGGGCCCTGGAAGTGGAGTGTCTTATCTCAGCCAGTCCCAAGGTTGTGGCAATGAGAATTCAATGAGAATGGTCACTTTCTCCTTTGGAGCTGAGATGCACATGACTTGGCTGTAATGGAACAGCTTTGCTTACAAGGGCTGCTCCTGTTTTGAATACACTAGCTTCTAATTCCCTGCCCCTCACCCCCACATGGCAAAGTCACATGTGTGCTTAGAGGACCTTCTGAGAGTAACAGATTTGCTTCAAGAGCACCTCCTAAACACTGGACATACACACCTGTCAGTGAACCTCCTGTGGCTCCCATGGAAATGTCCCCATGAAGTCACGGCAGTGGTCCCTCTAGAATGGCAGCTGCCGTTTGTAGCGCATAGACTCTACAGACACGACCTTAGTTAATCATCACAACAGCTCTGAGAGGTGGGCATTTTTATTCCCGTTGTGCTGATGAAGCAAAGTGACACTCAGTGGTTGAGCAACTTGCCCAAAGTCACTTAGCTAAGAAACAGCCAGATCCAGGATGCAAACCCATCTGCCAAGTACCCAGGCCTCTGCTCACTGTCGCTGTAGACTGGCACCTGTCATCTCTTCTTTCTGGACCGTGCTCCTTCCTGCCTTGACTACCTGGAAAGCTGCTGCTCCTCCATTGCACCCCAGCTCCGATGTCCCTGCTGCCACGACAAATTCCCGCCACCCTCCCGTGCTCTGCTGCAGAGGCCGATGTAGAAGTGTACTTGGTTGTCTGCCTGAGTACCCTTGTCTCCCCACTCCCCTATTTCTAGGTCACAGTTCTTGTCTCTGCCTCCAGATCCCAGCACAGGTCCACATGCAGCATCTGACAAAGGAAGGAAGGGAAGGGAAGGGAAGGGAAGGGAAGGGGAGGGGAGGGGAGAGGAGGGAGAGGAGGGGAGGGAAGGAAAAGGAAGGAAGACATTTAAGGAGACCTGATTGTAATGGTAGCTTCCAGACGTGTAAAATCAGAGAACATTGCTTGACCAGAAACTGCTCAACTCCAGCTGGGAACTCTATGGACACCTGTCCTCTGTGCAGGCAAGAACTCAGTCACTGTCACCTCCTTCTTGCAGGGAAGCTGTGTGGGGTCTGGATTTGCTGGTGAGCCCTTGGAGGCAAGTTTCCACATAGACACATTTGAGAACTACTGCCCAAGGCATGTGGCCCAAGCCCTAGCTCTTATGGGTCACAGAACAACAGAAGACCTGAAATGGTAGTAAAAGCAGCAAACAGCTCCCATGCCAGGCAGAAGCACGTGAAACGGCCCTTAGTCCATCCTCATGCCTAACTGGTGTGGTGTGATCATCCCATTTCACAGGCGAGAAAACTGAGCCTTGAAGAAGTAGAGTGTCTTGTCTCAGCCAACCAACTTGTAGATGGCAGGGCTGGACTTTCAATCCAAAGTCCAAGCTCTACTTTCAGGACCATAATGCCCAGGAGAGGGATAGGTAGCTCTTCCTAGCGGACATTTCAGGTTAAACCAATACTCCCAGAGCTGGCTGCCAGACCCTTTGCCTCTGCTAGGGAAAGGAGACAGCACCCCCTGGAGGCAGCAGAGCCCTGCACCAATCATAGCCAGGGCACTTGAAGCTCCTCAAGAAAGCAGTCTATAAGAAAGAACTGGGAGCTGCTGTCCTTCCCCCTTGCTGGAGTCCAGGGTCCGAAGCATAGCCTGAGAGGCTCTGCCAGTCAGCCAGGCTGCATTCCGCCATCTCTGGGGAAGGGGCTGGGTAGGATTTTCCTTCTGCCATAAAAGTGGCTGGCTGGTGTGACCTGCTGGAGACTGGTCTTCCTAAATAGCTTAGTGATAGGTTCCCTTCCCACCCCATCAGGAATGTTCCTCGTGAATCACCCGGAAGTCACACAGGCACACAAGTCCCTCAGGTGTGTGCAGCGCTCCACATGACCTCTCTGACCCTCAGTCCACTGCATGCTCAGTATTCCCCCTGGTCCTATGAGGAAGCTGAAGATGAGCTAGTCAGGGGATGGATAGACCCCAGCCACCCTCCTTAGTGTAAATTTGCTGGGATTTGGAATCGGGCTCATTCACAGTTGCTTTCACCACATTGAGAGTCAGTGTGGTGACTGGTCACAAGCTGGGCAAAGAAGCCATCTCGCATTGCCCCAGATTCTTAAAGCACAGCTAATAACGAGGTTTGCCTTGGGAGCTGTTGTGACAAGAAATGAGTTGAGATGAGAACGGCTCTCCATACAGTTACGAGCAGGCGGGAAATGCCCTGCAGAGCTGTGGCTGCTATTAGTATTCCTGTGTCCTACATGCCTGCCCACCTCCCTGAGCCTCTGCCCCAGAGCTAATGGGCCATCCCGACCAATTCTAGCTGGAAACCTCTCCAAACCCACATCACGACCCATACATCTCACCTGGACAGCCCTAAGAGGCCCTACAAGCTCAGCCACTGTGAGCACTTCCTAGACACTGGACAGACATACACAACTCTCCAGTGAAACCTCCTGTGGCTCCCCTTGGAAATGTCCCCATGGAGTCATGGCAGTGGTCCCTCTAGAATGGGTCCCTCTGAAATCGGTCTGACTCTATTTCTCTTTCAGCCATCCTAGTGCTGCCTTCCCCAGACTCACTCTGCATGTAAACTCTTCATTTTCAGGGAGTATGGTTGAGTTTCTCAGATCCAGGCTTGTGTAGATGTTGCTTCCATGGCCTGAACTCATCAAGCTCTCCATTCTCAGAGACCCATCCCATGCACACAGCTCCCAGAGAAATGTCCTTGACCATCCCTGCCCGCAACCTGTGCATTCTGAAGGGCAGCTGCAAAGCACGGCCCACTCACATATAGCTCCCAGAAGCTGTCCTACTTTTCTCATGGAAGGCTATAGCAGAGGGAAGCCACATCAGCTATCCGTGGAAACCAGTTTATTTTCCGGTTCTTATAACAGAGAACCAAATATCCTCACACATTTAGAAAATCAACAGCACAAAGGAGATAGGTCAAGATGAATAAACAAAATAACTGACTCCAAAAGAAGCTGAAATAACTTAGGGAATAGAAAATAACTTTAAGAGATTAAAAAAACTCCCTTTAATGCCTAAATTAGAGAAATTACTGAATCCATATAACAAGAGCAGATTGCCATGAAATAAGAGAGACCAAGAAAGCAAGAAAGAACCACTGAAAACTAAGCATGACTACTGAAATTTGAAAACACATCATTAGAAGGGATGGGAGAACAAGCTAAGGAAATATCCCATAACGTAGAGCAAAAACACAAAAAGATGGAAAACTTCAGAGCTAAAATAAAAGACATGGATGATTAACACTAATGACCCATCATCCAATTACTAAAATTTCCAGGAAGGAAAAATCAAGACAATGAAAGGCAGCATATCAGTCATAGTCTGCGCAGGACACATAATTCACCCCCAGATTGTCAAACAAAGGGACTTTAATAAAAAGGTAACTTACAGAGGTGTGGGAAGGGTTAAAGGAAAAAAACAAGAAAATGGTGAGGCGCCCAGAGACTGGCAGGAGAGAGAAGCAGTTACGACCCTACAACTAAAAGAACAAAAGGAGAAAACCACGTTACCAGAGCCAGAGGACTGTGGAGGAAGGGCCCCCAGTGGGAGCTTCTGTAGTATGGCGGCATGCCACCGCCTCTAGACAGCACCGAAGCAAGGGGAAGTAGAAAAGAATTATACCAACCTCTCTCTCCTTCCACTTCCAGTCTCCTGTCGGTCCCTCCCATTGACCAAACCCAGCTGGAGCCCTGCCAGCAAAGGAGCCATCAGCCTCCCCGGGCACAGGGAAGAACAGAGAACCACAGTAGAGAATGCATCTGGGTGGGATGTGAGCAAAATAGTCAACATATAGAATCACAAATAGCAAGAGTATTCCAGAGCTACAGATTAAAAGGAAGCCCGGGGAACTCCTCCACACCTAGACAGGTACTGCAAAATTTGAAAACACCAATATATATATATATATTCTAAAATATTCTACAGGTAGGAGCAGGAAGAGAAAGGTTGCCTACAAAGGACAGAGACCATTCTCAGTCTTGTCAACAACATAGGATGGTGGAAGACTATGAAAAGATGGAACTATATTTATAGGACTCCTGGAAATATATTTTGAACCTAAAACTCTCATCTCAGCCATAATATCAAGTGTAAGGGTAGACTAAGGATATTTCTAAACTTGCAAGCTTACATTTCCTGAATCTTTTCTGAGGGAGTTCATTAATAAAGTGCATTAGTCCATTTTCACATGCTATAAAGAACTACCTAAAACTGGGTAATTTATAAACAAAACAGGTTTAATTGACTCGCAGTTCCACATGGCTGAGGAGGCCTCAGAAAACTTACAACCATGGCAGAAGGAGAAGCAAGGTACATCTTACATGGCGGCAGGAGAGAGGCTGGGGATTGTCAAATACTTTTAAACCATCAGATCTTGTGGAAACTTACCATCACGAGAACAGCATGGGGTAAACTGCCCCCATAATCCAATTACCTCCCACCAGGTCCCTCCCTCAGCATGTGGAGATGACAATTAGAGCTGAGATTTGGGTGGGGACACAGAGCCAAACCATATTAGAAGGTACTCCAGCACAATTGATACTAAAATCAAGCAAGGAGAGATGAGGTCAAAGAAATGGTTGAATTGACCCAGGAACCTGGGATTTTCTTTTCCTACCCAAATAGTAAACCAGCATTACTGTATTTCTAGGGGAATTACAGGGATCGGTGCCATGATTAAAGACTTGAAAGATGCAGGGACAGGGATGCCTGTCACATTTCTGCCCACTTGACTCACCTCTTTAGGTCTTTAGCCTGTGCAGGAAGTTGAAGTTTGGAGAATGACTGTATGTCATCATAAACTTAATCAGGCAGTAACTCAAATTTTAGCTGCTTTTCTAAATGCAACATAGAACAACTTAACCACTTCAAGGACTTAGTATGTAGCTATTGAGTCAGCCTGTGTTTTCTCCCCATCTATATCAATAAGAACCAGCAGAAGTTTGCTTTCACCTGGCAAGGATAGAAGTACAAAGTCAGTGTCTCCTCCCAGATCATATTCATTCTCCAGCTTTCTGTTATAGTGTGGTCTACAGAGACCTTGATCTTCTGAACATCTCACAGATCCACAGATGGTATGCTGGTGCACTACACTGGTAGCACATGCTGATTGAACTGATGAGCAGGTAAAATAAACCAGACACCTTCATAAGATGCATGCAGCAGATGGGCATGGGTGGGGCAGTAGCCATCATAGCCCAGGCAGTCTAAGCTGAGCACACTGGATGTGTACCAGATGGCACCCATCTGGAGTAGGGGAGCCCGGCATGGCATGTCAGAGTCAGAATATGACAAAGAGTGGCCACGCAGGGAGGCAGGGGCACGGTGGCCTAGCATAGGGTGTTAGAGTCCAAGTACTGTCAAGTGAAAGCCCACACAGCAGAAGGGGACAACCAAGTGTGGATGCCAGAGCCATGCAGAATGAGTGGAGGGGTGGAGTTCTGCTGTGGAAGATTGGGTACATGCAGGGGGACCAACTGAGCAAAGCTGACAGCCAGTTTTCTCACTCTTGGAGAAGGCAGTCATGAATATGGAAGGAGAGAAACCCAGAATGAGCCCTGTGGTTTTGATTAGAATTGAAAGTATTGATGTGAGCTCATGGTTTTCTATATAGAGAGATAGATATTGATGTAATAGTGTGTGTGCATATGTATCCTTGCTCTGTCCACTTAGAGAGTCTGGGAGCAGTGATACCCCAATGGCAATGAACGCTCCTAGCACCCATATATTGACTTCTAAATGCCATTCTCCATTAAAAGAATCCAAGGCTCCTTCGGAAAATGGCTGATTCTAGGGTGGGGGCCAGGAAAACCCAAGATAAACCTGAAAGATCTTGGGAGCTAGAAAGTAATGAAGTACTCTAAGAATGATGGGTGCAGGCCAGAAAAGCCCAGAATCTGGCTTGAAGGGGACCTTGATGGCCAAATCTTGGACCAGGTGAGCATCAAAGTAAAGAATAATGATGATGGATAATAACCCACTGAATAAAATAAAAATCTGAATCCATTTCAATATAAGTAAATGATGGAGTAAAGTGAAAGCTTGATGAGGAATGGAATATTTTCATGGTTTCAGTGTGCCTCATCACAAAATACTTGTTTATTACAAAGAGAGGAGTCACCTTACAGTGGAGAAGCTGGCAGTCACCTCTGTAATCAAATGATCATAGCGAACACCATCACTAATCGTAGAGTGAAACTACTCACCGCACGACAGGATGCAAGGAGAATGCAGCACAGCTTCTGTGATCTTCCTGCTGAAGGTGCATGCAAGTGAATCCAACCCTGAAGAAGCACCAGACTCGCCCCAGGTGAGGGACGCGCTACAGAATAACTGGCCTGTCATCGGGACACATAAGGCCATGGAAGTCAAGGAAAGAAGGGAGAACCATTCCAGATTGAAGGAGACCACAGACAGGATAATGAAACCTGTGTATCTTGGGACAGCTGATGAAACTTCAGTGGAGCCTGCAGATAAGGCGGTAGCAAGGTGTTCATGCAAATTGCCAGGATCATGCTCTCAAATGGCACAGAAAAATTAATGTTCTTTATCTTCACTTTAACTTTTCTACATGTTTAAGATTATTTAAGTTATATATTTAAAGGTGTCAAAATTTTTCTTCATCTTTACAGAATGAAACAGAAATAAAAATTGAAAGTGGTAACCTCTGGAAATAGAACTGGGGGAAAGAAGGAAAGAATATTAACAGGAGTTATCTGACCCCTAGGATTTTAGGTCATTTTTTGTTTTGTTTCCTTTTCTACATTTCTCTCTATTAAAAAAGAGTGAGTGATTACAGCTTTATAAAGGAAAGAATCCATAAAATGTATGTAATTAAATCCCATAGTACAAAGGGCAAAGAAGCTTGGCAACAACCATTCCAGCCTCAGTTTTGTTATCTGTAAAATGGAGCAAAGATGAGTTTAGGCTCATTGCAAACTGGTGAGGATTCAAATAATTAAGGGATAGGGATAGAATATCAAAGTCTTTTCAAAGCCACGTAGAAGGGAGGTGTGAGGGAGGGTTCCTAGGACTTCAGAATCGGAAGCCGATAAGGGCCTGGTCTTCCAAGAAGCCTTCTAAGTAGAGATTCTGACCAGCAGGGCTGCTGAAGTGGGCACACCTGCTGTAGAAGGCGTCTCCTTGGGCCCTGAGGGATCACCTGTTCTTTGTTTGCCTTTGCTTCTCTGCTGAGGCCATAAAGAGGCTGGGCTGTAAAATAACCTACTCTGGCCCCAGGAAAGAGATAAGAGATGTCAGCTGGGCAGCCAACACCTTCCCTGCCTCCCACCCCAAACAGCTGGCCCTGCCCTGCCCACCCCCACCTCTTCTCTCCAGGGTAAAGCTGGACTTCCCTACTGCCTCCTCCCTGCCCGTTCTCACCAATGTTGCCACCCTTGTTCTCCACTCTATTTCAAGGAAGTTGCCATCTACCACTAAAGCTTTATCCCATGGTCCAATCCATGACCTTGAATCCGACCGGCTCAGAACAACATTTTCCCTCTTGATAGAGAATTTCACATTATTTCCCTAAAGGCACATTATTTCCCTAAAAACAAAGGCACATTACTTCCCCTAAAGGCCTATATTCCCTGTCTTCTGTGAACCAGTGAAATTATCAACCCACAGTGGGTCAGCTGCCCTTCTGTGGAGCACATCAGAGGAAAAATACCAACGCAGCCCTGCCTGCACACTTTGTATCGACTCTCCCAATCCTTCTCCCTGCCTTCTGGAACTACAGAGGTTCGTTCAGTCTACTGTCATTCAACTAATATTTTAAAACAGTTCAGTAGACTGTTACATGGACAATAGACTCAGTGTTACATAGACACTGGATGTACAGTTTTGCTTCCAAAGACATGTTATAAAAAAAGGCACAGATGGGATAATAAGTAAAATATGCACCAGATTACCATATGCTTTGAACAGAGGATATACCCTATTCTATTCCCCATCTCAGATTGTGCTTAGCTATGTTGTCCTACCAAATTTCCCTGATACGGTGATATATCAGTTAGCTAAAGCTGTGTAAGAAAGAGCCACAAAATCTCAGTGACATGCAGTTGACATGACTGCAGGTCAACTGGGGCTAGCTGACCTAGGCTGAGCTCAGTGGGGCAGCTCTCTTTCAAGCTATGAGTCCAACTGGACTTGGCTCCTCCCTGAGATTTAAGCTTCTCCACTGGTGTTCCATCTGGGACTCAGGCTGAAGGAGAAGTTCAAAAGAAGCATTAGGCTTGGAGATGGCAGCAGTTCAGGAGGACAAGCCCAGCTATGAAAAGTCATTTCCATTCCTCCATGAGTCACATCTGCTAACATCCATTGACCAAAGCAAACTGCATGGCTGAGCACAGCCGAGAGGCAAAGAACTGTCCCTCACCTACCCTGAGGCCAAAGCAAGTCAGAGCCATGCCCAACATTAATAAAACCAGTAACCACACTCTTCCAGTGAAATGGAGAGGTGGAAGAGTGAATATGTTTGAACAGTAATCTCATCTATCATAGTCAATAATACAATTTCAGAAATATTAAGGAAATCAGTATTTGTATCTATCTCATTGAATATAATAATGAAAATTTTCCCATCTTACATTATCAAGTCCAACTCATTTTTTTCCATAGATAATTTTAAATCTTCCCCCAAAAGAAGCCCCATTCCATTTTCTCATGGAAATAATAAACTCAAAAATAATAAACTCCCATCCCCTAGAGTAGTTTCACTCTGAAACAGATACAGTTTCTCTACACTTCGAGACTGGGCTATATAAAGTTCTACAAGGACACACAAACATAGACAAAAAAGAATATTGCAGTATTAGTCATGTGTGTGTGCATGTGTATACATACATCACATAAGAAAATTCCCAGATCCAAATGAGGTTATCATAGCAGCTTATAATTAGAGTAACTATTCCATTACACAAAAATCTTTCTCCCAAAAGGTACTGTTAAATCAAGTTTAGCCAGCCCGGTGCAGTAATCCCAGCACTTTGGGAGGCCAAGGTGGGTGGATTACCTGAGACCAGGAGCTCGAGACCAGTCAGGACAACATGGTGAAACCCCATCTCTACTAAAAATACAAAAAACAGCCAGGAATGGTGGCACACACCTGTAGTCCCAGCTACTTGGGAGACTAAGGCAGGAGAATCACTTAAACCCAGGAGATGGAGGTTGCAGTGAGCTGAGATCATGCCACTGCACTCCAGCCTGGGCAACTGAGTGAGACTCTGTCTGAAAAATATTTTAAAAAAAGATAAATTGAGGGGGCGGAGCAAGATGGCTGAATAGGAACAGCTCCAGTCTCCAGCTCCCAGCGCGAGCGACATTTTCAACTGAGGTACTGGGTTCATGTCACTAGGGAGTGCCGGACAATCGGTACTGGTCAGCTGCTGCAGCCCGACCAGCGAGAGCTGAAGCAGGGCGAGGCATCGCCTCACCTGGGAAGCACAAGGGAGAAGGGAATCCCTTTTCCTAGCCAGGGGAACTGAGACACACAACGCCTGGAAAATCGGGTAACTCCCACTCCAATACTGCGCTTTACCAAGGGTCTTAGCAAACGGGCACACCAGGAGATTATATCCCACACCTGGCCAGGAGGGTCCCACGCCCACAGAGCCTCCCTTATTGCTAGCACAGCAGTCTGCCATCTAACGGCAAGGCAGCAGCGAGGCTGGGAGTGGGGCGCCCACCATTGCTGAGGCTTAAGTAGGTAAACAAAGCTGCTGGGAAGCTCGAACTGGGTGGAGCTCACAGCAGCTCAAGGAGGCCTGCCTGTGTCTGTAGACTCCACCTCTGGGGACAGGGTACAGCTAAACAACAACAACAACAACAACAAAGCAGAAACCTCTGCAGACGCAAATGACTCTGTCTGACAGCTTTGAAGGGAGCAGTGGATCTCCCAACACAGAGGTTGAGATCTGAGAATGGACAGACTGTCTGCTCAAGTGGGTCCCTGACTCCTGAGTAGCCTAACTGGGAGACATCCCCCACTAGGGGCAGACTGACACCTCACACTTCACACGGTGGAGTACACCCCTGAGAGGAAGCTTCCAAAGCAAGAATCTTGCTGTTCAGCAATATTCTATCTTCTGCAGCCTCTGCTGCTGATACCCAGGCAAACAGGGTCTGGAGTGGACCTCAAGCAATCTCCAACAGACCTACAGCTGAGGGTCCTGACTGTTAGAAGGAAAACTAACGAACAAGAAGGACACCCACACCAAAACCCCATCAGTACGTCACCATCATCAAAGACCAGAGGCAGATAAAACCACAAAGATGGGGGAAAAACAGGGCAGAAAAGCTGGAAATTCAAAAAATAAGAGTGCATCTCCCCCTGCAAAGGAACGCAGCTCATCACCAGCAATGGATCAAAACTGGACGGAGAATGACTTTGACAAGATGAGAGAAGAAGGCTTCAGTCCATCAAACTTCTCAGAGCTAAAGGAGGAATTACGTACCAAGCGCAAAGAAACTAAAAATCTTGAAAAAAGAGTGGAAGAATTGATAACTAGAATAAATAATGCAGAGAAGGCCAAAAATGAACTGACAGAGATGAAAACCATGACATGAGAAATACATGACAAATGCACAAGCTTCAGTAACCGACTCGACCAACTGGAAGAGAGAGTATCAGCGATTGAGGATCAAATGAATGAAATGAAGCGAGAAGAGAAATCTAAAGAAAAAAGAAAAAAAAGAAATGAACAAAGCCTGCAAGAAGTATGGGATTATGTAAAAAGACCAAATCTACGTCTGATTGGGGTGCCTGGAAGTGAGGGGGAAAATGGAACCAAGTTGGAAAACACTCTTCAGGATATCATCTAGGAGAACTTCCCCAACCTAGTAGGGCAGGCCAACATTCAAATTCAGGAAATACAGAGAACACCACAAAGATACTCCTCGAGAAGAGCAACTCCAAGACACATAATTGCCAGATTCACCAAAGTTGAAATGAAGGAAAAATCTTAAGGGCAGCCAGAGAGAAAGGTCGGGTTACCCACAAAGGGAAGCCCATCAGACTAACAGCAGATCTCTTGGCAGAAACTCTACAAGCCAGAAGAGAGTGGGGGCCAATATTCAACATTCTTAAAGAAAAGAATTTTCAACCCAGAATTTCATATCCAGCCAAACTAAGTTTCATAAGTGAAGGAGAAATAAAATCCTTTACAGACAAGCAAATGCTTGGAGATTTTGTCACCATCAGGCCTGCCTTACAAGAGACCCTGAAGGAAGCACTAAACATGAAAAGGAACAACCAGTACCAGCCATTGCAAAAACATGCCAAAATGTAAAGACCATCAAGGCTAGGAAGAAACTGCATCAACTAACGAGCAAAATAACCAGTTAATATCATAATGGCAGGATCAAGTTCACAGATAACAATATTAACCTTAATTGTAAATGGACTAAATGCTCCAATTAAAAGACACAGACTGGCAAACTGGATAAAGAGTCAAGACCCATCAGTTTGCTGTATTCAGGAGACCCATCTCACATGCAGAGACATACATAGGCTCAAAATGAAGGGATGGAGGAAGATCTACCAAGCAAATGGAGAACAAAAAAAAGCAGGGGTTGCAATATTAGTCTCTGATAAAACAGACTTTAAACCATCAAAGATCAAAAGAGACAAAGAAGGTCATTACATAATGGTAAAGGGATCAATTCAACAGCAAGAGCTAACTATCCTAAATATATATGTACCCAATACAGGAGCACCCAGATTCATAAAGCAAGTCCTTAGAGACTTACAAAGAGACTTAGATTCCCATACAATAATAATGGGAGACTTCAACACCCCACTGTCAATATTAGACAGATCAACAAGACAGAAAGTTAACAAGGATATCCAGGAATTGAACTCATCTCTGCAGCAAGCAGACCTAATAGACATCTACAGAACTCTCCACCCCAAATCAACAGAATATACATTCTTCTCAGCACCACATCACACTTATTCCAAAATTGACCACATAATTGGAAGTAAAGCACTCCTCAGCAAATGTGCAAGAACAGAAATTATAACAAACTGTCTCTCAGACCACAGTGCAATCAAACTAGAACTCACGACTAAGAAACTCAATCAAAACCGCTCAACTACATGGAAACTGAATAACCTGCTCCTGAATGACTACTGGGTACATAATGAAACGAAGGCAGAAATAAAGATGTTCTTTGAAACCAATGAGAACAAAGATATAACATACCAGAATCTCTGGGACACATTTAAAGCAGTGTGTAGAGGGAAATTTATAGCACTAAATGCCCACGAGAGAAAGCTGGAAAGATCTAAAATTGACACTCTAACATCACAATTAACAGAACTAGAGAAGCAAGAGCAAACACATTCAAAAGCTAGCAGAAGGCAAGAAATAACTAAGATCAGAGCAGAACTGAAGGAGATAGAGACACAAAAAACCCTCCAAAAAATTAATGAATCCAGGAGTTGGTTTTTTGAAAAGATCCACAAAATTGATAGACCGCTAGCAAGACTAATAAAGAAGAAAAGAGAGAAGAATCAAAGAGACGCAATAAAAAATGATAAAGGGGATATCACCACCGACCCCACAGAAATACAAACTACCATCAGAGAATACTATAAATACCTCTACGCAAATAAACTAGAAAATCTAGAAGAAATGGATAATTTCCTGGACACTTACACTCTCCCAAGACTAAACCAGGAAGAAGCTGAATCCCTGAATAGACCAATAGCAGGCTCTGAAATTGAGGCAATAATTAATAGCCTACCAACCAAAAAAAGTCCAGGACCAGATGGATTCACAGCTGAATTCTACCAGAGGTACAAGGAGGAGCTGGTACCATTCCTTCTGAATTTATTCCAAACAATAGAAAAAGAGGGAATCCTCTCTAACTCATTTTATGAGGCCAACATCATCCTGATACCAAAGCCTGGCAGAGACACAACAAAAAAAGAGAATTTAGACCAATATCCCTGATGAACATCGATGCAAAAATCCTCAATAAAATACTGGCAAACCAGATCCAGCAGCACATCAAAAAGCTTATCCACCATGATCAAGTGGGCTTCATCCCTGGGACGCAAGGCTGGTTCAACATATGCAAATCAATAAACGTAATCCAGCATATAAACAGAACCAAAGACAAAAACCACATGATTACCTCAATAGATGCAGAAAAGGCCTTTGACGAAATTCAACAGCCCTTCATGCTAAAAACGCTCAATAAATTCGGTATTGATGGAACATATCTCAAAATAATAAGAGCTATTTATGACAAACCCACAGCCAATATCATTCTGAATGGGCAAAAACTGGAAAAATTCCCTTTGAAAACTGGCACAAGACAGGGATGCCCTCTCTCACCACTCCTATTCAACATAGTGTTGGAAGTTCTGGCTAGGGCAATCAGGCAAGAGAAAGAAATAAAGGGTATTCAGTTAGGAAAAGAAGAAGTCAAATTGTCCCTGTTTGCAGATGACATGATTGTATATTTAGAAAACCCCATTGTCTCAGCCCAAAATCTCCTTAAGCTGATAAGAAACTTCAGCAAAGTCTCAGGATACAAAATTCATGTGCAAAAATCACAAGCATTCTTATACACCAGTAACAGACAAACAGAGAGCCAAATCATGAATGAACTTCCATTCACAATTGCTTCAAAGAAAATAAAATACCTAGGAATCCAACTTACAAGGGATGTAAAGGACTCTTCAAGGAGAACTACAAACCACTGCTCAGTGAAATAAAAGAGGACACAAACAAATGGAAAAACATTGCTCATAGATAGGAAGAATCAATATCGTAAAAATGGCCATACTGCCCAAGGTAATTTATAGATTCAATGCCATCCCCATCAAGCTACCAATGAGTTTCTTCACAGAATTGGAAAAAACTGCTTTAAAGTTCATATGGAACCAAAAAAGAGCCTGCATTGCCAAGACAATCCTAAGTCAAAAGAACAAAGCTGGAGGCATCACGCTACCTGACTTCAAACTATACTACAAGGCTACAGTAACCAAAACAGCATGGTACTGGTACCAAAACAGAGATATAGACCAATGGAACAGAACAGAGCCCTCAGAAATAATACCACACATCTACAGCCATCTGATCTTTGACAAACCTGAGAAAAACAAGAAATGGGGAAAGGATTTCCTATTTAATAAATGGTGCTGGGAAAATTGGCTAGCCATAAATAGAAAGCTGAAACTGGATCCTTTCCTTACTCCTTATACGAAAATTAATTCAAGATGGATTAGAGACTTAAATGTTAGACCTAATACCATAAAAATCCTAGAGGAAAACCTAGGTAGTACCATTCAGGACATAGGCATGGGCAAAGACTTCATGTCTAAAACACCAAAAGCAACGGCAACAAAAGCCAAAATTGACAAATGGGATCTAATTAAACTAAAGAGCTTCTGCACAGCAAAAGAAACTACCATCAGAGTGAACAGGCAACCTACAGAATGGGAGAAAATTTTTGCAATCTACTCATCTGACAAAGGGCTAATATCCAGAACCTACAAAGAACTCAAACAAATTTACAAGAAAAAAACAACCCATCAAAAAGTGGGCAAAGGATATGAACAGACATTTCTCAAAAGAAGACATTCATACAGCCAACAGACACATGAAAAAATGCTCATCATGACTGGCCATCAGAAAAATGCAAATCAAAACCACAATGAGATACCATCTCACACCAGTTAGAATGGCAATCATTAAAAAGTCAGGAAACAGGTGCTGGAGAGGATGTGGAGAAATAGGAACGCTTTTACACTGTTGGTGGGATTGTAAACTAGTTCAACCATTATGGAAAACAGTATGGCGATTCCTCACGGATCTAGAACTAGAAGTACCATATGACCCAGCCATCCCATTACTGTGTATATACCCAAAGGATTATAAATCATGCTGCTATAAAGACACATGCACACGTATGTTTATTGCGGCACTATTCACAATAGCAAAGACTTGGAATCAACCCAAATGTCTATCAGTGACAGACTGGATTAAGAAAATGTGGCACATATACACCATGGAATACTATGCAGCCATAAAAAAGGATGAATTTGTGTCCTTTGTAGGGACATGGATGCAGCTGGAAACCATCATTCTCAGCAAACTATCGCAAGAACAGAAAACCAAACACCGCATGTTCTCACTCATTGGTGGGAACTGAACAATGAGATTACTTGGACTCGGGAAGGGGAACATCACACACCAGGGCCTATCATGGGGGCGGGGGAGGGATTGCATTGGGAGTTATACCTGACGTAAATGACGAGTTGATGGGTGCTGACGAGTTGATGGGTGCAGCACACCAACATGGCACAAGTATACATATGTAACAAACCTGCACGTTATGCACATGTACCCTACAACTTAAAGTATAATAATAATAAAAAGAAAAGAAAAAAGAAAAAGATAAATCAAGTTTAGCCTAAAGCTGCCTCCTTACATATTTTAAGTTCAGCCTAAAGGTTTTTCTGTACATCATGAACTATAACAAGTGGAGGTGTAAACAGACTGTAGTCTACACTTGTACTAATCACTGAGTTTTGGCCAGTCAAATGTAGCCAACTGTTCAAACCCTGTTCAAATAAGGCGAACCAATCAGCTATTTCTGTACCTCACTTCCGTTTTCTGTACCTCACTTTCCTTTCTCTGTCCATAAATCTTCCTCCACCATGTGGCTGTGCTGGAGTCTCTGAGCCTACTCTGGCTCAGAAAGCTACCCGATTTGTGAATCATTCGTTGCTTACTCACTTAAGCTCCTTTAAATTTAATTCAGCTGAAGTTTTTCTTTTATCAGGTGGTGTCAGAGCAGGATCTGAAGTAGAGCTTCTAATGACCCCCAGGAGTGCTGAGTGACCGAAGCCAGGTATCTGCAGGACCCATTTGTGTCTGTTGATCTCTCAGATCAGCTGGAAGTCATGGTAAGTTTTTCTCCAATGTCAGAGCTCAACGGATTTGTGTTTTGAGCTCTCCGAGTTTCTTTGAGCGAATTTCTGTTCCAAACTGGGTTTGGACGTCATGACAGAAGCTGGGCTGGTTCGAGGAATGGATTTGATCCAGTAATTAACTGGCTTAGATTCAGTAAGAGGCCTCTGACATCTGACTAGGTCAGAAAGAAACTGGTAGTAAATGGTAATATTGCAGGGGGTGTAAAATTTGGCTATCGAAAATTCACAAGGATTTTTGTGTTTTACCCCTTTGTTTCTTTCTTTTTTCTTTTCTTTTTTTTTTTTTTTTTGAGACAGAGTCTCACCTTGTTGCCCAGGCTGGAGTGCAGTGGCTCAATCTCAGGTCACTGCAAACTCTGCCCAGGTTCAAATGATTCTACTGCCTCAGCCTCCTAAGTAGCTAGGATTACAGGCGTCTGCCACCATGCCCTGCTAATTTTTGTATTTTTAGTAGAGATGGGGTTTCACCATGTTGGCCAGGCTGGTCTTGAACTCCTGACCTCGGGTGATCCAGCCACCTCGGCCTCCCAAAGTGCTGGGATTACAAGCACGAGCCACTGCAGCCTTGTTTAATTTTTCTTACACACTTTGGTAGGAGAAAAATCACTGGCTAAGTTGATCAAAGGAACCTGAGTGCAAAGCCAAAATCTGAGGTAAAAATTGGATCCTTAATTTCTGAAGTACTGAGTTCCTTCTGGCTAATACATGCATAAGTGTTAGGCCCCGGAAGCAGCAAAGTCTTACAGAAATGGCGAAATCTTGCTAAAGATAACTTGGAGTGGAATGTTCCAAATGAACAAAACTGCACTGAAGTGCATTTGAAAATCAGGGCTCCCAAGTTAGTCTCATCTAGGGATGATGAGACTGTTGATATTCAGAAGCTTCTTAAAAGATTTCAGTATTTTTATTTGAAGACTTTACAAAAGGCAAATAGAAAGCTTATGGGACTCATTGACTTAAAAAATTAAATCTGCTAACCTTTCAGCTTAGTCATGATCCCGATCCAAAGGAAATAGACCGCAGCACCAGTCGGCTGACTTTGGGTGAGTAGTAGGTTCATTTTACCTGGTAAAGAATGGGATTGGGTTAGAGGCCTTCCCCATCAGTAAAGTCCCTCTTGGTTAAACATGGATTTGGCACTACAGGGTTAACCACTATTCTCTTTGGAGTGATCTGCCTTGCACTCCTTGCTAACACCAGTGGGTGATAGGATTAGGCGTGTACCAGGCCATAGAACATGGGGAACTTTTTCTCCCCAAAGGGGAAAATTTGAGAGCTGATGGGACTGCTGGAAAAGATCCCTTCATGACCAACAATCAGCCGTCTGAACTTTTGATTCAGTATCCCTGCAATGGGTGGGTCTTTCTTTGGCCTCCCCGAGCTCCTCATCTTCCCCACTCTGCCACAGGCAATGCTTTTCTCCCTTTCTCTTCTTTCCCTTTTCTGTTAGTCAGGGCGGCCATCTTGCCCAAATATCACATGTTGAAACTCCTTTAATCCACTTTGAATGTATTAAAGATGACAGGTACCAACTGGGGGCAAGTTTGAGCCTCACCAGTTCGATAGTGGCTGCTAAGCAGAGTGGCTAATGTCTATGTTTTGTCACATGTATTTTGCTCTAGCCAGAATGGAAAACGTTAATTTGGGTCTTCCATGAAGCTAGTTGGGTGGCAACTTGCAAAATTGAGAGGATTTTGCCTATGGTTACAAACTTTGTTACAGGTTCCTGAAACAAAAAACTGGATGAGGTCTCCATCTTGTTTTATGTCCTTGGGAGCTTGACCTTCTAACCATATGGCAGTACTTTCTCTTGGTTTCTGCCATTCTAGGGAAGAGGAATTTGGGGGTTCATATCATAGTTAGCTCTAAATATTATTTAGAGTAGTTAAAAGCCATTGCAAGCTCAAAATTGACTGCTCTAGACTCTTTGTGGGAAGAGGAATGGAAACTGCCCAATGTTTTAGCTCAGCAGCGGAGACTTTGCCATTTTATAATGGCAGCCTGGGTTCAATCCCAGCTTAGAGAATGAGTACATTCCGGTGGACATCTCTGTGACCTTTACCATTTGTTGATTCTCTTTCCCTGCATTAACAACTTCTGGCTTCCCTTCTTAAATTTTCCTTTCTCTGAGCTACCTTTAAAGATTCTTAATTTTGTAAAAATTGAAAATACCTCATACACTCATGGTTAAGTCATAACCTCAGTTGAGATTTGTTGGTTTCACTTGTAGGGTTACTTTTGGTAAAGTTTAAAAGCCAAATATATTGGCTGTTTGGCCTAGCTAAAGAAGAGTAATGAGAAATGAAAAGGACATTTTTGTTAGACAGTGCTATGGTTAAAAGTCAGTTTAATTAAAGCTGACTTGGATACGTATATCCAAGCTATATGTATATTTAAATGGCGTTTATGGGTTTTTATTCTCTTCTTGGATCTTATTTTTCTGAAGAAAAAAGGTTTGTTTGTTTTTTCTTCTCAGCCAACTGAATTGTTTTTCTCCATTTTGTCTTCTTGCCACTCTTAATGCACACATGAGAAGACTTAAGTAACTCCCAATAGTCTGGGACTTCTTAGGAAAAACAGAGGAAGTGCCATAGACCCAGTTTTGGGAAAACAACTAGGTTTCCCTCATGAAACCCCAGGAATTGAAAGTAAATAGATTTTGCATTGTGTTATCTGATGGTTTTCAGTTTGGGGGGTATCAAAAATTACTTGCATTGTGAGAGAACTTTTGTGTGTAATAACTAGGTAGGAAGTATACTTTTAGAGATGGCTAATGGCAGTTATCGGGGGATATTTCTCATGCTTGAATCAGAGAAGCATGCTCTTGGCCACCTAGAAGGTACGGAAAAATCCCCACCCACTACTGGGAGTCAAATTAATTGACTCCCACGGGGGACAGGCTGATTGCAAAATGAGCTGATTGGTTTTGGGTTGCCATGCAATTAAACGCATGGTAAAGCATTGCACTGTCTTCTCCTATAGCATTTTCCTCTTTTGGGGGATCCAGGATGTGATATAAAATTGGGACCCTTGATTTTGGAGATCTGTTTTTGTCATCCAGTTGTGCCTCCTTATTAGGTCCTAGAAACTGCATCCTTTCCTGGCCCTGCTCCTTGAAGGACTCCACCCTGAAGCCAGTAATCCAATTAAGAAACTTAAAAACTGGCAAATGAAAAATCTTACAACTACTGGATCTTTTTCTGTCTATGTAGTTGTATATGTGTTATGTGTGTGATGTTTATATAAATGAACTCTAAGTAATTGGCTTAAAGAAAAATAAGGTTTAAATACAATATTTTGAAAGAAAAAACTGTAATGCCTTGTAGTTCACGTGACTTTAGTAATCTGAGAAATAAAAACAGTTTTAAAGATTATTGGTAAAATAAAGACATTTGATCTAAATTAGGAAGGTCAGGCTAGGTGCAGTGGCTCATGCTTGTAAGCCCAGCACTTTGGGAGGCCAAGGCAGGTGGATCCCTTGAGTCAGGAGTTCAAGACCAGCCTGGCCAGCATGGTAAAGCCCCATCTCTACTAAAAATACAAAAATTAGCCAGGCATGGTGGCATGTGCCTGCAATCCCACTTACTCAGGAGGCTGAGGCAAGAGAATTGCTTGAGCCTGGGAGGTGGAGGTTGCAGTGAGCCGAGATCGCACCGCTGCACTCCAGCCTGGGTGACAGAGCAAGACTCCATCTCAAACAATAATAATAATAATAAAATAAGTGAATAAATTAGGTAGGCCAGATATTAGGTTTACTAAATGGTTTAAGGTCATAAACTGCTTCTTTGGCTTTTGAAAATTGTTCAAGTTGCCTGCTTCACAGCTAGGTCAGACCCAGGGACATGTGGAATTAACGACACCACTAGCTATACTGAAAAGAGTCAGACCTTATCTGTACTTCTGTCTGGTGTCCTAGGCTCCACACTTAGTACATAATTAAAATCACTTAACAGAGTTTTCACCAAAAATTAAAATTGCTAAGAATTAACATTGTAACTTGTAATTAAGACTACTTAAAAAAGTTTTACATGCAAAGTGTGTAAGGAAAGTAAAATGTGCTTTTACTAAAAGATTATTACAAGGCATGGAAATGTAAATTTTTGCCTAGTTTAGAGAGCTAAAGTATTGTTTTAAATCAGATAGGATAAAGCTAAAGGTTTGAACAAGTTGTGAAACATTTGTGAAAAATTAATTGTAACAGAGATTCTGTGTATGAGCATATTGGCTAAATTTAAAGGGGTATTATTCAGTTTTTTCTGTAAGTTGAATATTGGAATAAAAGCACAACAGTTTCCTTAGAGCACTGATCTGCTGTTTAACAAAAATTGTAAAGGGTTATAAAAAAAGACATGACAATCTTATCTTACGGTCAGACATTAAAATTGAACATATTTGTCTATAAGGTTTTATTAAGAATGGGGTTTGATATCAACAATGCATTAATGCAATGGTAAAATTAGCTTTCTCTCTTGAACAAGATTTTTATGCTATATTTTTAAAAATTAAACATTTTTGTTTGCCTTTTGAATAAACTACCAGAAAAAGAAGGGAAAGACAGGAGACAGATTGTCTGGAAAGCTAAGTCTTCCCTCCATCAATGAATAAAGGTTTATGCCTTCTGTATTTTTGAGTCATCATTTTGGCTAAATGAATGACTCAAGATGACCTGAGATTCTATTTCATAATATCAAGTGTTTTAAACCTTAACATATTTGATGAGCTTCCCAAAATCAAATTTCAGGTTCAAAATTGTCTTTTCTGACCTCTAACTCTGAGGTGCTACAGAGAACCCCTGAAGCATCCAAAAGAGAGGTTAACAGGATTATTTGACATGTTAAGTTACATAAGAAGCATTGTCAAAATAAAAACTAATGTTTAACCTTCTTCAGGCTATATTTTAGTGAATGATACTAATATATGTTCCAAAATTGTATGGGATTTCTAAAATTCTAATATATCTGAATATATGCTATCAGTCATAATTATGGTTATGTTAAGTTATTGTAAACCACAGAAATAACCAAATTTTCTCGTCAATCTTGTTTTAAACTATGCCTGTTTAAAGTCATTTCCACAGTTATTTGCTTACTACTGATGCTGTAAGATCTTGGTGTGTGTGTATATGTGTTTAGATGTGTTTACACATATGTACATGTATTATGTTTTATGTTGTGTCTACATGGCAAAATCTGGCATAGCTGGCCAAAAATTCCTTAAAGAATTCTATTTAGATAAATGAGCACTCATTAACGAAAATTGTTTTCATTCACATGAGTTAAGTAAATATTGGATATATTAATTGGCTTCAAAATTGTTGATAACATAAAATTAAAAATGTCTTCAAAATTGTCAACATATATTTTTTGCCTGGGATTACTGATTAGACAGTTTTTTATTTGCCTCTGTTAGATCCTTTAAGATCACAAAGCTGTGAACCCAGCCTAAAACAGAATGATTTTTGTGCAATTCTTTGATAAGTAAGATTATTTTAATATTGTTGATTCAGTAAAAACAGCTATAGCCTGTGAGTTATCAACCAAATACCTATTTATTTAACATTAAGGCTCTTACTTAGGTAAACACTTGATATTAACAGGCTACCAAATTGGTTAATAAAAGAACTTAATGACTAGCTCTAATACCTCAATTTTCATAGTAAACTCTAGATATAATTGTTAAAAAAAAAATAGGTGATTATACATATAAAATCTAGATATAATTATTTTTAAAAATTAGGTGATTGTAAATAGAATAAATGTTTACAAATAAACTTTTCATGTAATCTAAAATCTTAAAGTTATGGTAAATTAAATAATAGGTACTCATTAAATGTCTGGTTCATATCCAAATAAGAAAAAACAAACAAATTGCAAATAAATATAAGTTTGTTCTTGGCTTCTTCAATTTTATAATAATACTAAATATATTTATGTCTATTAATCAAAATATAAATAATATGAAAAAAAATTTATTTGAGAAAGAATCTTATGTAGTAAATTGTTGTCCTCAAGCAAAATGACTAGTTATTTAAGAAACAGAAAGTATAGAAAAAAGCAAAAAGCACAAATATGTCAACTATGGTCCAAGTAAGTCATAAAAAGGTTCATAAAGGGGGAAGTTATGAAATAAATTTTGTGTATGATCAAGTTGTTTATAATTAGAAGGGAATTATTTATAAATATTTCTAAAGATTGAAATTTGATACTAAAAATACACTAATACTAAATCAAAAAAATGTGGCCCTCTATTTAGAACAACAAGGTTTTTTTGAAGTATTGGTCTGCTCTTAATAAAATTGCAAGAGGTTTTTATTTTTAATTCTAAAATCTGTTTTTTTTTAACAACAATCTTCTAAACTGCAGCCTGTGTCTATATCTGCCACATTTCCTGAGATCTAATTAATTTCCCTAGTTTTGGCTTAAAAATATGGTCCTCTTTATTTATAATGGTAATTCATTCCTTGAGGTAAAGTTTTCCTTTTGAAATTTCTCAAATTTATGTCTCAGAAGTTCAACTTCTGCTGTACCTTGCAGCACATGACTTGCAGCAAAAGATCCTTGCCTTTTGAACTTTCTCCCCTTGAAAAGGTGTATGTTTTTGCTTGGCTGGGGTGATAATTCTCTCCTTCAACCTTTTTTGTCAACTCTTACATTTTTCTTTTTCCCGCCAGTTCTAACTGCTGTTATGGTCTGATGCTGAAGTGTTTCTCTTAAAAGCCTAGAAAAGCAATGTTTTCCTCCAGTATAATTTGATTCTATACTGTTGGCTTTTCTCAATATTTCTGAATTGTACCGGGTAACCAGGAAACTTTTCCATGCTGTTACTAAGAGCCATGTATTTTCCTTCTCGAGGTACTAGTTTTCTTGTTTACATTCTTCTATAATACAGTGTACACTCACAATCTTGGACATATTCTTCCTGCGTATGATTAAAATCAAGCACATTTTTAATTAGGTTCAACTTCCAAGTTATATTAGTGAGATTCCAGTGAGGAGAAACAATCATTCTGCAGAAGATTTTCTTTTTAACTTTTTGGTTACTGAGCCAAAAAAAAAAAAAAATTATCGAGATAATTTATAGTGTTGTGTTTATTAGGTTTTTGATTACTTAGAAAAACTGATATTGAAAAAGTTTAAGGTGTTTACATCCATGTAACAACTTTCTGTACTGCTTCTGAAGCCTTGACTATCACTTTAGTTAAGTGAATGACTATTATTTTTCAGTGATCTGTGATTCTATTTCAATCAAATATTTTAAGTTTTTTAATATCATTGACAAACTTCCCCAAAATCAAATCCTAACCTAAGTCTTAATGACCCAGAATTAACCTTGGGATTTTCTAGCTGGGCCCCTGGAAAGTCTCAAGAGATACACCTCTCATCTTGTAAATGGGGATATTAAATGATTACTGTTATTCGGTAAATCATACAAGAAACATTGTCAAATGATAAGTGATACCAGATCTTCTTTTGGTTGCATTTATTGGTATGTTGTTGATATTAAAGTTTTGAAAATTCTGTAAATTTATAAAAAATAAAAGATGAGAAAAAAGAAAAAAGTATAAACAAATTTATAGAAATATATCTTAGTCATAATTCTGGTTATCTTAAAATGCTATATATAATAGAAATAACTAAATTTCCTTGTTGATTATAAACTTTAATCAGATCTTTAACTATGGCTAGTCTAAGTTTTTGTCATCCACAGTTTTGAATTCTTCTCTAAAAACATTTACAATCAGATTAATGGAAAAGATTCTAACAAATACTCTTAAATACAGGTTTCTGTTAACTTTAAGATTAATGGACTAAATAAAAATGTCCAGATCTCTAATAAATAAATTGATGGGTTCATGAAACTAGTAATCAAGATCAATCAGGTCAAAATTAATTACATGAATTAAGTAATTGATAAAGATGTTTTTGGCCAGGCATGGTGGCTTATGCCTGTAATCCCAAGACCAGTGGATCACAAGGTCAGGAGATCAAGACCATCCTGGCTAACATGGTGAAACCCTGTCTCTACTGAAAATACAAAAAAATAGCTGGGCATGGTGGTGGGCATCTGTAGTCCCAGCTACTCAGGAGGCTGAGGCAGGAGGTGGAGAACCCGGGAGGCGGAGCTTGCAGTGAGCTGAGATTGTGCCACTGTACTCCAGCCTGGGCAACAGAGCAAGACTCTGTCTTAAAAAAAAAAAAAAAAAAAGGAAAAGATGCTTTTAATGGCCAGGCATGGTGGCTCACACTTGTAATCCCAGAACTTTGGAAGGCTGAGGCAGGTGGATCACTTGAGGTCAGGAGTTCAAGACCAGCCTAGCCAACATGGTGAAACCACATCTCTACTAAAAGTGTATAAAATTAGCCAGGTGTGGTGGTGAGCACCTGTAATTCCAGTTACTCAGGAGGCTGAGGCAGGAGAATAGTTTGAACCCAGGAGGCGGAGGTTATTGTGAGCTGAGATCATGCCACTGTACTTCAGCCTGGGTGACCAAACAAGACTCCATCCCCCCCAAAAAAAATAATATTTGTGTAACTTTTATTTAAAACTTTGTTGATTCTTGTCTTAAATGTTTTGTTCTCCAGACTTAAGAACATTTTTTCTCTTTATCTATAATTTACAGCAATTTGATAAAGTATACTTTTTTAAACAAAGATAAAAGCATTTGCTTTTTCTCCTTACTTGATTCTTCCAGAATTCAAAAACTATTTGTGAGTATTCTTATGGCAGTATGATTATTTGCCTAAGTGCAATGAAAATCCATTCTCTTCAGCGGGGCACAATGGCTCATGCCTGTAATCCCAGCACTTTGGGAGGCCAAGGCGGGTGGATCACTTGAGGTCAGGAGCTCAAGACCTGCCTGGCCAACAAGGCAAAACCCCATCTCTACTAAAAAAAAATACAAAAATTAGCTGATCATGGTGGCTCATACTTGTAATCCCAGGTATTCAGGAGGCTGAGGCAGAAGAATTGATTGAACCTGAGAGGCAGAGATTGCAGCGAGCCAAGATCACACCACTGTACTCTAGCCTGGGAGACAGAGCGAGACCACATCTCAAAAAAAAAGAAAGAAAAAAAAATCCATTCTCTTTCTATAGCAGAATATAATTGATTATATTACCAAGGCTTTGACTAAAATGTCATATTTGAAGAATGCATAAAATGCCTGACTTCAAGAGTTACCAGCCTTACAATGAGTACATTAAAGTTGTTATTTCCTGGCACAGGAACCTTAAAACTGTAAGCAAAATCTAAAGTCTGCCTTAGTTTGGCTTCCCAGTCTCAAAGTTTTAAATCTGAGGTTCTTATGTGATCAATGTTAAAATTTTTAAAAACCTATGTTTCTAAAGTAAAGTTATAATATACCTCTTAATAAATGATAACTTTCTACATTGTGTTTGAGTTCTTGTTGTTTACCTATAGGCTAGTATAGACCTAAATTCTTCTGGGTTCCTCTATTCCAACTTTCCCTCATAAAATTACCAAAACATGAACTGTTCTATTCCTAAAGCTGAAAGTGGACAAATTTTAAGGAACATGTCTCATGCCTGATATATGTACCACACAGAAAGTTGACCAAATGGCCTGATGCCATAACCAGAGGCATTCAAACTGCACACCAGAATGAGAAATTGATGTTATTCATGCGATAGACAGCTTTTCCTAAGATATCAGAACAAGACCTCATATCAGAATGAGACTACCTTAATGCTACCTTTTCTCCTTTGATAAAAATAGTGCTGCAATTAAAATTTCACAATCAGTAGCAATTTGAGGTAACTTAACAAAATGTGACATAAGAAATTCTTTTAGTCCGCCTAATGAGCAGTTTTGAGAATATTCCTAACACAGCTTTTTGTTCAAATTGCACTGGTGGTCCCTTTTGTAGAGTTGGCATTCTCCATTTTAATTCAGTCCAGCCATAAATTGCTACTTGATGGCTACAACAGGTCTCACCCACCTTCCCCCATAGTCTTTTGATTTTGCATTTATTTGATTTGATTTGATTTGTCTAGTTTGTTGCCCTTAGGCTTGGGCTTTTAGTTCAAAACCATTATACAAACTAAATTTATTATGTTCTTGATAAATTTTGTGTTATAATTTTAAGTTTTGTCCTTTTTACCTGTCTAACCTTTGTAAAGCTAGCTTTACCAACAGGATCATGTTAGCACAACCCTTTAGGATGATTTATAGTAACTATGGAACTAGTAAGATGGAGCTTGATGTTGGAGTCCAGAAAAGCCTACCATAAGAAAATTTTTACTTCTGGCTCCTTTGTTGCTCAAATGTGGTCCAGGTCCTGACCTTCCCCCTGATGCAGAACAGAGACAATGGCAACTGGTCCATCCCAGCACCACTGGACAATTAAGCCTAACTTCAATATGGTTGATCAGCAATGGTTTTGAAGAAAGATCTTGATCAAAAGGAAGACACAAGAAAGAAGATTATGCAAACTGGGCCATTCCTATTATACCTGACTAAATCCAAATTGAAGGGCACAGGGGGAAAAAAATTTGGGGCACATAACACCTGCTCCAAGAATTACATTGTTCACAAGCCCAACTGCTGAAACTGCCTGTTGTAACCTGAAACCAGTTTTATCTAACAGCTACTGAAACAATCTGCTGTGACTCTACCCACCACCATCCCTCACTAATCAGAGCCATCAGCTCTCCAAAACTTTACTAGTGCAAAATAACTTTCTTTCAAAATGATACATAACATTTATCCTTTTTGTAAAACCTCCCATGTTTTCTTTGTTCTTTGGACAGACCTAAGACTACCCACTCTGTGTGTATGCCCCAATTTGCAATTCTTGCTTCCAAATAAAATGTTTTAAATTTAGAGGTTCATCTCTAATCTTTTATTTTATCTTTTATTTGACATTGACAAGCTGAAAGTTCCCTCCATTCCATTTCTCTGACACCTCTAGTGTGCCATCCTCACCTGCTTGCAGAGCTGGCTATAGGCAGTGGGAAGCGGGACAGCAGGGAGGAGGCATGCCGTTAGTTCATCAGCAGCACACAGATCCCCTACTCATATTCACTGGACAGAATTTAGTCACATGACCATGTCAACCTGCATGTAGTCCAGCCTTGTGTTCTGAAAGAAGAGGAAACTGGAATCTGGTCGACCACTAGCAGCCTTTCTATCTTTTTGTACTGAATTCTGGAGTATCCCCTGCCTTGTTCTTCTACATCACTAATTTTCTATGTATGTTATCATGATACTAATCCTAATCATTAAGTTATTTAGTGTATTTTGACAATCATATATTTCATTGCCAAGATCTAATTATTTCATTTCTATAATCACTTGTTCTTGATATACTTTCATTCCTCTTGAGATATTTCCTTCTTCTAAAACCTTTTCTTCAGGCTGGGCGCAGTGGCTCACGCCTGTAATCCCAGCACTTTGGGAGGCCGAGTCAGGTGGATCACTTGAGACCAGGAGTTTGAGACCAGCCTGGCCAACATGGTGAAACCCCGTCTCTATTGCAAATACAAAAATCAACTGGGCATGGTGGTGCTGCGCCTATAATCCCAGATACTCAGGAGGCTGAGCAGGAGAATCGCCTGAAGCCGGGAGACAGAGGTTGCAGTGAGCCGAGATCGCGCCACTGCACTCCAGCCTGGGCACCAGAGTGAGACTTCATCTCAAAAAGTAAAAGTAAATAAATAAATAAAATCTCTTCATTCCATTAACTCTATTTCCTTGGTGCCAGTATTCAATTGTGACTTTTCTCACAATTGTTTGTGTCTTGTTTGAATACCTATCTTTGACTTAAGGTTCTCTAAGATCCTTCAGTGAGCGTTATCTTTGTTACCTGCAAGCAGTGAAGGCTGTCTCCAGGGCTGGGGAGATGGAGGGAATACTACTGGGCTGAGTGTGCCAGTAGTTAGTGTTCTATCCATGGGAGGTCCCCAATGCTTCTGGGGCTACCCTCACACTCCTATTCAAGTGCCCGCTCCCAAAGTTGCCTGCTGCTGGGTGAAGGAGGGACAGAGCCAACAATCTCAACTCTGGTTCCTGTCAATGAAAGAAAAAAAATCAGGCTTTTTGATCATTAAAGTTAGTTTTATTCAGAAGTCTCACTGAGTATTGTAACCTAGCAGAGCCTTTCACAGGATTTCTGTTAGACTGCTCCAAAGCAATGTGGCAGCCCACAGCTTCTATACTGGCGGTGGAGTTTTTGCGTATGCTCAGAAGTTACATTAGAGCAGAATCTCCTCAACGTTTGGGTGCACCTGGTTATAGATTATAGAGGCATAATCTCTACATTATGTAATTATGTAATCTCTAATTATATAAGTTACCCTGGAGTAGAATCTCCTCAAAGTTTGGGTACACCTGGTTATAGATTATAGAAGCATAATCTCTCTCTTGAACATTGTCTTATGTACAACAAGAGGCAAAGGCTAGGATCATTGAACTTATCTTTTTCTTAAAATGTAGTGATTTAGGCAAGAGGCATGGCAGCCTGTGCTCTATTCTACTTATCATCTTCAGAGCATTCTTCCGGAGGGCTGCACTCAGCCACTGAGTCAGGGGCTTCGTGAAATTCTGCTGGCAAGGAGAATAAGCAAACGTGGCTTCGTATGTGTAGTATTTTGTCTCACGTTCCCAAGAGGTTTGCCTGCTGTGGCTCCAGGGCCCTCTGCTCTTTCTACGTGCCTCCTCCCTGCTGGAAGCACTCCATGAGCGCCCACCACTTTCTCACCGGTCCTCCACTGCACACGGTGTGGGCTAGAGTTTCCTCCGCTCACCAAATCCCATCTTTCATCCTTCAAAGAGTCCTTGTATTTTCTGGACCATTAAGGGTAATGTGACAGGATTCTGGGGATGCAGGGAAAGAGATGAGCCATGAGTTCAGGATGCCTCTCAAGTCCGTCTCACCACCACCCCATCATATTGTTCAGAACAACATTCCTACTTCTAGCCAGAAGCCGTGGCAAATATTTGGTGCAATTTTGAGGAGGAATCAGACAGAGGCAAAGAAAACAGCTCCTTGGTATCAGCTTCACTATGACTGCTGGTCAATGCATAGCAATTGCCAGAAGCACACCTTCTGTGAGGTTAAAGCTAAGGCAGGCAAGTGTCCCATCAGAAGGACATTGTAACACTGTGCCTCTATCCAGGAGCAATAGTGCCTCCCCTCTTAGAGAGAGCATCAGAAAAACAATTTAGAAATGTGTAACGCTGGCAATTCCAGTCTCCAGGCCTATTCGGAGGCTCCTTCTTCCCCTCACTGTTCACTCCTTGTGCTGGGGTCTCTGTATTTCCGTTCCAGCGCCTTTAGGTCTGGTTTCTGGCACTCCAGTCCTAGACTGAGCATAGGATGGGTCTAAGGAGCACCTTTGCCGTCATACAGAGCATGGAAACCCATTTCTTGGGGCGTCCCTCCAAGCACTCCTGGTTCTCCCCTGTTGCACCATCTCCTCCCCAGTGGCTGGTGCTCCCCGGTCACATTGTCTCCTCCCCGCAGTCCCCCGTCCCCAGGAGCATCGCAGGGCTTCCAAATGCCAATTCCACGTGCGGATACGGTACTCACTTACCCTGCTGACTATCCCAAATTAAGTGTGTGTGTGTTTATGTGATCTATCATGTGGGGTATGTATGTGGCATATGTGACTATGGTGTATGTGCTGTGTGTATGTGGTATATTGTGTGGATATGTGTGTGTGTTATTGTGTTATGTGTGATGTGTACTGTGTGTGGTATATGTAATGTGTGAGGTGTGTAGTGCGTGCTGTGTTACGTGATGTGTGTGATGTGTGTATGCTGTGTGTGTATTGTGTGTGTGTGGTGTATTGTGTAGGGTATGTGAGTGGCGTGTGTTGCGAGTGTGGTGTACTGTGTGGGGTGTGTGTATGCTCTGTGTTATGTGTATGTGGTGTGCGTGGTGTGCTGTGATGTGTGGTGTGTATATGTGGTGCGTTTGTGCTGTATTGTGTGGTATGTGTATAGGGTGTACTGTATGGGGTGTTAGCATGTGTGTCTGTATGTGATGTGTATTCTGTGGTGTGTGTGGTGTGTGTGGTGTGTGTGGTGCAGTGTGTGATGTGCATGTGTGGTGTGTGTGGGGGGTGTATTCTGTAGTGTGTGTGTGGTGTATATGGTGTGTGTGGCCTGTGTAGTGTGTGTGTGGTCCAGTGTGTGGTGCAGTGTTCGGCGTGTGTATGGTGTGTGTGTGGTGTATTCTGTGGTGTGTGATGTGTGTGGTGAAATGGGTGGTGTGTGTGTGGTGCGTAGCGTCTGTGTGTGGCGTGTGTGCTGTGTGTGTGTTTGAGTGGAGAGATCCTTCACCCTGAAGGATCCTGAACCTCTCTCTTCAGGACAGGTGAGGACACCTTAGCTGGTGGCTGTGTTTCCTGCCCTGGGGAGTCTGCGGATCGGAGCCCCACCATGGCTAGGTGTTACATATGTTAAATATGGCCTTTGACTTCAAAAAAGCGAGCACCGCCATTTCCAGGAATCGCCTGGGAACCATTCCAAAGGAGTTGTGCCAGCCGGGACAGAGCGCTGGGAAGCGGGGCCGCAGGAGCAACTCTGAACAGTCATTGGATGCGCTCTCCAATCAGCCGCTCTCCTCACCTCAAAGCAGGCACCAAGAGAGGGAGAGGCTCTGAGCCCATGTGGGTGAAACAGGGTGAGTCACGCAAATCTGCTGGACCCTGGTAGTCTCGGTAGATGCTGCCAGGAGGCCTCCCTCGTTACTCAGAGTGGGCCTTGAAGTTATGCCTTCCAGAGTGAGGTGCGCGAGCCAAGCAAAGGAGGAGGACTGGTCAGGAGCGGGGAGCTCCCTGTGACAATGGAATGAAAAGGGTGCTGCAGGGCGGGGCCAGGGCACAGTGTAGGGAGGGGAATCCGCAAACCAGGCAGGGCCCTCCAGCCAAGGGCATTAGTTGTGGGCCATCTTTCCTCCCCACCACAAGACTGGGAGTCCTCATCCTTTGCGCTTTGCAGTTTAGGAAGCAATCTCTAAAGAGCACAAAGCCTATTTAACAATGATAAAACTTCAGCTTTAAAGGGGCTGATGTGGCACCCTGGCACTAAAGCCAGGACACATGAGGGAGGAGATCTCTCTTCTCTCACTCAGCGGCTAGCCTCCCTTCTGAGGGCCCACCTCGGACTGACTGGAGGAGACCACTTGGAATGGCAAAGATGGGGGCAATGCAAAGGCCACAAGGATGGCTTCACAGACAAGATGTGGACTTGGCATTGGGCAGACCTGGATTTAAATCCCAGCTCTGCCTCAGTCCGTTTTCCATGAAATGAAGACACTTGTGCAAGGGTGCTGTGAGAATTCCAGTGGCGGAAGTGTACAACATTCCCCACTCAGAGTTGCATGGTCGGGACTGGGTGAACACTGTTACTACCCTTACCCTGTGTGGTGCAGCTGCATCAGGGCCAGCTGCCCTTCTCACAAGTGCCTATGCACAGAGAGCCCCCATTTCACCCCAAAGGACAACAATTCAGAGAATTACCATCTATCAAGCCAGGGGACTCCAATCAGAGGAAGGTGTCACTTCCTGGTAGGACAGCTGGAAGGGCAGGAGCTATTCACTGGGCGTAAGAGGAAGACACGGTACAGGTGGGGCATTTGTGAAGAGCAAGACAGGGAGCAGAGAAGTTTCCAGCAACCTGCTGCTCCCAGAGGAATAGGGCTGCCACACCTGGTATCAGGAAACTGGGGAACGGCCACAGCTCAGCTCTGCCACCCAAGAACCCCACGTGCCACTGCATAGGAAAAGACAACATTGTGGCCACAGAAGGGTGAGGGGCCCCACAGAACTGGGGATGCCAGGACACTGGGTCCAAGGGAAGCTGCCTTTTGCTCTGGCCTGTGCCTGGAAGCAAAACCATCATCCATAACTCCATCTAAGGATTCTTAGAGCAGATACTAGCTGGACCACAAGGGGCAGCCCAAACCTTTCTGTTCCATCCCATGGCCTAGCCCTTGCTGGCCCACAGCTCACAGAATCTGCTGGGGCTCCCCAGCTCAGGCAGTACAATATTCTGTTGACCATACGCTGACAGGTCAGGCACTGCTCTTCCTAGTTGGACCTGACACTAGTCATGATTTGCTCGCCTATGCGGAAGCCTGTGCATACAACAAAGCTTAGCCCTTCTCCCACGGAGGTGAACCCTTTGTTCCTCCCTCCTGCTTTCACCGCCCCCACACTACCCAAAGAAGAGGAAGGAAACAGAGTAGCTTTGTCAACCTTTTCTACCCCTCTCCCAGGCAAGAAAAGCAAAATAAAAACCTGAAGAGCAAGGCTTCTCTCCTGTATCCTCCATCTCGCCTTCAGCCTGTGTCCCTTCTTACTACCCTCTCTCCATTATAACTTGCTCTCTGTACATTTTAAATCAATCAAATTAGCAAAATAAATCATGAAAACCCTATACATGTATAAACATAATAACATGTAATGCTCATAAGATGCAAGGAGATGGGTACTTTCATAGTGTTGATAGGAGGAATATAAATTGAAAATGCTTTTTTTGGTAATGCAATTTGGCCATTTATATCAAAACATTAAAAATGTTCATCCCTCAGACCCAGGTATTCAGTCTCAGCAATGTATCCTAGAGAAATCTAAAATACAAAAGTCACAAACTCAATGCAAGAAAATGATATCGTCTTGCTAGCTACAAAAGTGGAAAATTGAAAACAATTTCAATTTACAGTATATGGAACTGGTTAAGTAAATAGAGCAATGTGACACAACATTAGACCAGCTCTAAAACAGTGTTTAACCAGAATATTAAACATTCATTTTGTAGTATGAAATGAATATAGCAATGTAATACAACATTGGGTAGACTCTAACATGGTGTTTATTCAGAATTTTTTTGTTTTGTTTTGAGACAGGGTCTGACTCTGTTGCCCAGGCTACAGTGCAGTGGCATGGTCATGGCTCACTGCAGTCTTGACTTCCACAGGCTCAGGCAATCCTCCTGCCTCAGTCTTCTGAGTAGCTGGAACTACAGGCATACACCACCAATCCTGTCTATTTTTTTATCTATTTATTTGTAGAGATGGGGTTTCAGCATGTTGCTCAGGCTGGTCTTGAACTCCTGAGCTCAAGTGACCTGCCTGCCTTGGCCTCCCAAAGTGCTGACATTACAGGCATAAGCCACTGTGCCTGGCCTGTTCAAAATTCTAAATGTTTACTTTGTAGTGTAAAATACATATGGTAAATTTATTTTAATATGGATCCTACAGAATTTCACACACAGTATAAATCTCAAAGACATTTAAAGGTTTTTTTTAAATAATAGGAAATTGAATGAAAAGGAATAAAGCAAAATGTTGACTGGTTGTGATCAAGTAATAAGACTGTGTGTTATTTATTTTCATTCATATATTCCTAAATTTTCTAAAAGGTTTATAATGTTTTGAAATTTTCTTTAATCTTTGTTTTAAGAAAATCAACTTTTATAGTTTAGAGTGGGTAAATTTGAATTAATATGTTCCTTTTGTCAGGAATATTTGCAACCTAAACACACTCTAAACTTTGGCTTTTCTTTTGTACCACCCTGTTGCCATTTACCTAACTATAGTATTCATGGCAAATATGTTTATTATTGTTTCAATCCTCATTGATTGTATCCTATGGACTATGCACCTATTTAATCCTCATACAGAGTGTACTCTGTAAAGTATGCTGTCTGACACTGAAGGTCAGAAAGTTTGAGTTGCTTGCTTAGGATACCACAGGTCATCAGCAGAGCCTGCTTGATACTGCCAGTACTTTTCAGATAGTCACTCTATCAGGGCTTTAGTCCACAGTGCTCCTGTGGATGCTAACTCTACCTGGGAATTGTTCTCCTTTTCCTTGAGTCCTCCTGTCTTAGTCTGTTTTGTGTTACTATAACAGAATACCATACCCTAGGTAATTTACAAAGAAAAGAAATTTATTTGGCTCACAATTATGGAGGCTGTGAAGTCCAAGAGCATGGCACCAGCATCTCTGCTTTCATGTTGCATCATCCCATAATAGAAGGTGGAAGGGCAAGCAAACACACGAAACAGAGAAGGGAGGGGGCCAAACTTGATCCTTTTATCAAAAACCCACTCCTACAAGAACAGCATTAATCCATTCATGCAGACAAAGCCCTCATGACCTGGTCACCCCTCAAAGCACCCTCCTCTTGATACCATCACAATGGCATTAAATTACAGCATGAGTTTTGGAGGCAATGTTCAAGCCATAGCACTTCTCAAGAAGGGCACCAGCAGAACATGCTTGCGATCGCTCTGAATCTCCATCAGGTCATAGCGTGGAATGAAGGTATCTGGTTTACTCAAGCATCCCTCCCAGGGCCTGAGGTCCGAAGATCGGATTTGCTGTTCCCATCATTGGAAGGCGGAGGAATCGTCGTGGAAGTGCATCTGCCTTCACAGGACCACACCAGGAGCAGGAATTGTAGAATTCACCTCTGCTCTCCCAAGAGAGAAGATAAGGAGAGGGAGGGAAGGAGCACATTTGGTAACTGACATTATTCAACAGAAACTGTTCCTTGGAGACCCTATGGGGCAAGCAGTGGAAGGGACACTAATTTCCATCTGGAAAAGCTACGGCCGGACCTCTTACTTCAAACTCTGGAAGGAAGGTGGGAGCTGACTCCTATTGAGGATCTTCTTGACACCAGATGCTGGACTGGGTACCTTGCATGGATGCTGTATTTAATTCTAGTCAACTTATTGAGGGAATGAGACTCCAAAAGGTGAAATACCTTACCCACAGTCATGCAACTGGTAGGTGACAGAGATGGAGCTGAATCCAGACTCTTCCTCTTATCCAGTCACAAACTGAGACCCTGCATTGCCGTTGGAAGCCATTTGCCTTTCTTCTCAGTGCTCTGGGTGTCCTTTGCGCTCTCTCTCTCTCTCTCTCTCTCTCTCTCTCTCAGTAACTTCAGACTAGAGAATGGGGTGCTAAGGTCACTGCTAAGGAAGACCAGGGCCTGGGGGTAAATTTTAGTGAGTCAGTAGTCCTCAATACTCAGAGCAGATCATCTTCTTCATGGACAACCATCAGGAGCTTACCATTTGGAGAGAGAGGATGGCTTAACCCTGAATCTCTGCCTGACTGGGATCTCATACCCTGGGGATTCTATAGTGTAAGCTCAGGGAAGGGGTTCTGGTGCCTGAGGAGAGAGAATCCCCTAATTAAGAATGACAACCAGTTTGGACAATCTCCCTGAATCCCACCAACAAAAGAAACGATGGCTTCCCAATGACATATGACATGGGTCTTAAGATTGACTTGGATAGAGCAGGAACATGCCGGCGGTGTGGGGTAGTGGTCTTCCAGGAGGCAGAGATCAAGCCCCCAGCAGGAGGAAGGGCCCCCCAAGGCTCTCCTTCCTATCTCTATCTGTGGTCAGTATGAGACTGAGTCATTCACTTAGCCAAGGACCAGACAATTAAAGCACAGGAACAGATTCAAGCATATGTATACACCTATTATATGGTAAAGTCATATTATAAGTCAGTGAGGAAAGGATAAGTTCCCTAAAAAATACATTGAGACATCTGGTTATCCATTTATAAAGAAAATAAAGTTAAATTCCTATCACATACCATGTACAAAATTTCCAGATAGATTGAATACCTAAATGTAAATAAACACACACACACACGTATATAGTATTATAAGAAAATATTGTGTAACCTTACAATGAAGATTTCTATTTACATAAAACAGGAAACCTAGGCCAGGTGTAGTGGCTCATGCCTGTTATGCCAGCATCGCTTGAGCTCACAAGTTTGAGACCAGTCTAGGCAATGTGGCAAAACTCCATCTCAAAAAAAAAGAAAAAAAAAAAATTAGCCAGGCATGGTGGTGTGCACCTGTAGCATCAGCTATTCGGGAGGCTGAGGTGGGAGATGGCTTGAGCCCAGGAGCTGAAGGTTGCAGTGAGCCAAGATCCCCAGCCTGGACACTAGAGCCAGACCTTGTCTCAAAAACAAACAAACAAAACAAAAGAACAAAAAACAGGAACTCTAGAACCCATAAAAAGAAAAACTAAATTGATAAATTTGATTACATAAACTTTTTAAACTCCTGATTTTTTAAGTCATTAAAAAGTTTTTTAATAGACTCGAAGAAAATAATTGCAATACATAAAATAGACAAAAGGGGCCGGGCGCGGTGGCTCAAGCCTGTAATCCCAGCACTTTGGGAGGCTGAGACGGGCGGATCACGAGGTCAGGAGATCGAGACCATCCTGGCTAACACGGTGAAACCCCGTCTCTACTAAAAAAAATACAAAAAACTAGCCGGGTGATGTGGCGGGCGCCTGTAGTCCCAGCTACTCGGGAGGCTGAGGCAGGAGAATGGCGTGAACCCGGGAGGCGGAGCTTGCAGTGAGCTGAAATCCGGCCACTGCACTCCAGCCTGGGCGACAGAGCGAGACTCCGTCTCAAAAAAAATAAATAAATAAAATAAAATAAAATAGACAAAAGGTTTATATCCCTGATATGAAAAGAGTTTATGAAATTAATAATAAAAAGACAACTGTAAAACAGATAAAGGACACAAAGGGCAATTAACAGAAGAGATTATACAAATGAACAATAGCATGCTACAAGACAACAGTATTGGGATAATGCAAATCAAAATTCATCAGTTTGGCAAACGTTTAAAATGTTGGTACCAATAGTCTAATGTTGATGACACTATAAATTGCTACAATGATTTCGAGAAATAACCTGGCAGTTACTGCTGACATTTTAATCTGGATGCCCTTGGATGCCACTTCTGGGAAAGTCCAGGGGTCATAATCAAAACATTAAGTTGCTCTTACATCACAAGCATGCCCTGATCAGAACAGACACAGACAGTAACCAATAAGACTGTACCATACTTAAAAATAGATGTATACGAGTATGCTCCTTGTACAGTTGTTTATGTTAGCAAACAAACAAGCAAACCTGGAAATAATCCAAAGTTTCACCTATATGGAGAATAACTAAATTATGAAGGATCATCAATCTGGAACCACTACAGCTCTTTAAAAGGGAAAAAGAAGGTAAAACTACTATGATTGACCTGGCAGGATATCCACTATAATTGTAAAAAAAAAAAAAAAAAAAAAAAAAAAAATTAGAAAATAAAAATGAACAAAGGAAGTAATTCAATTGCAGCTGCTTCAAACTGAGATGGTAATAACAGCAATTACTTGAGTACAATGCAATTATGTCTTCCTGGGGGTTGGTTACATCTTGGCAAAGTTTATCATGGCAAGAATTGGTTTTGGCTTCTGGGGTTGGAGCCTTAGATTTGAGATATAAAAAACCTTAAAGGAAGCATTCCTGTCCAGAAGCTAAAGTGATTCCCACCCTCCTCTTCCCTGCTACAAAAGGTCATGGCTTTGGGGGGTACTGAGGCACTGAGGTCTGGCATCGACCCTTAAGTCTCTTTTTCCCATAAGGAAAAACACAGGAGTCTCATGCTAGCACTTCAGAGAACCAAGCATGTGGATCTACAGTTCCAGGGAAGTCCCTGACTCAGGGACACCTTCCTCCTGAAATCCCCACACGCAGTCAGGGCCCTGTCATGTGTTCCCATGGCTCGCAGTTCTCTTCTTGGTGGTACATACCACAAGGGTCATTTATGTTCGGATATGTATCTCTTTTTCCCTCCATGAGACTCTCAGGGGGTCACCATCATCCCCAGCACCTAGACAGTGCCCAGAGCTTTGCATATACAGGGTAAATATTTACCATGAATAAGTGAAATCAGTAAGGGGCTACAAGAATCCAAGATGACTGCAGAGATGTTCCAAGAAATGATCAAATGACAGCCAGAGTGTCGGTCACTCAACTGGTTACGAATGCCTAATATCACTTAACTCCCTCTGTCTTTACCACAGCCCTATGAGGTGACCACACTTATTGTGCTCACTTTATGACGGGGAAACAGGAGCATAGGGGTTGGGCAACTTTCCAAAGTCACACCATGAGTGATTCCGCAGCACGAGGTTGAACCCAGGCTGTCTGGGTCCAGAGGTTTTGTTCTTAACCACAGTGGGCTGCTGCCTCTCCTCCCTAAGCTAGTGCATCCTGGAGGTCCTCAGAACGACTTGAACTGGCCAGAGGGTCAACCTCTGCTGAAGGAATGAATGGGCAATGAATTTCCAGGAACCTGGGGCCTTGGTGACTGGGAAGGCTGTTGGCTCCCCAAGGGAATGATACAGGGTCAGTCGGCTCTCCTTCTGTGTGGGCCCCTGGACACTAGTCTGGCATTGTCCAGATACCAAAGCACATCCACATAGCAGGCATCAAACAAATGCAGACCTGCTAATGAGGAAATGGCTAAGACAGGAAGCCATGACCAGAGTACATGCTTCATGCTTCCAGCCCGCATTGGGCAATGGAAGGGCAATTACTCCTCCACCTCTTCACGTGTACAGGGCAGACTTGCCTAGAAGTTCCGAGGCCTTTCTGCCAGCTTGGCATCCTTTCTTCCAGAGTGTTCCCAGGCTGGGTGGGGACAGGAAGAGCCACAAGGATCACAGCAGGATGATTGAGATGTGGCCAATGGGCAATGCTGGCACTGCCACCCTGGACAGGAGAGCTCACTGTGGAACACTTTCTCATTGTTGACTAGAGAAGAGAAGGTTGGTTTGGAGTTCATTTTGATTTGTTTTTGTAAATTCTCTTTGCTGTCCCAATGTAAACAAAAAAGAAAATGGAAAGAAGGGGAGTTTTTAATCAAATGGATTTTCACTTGGGTTTTATCATGAACATGGAAATGCTTTGAGAAGCGAAGCCAGCTGGGCTTCTGGGTTGGGTGGGGACTCCGAGAACTTTTCTGTCCAGCTAGAGGATTGTGAATGCAACAATCAGCGCTCTGTGTCTAGCTAGGGGATTGTAAATGCACCAATCAACACTCTGTAAAAATGGACCAATCAGCACTCTGTGAAATGGACCAATCGGCACTCTGTAAAATGGGCCAGTCAGCAGGACATGGGCGGGGCCAAATAAGGGAATAAAAGCTGGCCACTCGAGCCTGCAGCTGCAATGGGTGCCTTTTTGAGCTGTGGAAGTGTTGTTCTGTTGCTGTTCATAATAAATCTTGCTGCTGCTTAGTGTTTGCGTCCGCACCACCTTTAAGAGCTGTAACTCTCACTGTGAGGGTCTGCCAGCGTCTGCCGCTTCACTCCTGACGTCGGCTAGACCACGAACCCATCTGAAGAAATAAACTCCGGACACGTGACTTTTAAGAACTGTAACACTCACTGTGAGGTCCGTGGCTTCATTCTTGAAGTCAGCGAGATCCCAGAAGGAATAAACTCCGGACCCAGCTTGATTTTGTCTTTGATGAGAATTAAGAAGAGTCACATCCACTGATGACCAGTTGGGGGATAGATTTACACTGGCCGTGCCCAGTGGGTACTCAGAGAGCCACAATTACTCTTACTGTGGAGCTTCCTTCAGTGGAACCAGAGACCAGGAAGGGCTCTAACTAGGAGACCTCAGCCTGTGGAAATCAGATTGTGGTGTGAGCCCTCTTGTTAGCCAGCAGCGGTGCTGGCTGCCTTCTCACAGTGCCACTTGCCAACCAGAATGCAGGGACTTCACCGTGAGTTTGAGCTAAAACTTGCTTGCTAGTGAATCTTAGCACAGGTAATTTTTGGTTAGGAGAACTTTGGTTTCTCTGATGACTTGTTTGACATCTTTAAGATTCAACAAACCCCAATTCTGATTAGACTTAAAACCCATCAGTGCAAGTCAGACAGCAGTGATTACTCTGTTTGTTGAGACCTAGGGACATCCGTTTGAATTCAGTCCACACCCCATGGAGGAGCCCAGCTCAGTGCCAGGAAGTTTGTGAATTCCTGGGGCCTTCTAGTTTCATGGTTACATCTGCTGCCAAAAACCAGATCCTATGAAGTTAGTTCAGTTTAGTGATCTTCTTACCAAGCTTCAGGGACCATCCTGTTCTGTACCCTGGTGATAAGGCAGAGAGCACACCCTCTTTTTACCTTCAAAGAAAGAAGCCAGACATTCATACAGGATACTGTGTATGCAGCAGACTTTCCTGAAGGTTTTGGGAGACAGATTCGCAAATTTAACAGAACAGCCCCTTGAGGATCACTATGACCCAGGCAGAAGGCAGAATTTGTTTTTTAATCAAATCACGAATTAATGACCAAAAGCAGTATCTCCTGGCACAAGAAATTATGATTCCTCTATGCTTGAAACAATGTGAAACAGAGGAAAATTATTTACAAAAATTGGCTGGATTTGCAAATTATGCTTCCATATGAATAGCAAGGTAATTAAAACCATTTTCAGAAAGTGAACTGCTTTATTAAAACAGCATGCCAAAGCGGTCCAGAGTTCATTTCAGGATTTTGAAAAGAAAAACAAAGTTGGTACTTGAATTCACAGATTGAAGCTAACTAGAAGTCAAAGAAAAGACACACTGCGTTGTGAGAAGGAGCAGGGATCACAGCCAGGTGCAGGACGAAGTCTGAGTGTGCCTGATCTTTCTTGGAGGTCCCGCCCGTGTCACCTGCCCACTGGGTGTTTCCTCTTTTGACCATGCATTCCTTTGACCTTCTGTTCAAATTTTTTCTCCTGGAGAACTTTAACTGGCCAGGATTAAGAATCCAATTATGAAAAGACTAAGCTACTTTCCTTATGACACTGCAATTAAACAAATATTACCCAAATTTGGACAGCCTTGTCCAAAGTTGTTTTATATTGTTTTATATTTAACAATATAAAACAAAATGTCCCATTTAAAAATTGGTAAAACCTTACAATCAATATGAATTTAAATTTTTTAGTATCACATCATTATTAATGGCAAAAGTGTCCATTTATAAAAAACAGAACTTTTGTTGATTGCATTTATTCTTTCATCTGGGATTTGGGGTTTTTTCAATTTTGTATTTTAAGTTTGTTTTTAATTTTTGTTTTTTATTTTAAGTTCAGAAAGAAACCTTGTTGCCACCCTCTGCATACTCAGTCAAGGAGCCCCAGACCAGGCAGAAAAGGCCACAGACAGTGGCTGTCCACCCAGGATGGGCCCAGTAAAGGAGTCGATTTCCTGAAACAGTCCCTGCCCCTTTCCTGAGTGCCTGGGGATGGTGGGGATGACCACCATGTCGCTCCTAACAAAGAGCGTCTGCCTCTGGGGGTGTCCTGGGGCGTGGCTTACTGAGGGCTCACTGTTTTAAAAATTCAGATTTCAGGTGGGTGCGGTGGCTCACACCTGTAATCCCAGCACTTTGGGAGGCCGAGGCAGGGGGATCACCTGAGGTCAGGAGTTCAAAACCAGCCTGGTCAACATGGTGAAACCCCATCTCTACTAAAAATACAAAAAAAATTAGCCAGATGTGGTGACATGTAATCGCTGTAATCCCAGCTACTCGGGAGGCTGAGGCGGAAGAATTGCGTCAACCTAGGAGGCAGAGGTTGCAGTGAGCCGAGATTGCATCATTGTACTTCAGCCTGGGCAATAAGAGCAAGACTCTGTCTCACACAGGGAAGCAAGTCCTCAAAAAATTATTCAGATGTCCAGCTTCTTGTGAAAGAATCCAAAATTCTGGCCACACGCTGGACAACAATAGCTGTAGCTGAGCACCTGCTGCCCTGGGAACAGGCACGTGCCCTCCAGGTGGTGAATGACCCACTTCTCCCTAAATGGACACAGCTTCAATTGTGTCCATCCAGGACACTTGGAACTCTTCCAGGCTGCTGCACTCACCAGTGGCACCTTCCTGGCCCCATGGGCATTTGAGTTTGTACTCCAGGCCAGGACCTAACACTGCAGACCAGATAACTTCCTGGGTTCTTGCCCTAAAGGAGGAGCTGAAGCCATAAGCGCAGACCTCTAATGTGGCTCAGAGCCACCGTGGAGAGAGGGCAACCCAGGCCCAGGGTCTTGATGGCCCCGCCCCTGGACTTATTAGGCCCCCTCTGCATAGCTCATAGTGGCAGTGATACCTAGTGGCAGTGATACCAGATGTCACCTAAACCTTCCCATTCATGCCACACCCACTGCCATTCAGCCTCAGGGCCATCCTGACCTTAGCTCCAGGTTCCTGTCTCATCTGGGACTCTTCCAGCTCTGACTTTAGCTTCCATGAAGAACTGACTCCTGAGTCCTGGCTCCCCATCCAGGACCCAGGTTCCAGCCCTCTCAATGGGCTCTCCCTAAGAGAGGTTACCTTGGGTCTGGTGCTTACCCCATTTCTTACACACCCCACACCAGCCATGGACCAGCCACCTCCTTTGTGCTACAGAATAACTGTCAGGGAAGACCCTGCCTGTGTGCCCCAACCTATAGGCAAGGCAAGGCCTAGAGCTCTGCCCACCAGGAACAGCAGACCCAGCTAGGGAAAGGCAGGCTTTGAGATGCCCATGTGATGCTGACCCTCCCCCCAAGTCACCCCAACACCCATCTGCCTGATCCTCCTCTGTTGCCCCACAGGGCCCCAGAGGGTGCTGACCTGCACATTTGACAGGCTGTGTGTCCATGGATCCAGTGTGTCCATGGATGACCTGAATTCCAGGGCCATCAGGAAAGGCCTGTTGTGCCGAGCCCCCAGGAAGCCAAGCCACGCTGGCTACCCTGGGATCTTCAGGGGAGAGCAGCCTAGCTTGTACAGATCCCCTCCATGGGCCAGGCCTTAAGAATTTCAGGTTCCCTTTTTTTACAGCAACTCGTGAGAGCAAACATGATGATACCATTTTACAGATAAGTAAACCAACACTGAAGGAGGTGATGCAATCAATGAGTGACAGACCATGGACATGAAACACGTCTTGATAACTCCAGTACCCAAGATTTCTCCGTGCCAGCAGTCAGCAGTCAGCCTGCCTGGCTCACAAAATCTTCATCCCCAGTATAGGAAGGACTGAGGCAAGTTAGGGGCTTCTGTCTCACAGGGCCCTTATGTGTGCCCACCCTTCACACACACACACACACACACACACCCCGATTCACACATACATACACCTGCACACACAAACACCTATAGGGGTCCACACACATGTACACAAATACACACACAAACACCCTGCATATCCACACATACACACAAGCATATTCACACATATATACATGNCACAAACACCCTGCATATCCACACATACACACAAGCATATTCACACATATATACATGCACCTGCATACAAACACACACAGAGACACAAACTTCCATAAATATCCACACACACTCACAAACGTGCACTCATACCAAAACACCCTACATATTCACACATACAAACACCTGCACTCACACAAACACCCTCCGTATCCACACATCCATACATATATATTCACACACACACACACACACACTTACACACATGAACAGAGTACAGGGAAAGGAGCACTGGACCAGGAGCAGGAGCTGGGACTCTCATCCCAGATATCCCATCACACCTCTCAAGCCTTGGCTTCCTCATCTGTGATATGGGGTAGTGCCGCCTGCTTCCCAGAGTGTTGCACAAGCAAACATGCATGACAGCCCAGGAAGTGAGAAGGGTGTACAGGAGAAGAGCATCCTGACTTTTGGCAGAAGTTGCCCAGGGAGTAGTGCATGCTCCACACCTTTGCATGTCTTGTACATTCTCTCTGGAGTTCTTTTCTTCTCTGGCTGGTGAACTCATCCTCACCTTCCAGCTCCAACAACCACACCTTGTATTCCTGGGGTCTCCCTGTAGTAGAATTCTTCCACCATCCTCAGTGTCCCCAGCTCCTGTGTGAGACAGGGCTTCCTACACTGGAGTAGGACACGTGAATGAGGCTCTTGGGAGCCTGGATGAGTCCTGACTTCTTCTACCAGAACCCAAGTCCCCTTACAGACCCACAGCACAGTATCTCAGAGGTATCTTCTAAGGCCAGATCCTGGCCTTCCCTTTGACAGCACTGATGCAAGGCTCCAGATGTGACCAGGGATTTAAGAACCCCATAAATCCCCCTAGCTGCCTGGCAGAGACCTGCCAGCCTCTGCCCATCCTGCTTCATCTGCTCTCTGGTGGAGTCCTTGCCGTGATGGCCTGGGCCCAGTCTGTTCTGGACTACAGAGGTGCTTTTCTGCCCAGGCATCAGGGCCTGTCCTCACGCAGAGTTCAGGACACATGCAGGCACCCCATCACCCTCGAGGTAGGCCTCACACCTCCTAAGACAGCCTCAAAAAAGCAAGTATGAGGTAGGTCCCCTTTCTGGCTGTGTGTAGGGGCTGCAGTTCCTCTTGCCATGTGAAAGCTTGTTAAATATTGTACTTCAATCCTTAAAAATATTCCCTTTGTTCTACATACCATTAATAGATCAACTCTCCTACAGCTCTGCAATCACTTCTGACTCGGCAAAGCTGAGCCTGAGCTCAGGGAAGGGCTCTGGCTTCAGCCTGGTGAAGTGGAAAGATCATGGACCCTTGCACAGGATCCCTGTTTACATTTCTCTCCAGCACAGCCTCACCTTCTCAATCCTGCTCCAAAAACACCACACAATTTCCAGTTCTGAGAATGCACCCTGTTCTCTCAGCTTTGGGCTTTCTACATGCTAGCCCCTTCTTAGAACCTCCCTTCCTTCAGTTCAATACCTACCTGATTTCTATTCTCCTTCAAAACCCCATTCTAACTTCACCTCTTCTGGGAAGCTTCTGTGAGGCCCTCCCAGGCTATCATGTCCTTCGTGATAATGGCTCCTTATAGCACTGACCACTTATATGGAAGTGGTGCATTTGAGTCTCTCCCATTGTACCATGAGTCTTCAGTGGAAGAGTGTGTGTATCATTCATCTTTGTAATCCCAGCTCTGTCCTCATATGATGGAATTTAGGCATGTACCTGGTAGTTGATAAAGCTCTATATTCGTAGAACCCAAACCCAAACCTAAACCATGCAGAAAGAAGGAAATAATAGATGCTAGTCTAGAAATAATATAGACCAGACTAATTATTTAATAATAAATAAAGACAATAGAGAAAATACTCCCCCAACCCATACTAATGCCAATGGGAAAAAATAGAGAAATCTTTAAAAACCAAAATTGGTTTTTTGAAAAGATTAACAAAATTGACAAATCTTTAACTATACTGACCAGAAAAAAAGAAAGGATTAAAATCAGAAATCAAAAAGAAGACATTACCACTAACCTCACAAAAATAAAAAATTAGAAGTGAATACTATGAACAATTATATGACAATAAATTAAATGACTTAGATGAACTGGAAAAATTCCTAGAAAAACACAGAAACCAAACCTGAGTAAAGAAGAAATAGAAAGTCTAAAGAAACCTTTAACAACTAAAGAGATTAAATTAGTAATCCAACAACTAACTGCAAAGAGAAAGCCAAGCCCCAGTGGCTTCACTGATGAAATTAAACATTTAAAGAATAATTTGCATTTAAAGAATATTTGCATTTAAAGGAATTTTAAAGAAAAATTATTATCAATTCTTTGCAAACTTGAAAAGCTAGGAGTAAACACTTCCCAACTCATTCTATGGAGCCAGTATTATCCTGATACTGAAATTAGACACAGACATCACAAAAAAAGACCACTAATACCTCTTATGTATATGGATACAATGATAACAAAATACTAGCAAACCAAATTCAGCAACATATAAAAAGGATTACACACAATGATCAAGTGCAATTTATCCCAGGAATACAGGGTTGGTTTAACAGTCAAAAAAATCATCAACATAATACCATATTATTAATTGTTCTATTAATATTGTATTAATAGAATAAAGGATCAAAACCTCATAATCATCTCAATAGATACAGAAAAAATGACAAAATACAAAACTCCTTCATAATAAAAACACTCAGAATGAATAAAAGAGAATTTCCTCAACCTAATAAAGGGTATATACTAAAAAACAGCAACAACAACAAAAACATACATAACGTCACGTTTAATGGTGAAAGACTACATGCTTTCCCCCTAAGATCACAAAGGAAACAAGGATGTCTACTCACCACTTCCATTCAACATCATACTGAAGGTTCCAGCTATTGCAATCAGATAAGGGGGAAAAGGCACCCACATAGGAAAGAAAGATGTAAAATGGTCTCAATTGGCAGGTGACATGATTTTCTTTGTAGAAAATCCTAAGCAATTCACAAAAAATTAAAATATGTAAATGAATTCAGCAAGATTTTAGTACATGAGATGAGTTTACAAAAATCAATTGTTTCTATACACTTTCAATGAACAAGAAAAAAATGAAATTAGAAAAATAATTCCATTTACAATAACATCAAAAAAATACTTAGGAATAAAGATAACAAAAGAAATCCAAATGGCATACTCTGAAAAATATAAAACATTGTTGAAAGAGATCTGAAAAGATCAAAATAAATGAAAATACATATCATGTTTTTGGACCAGAAGACTTATTGTTGTTAAAGGTGGAAATATCCTAAAGTTAATCTATAAGTTCAATGCAATCTCTATTAAAATCCCAGATGGCTTCTTTGTAGAAATTGACAAGACAGTCCTCAAATTTATATGGAAAATCAAGGAACACAGAATAGCCAAAATAATCTTGAAAAAAGAAGAACAAAGCTGGAGGACTCACACTTTCCACATTCAAAACTTACTAGAAAGCTACAGTAATCTAAACAGTGTGATACTAGCATTAAGAACAGATCAATGAAATAGAACTGAGAGTCCAGAAATAAATTCATAATCTATCTACATACATCTATTGTCAATTAACTTTTTTTTTTTTTTGAGATGGAATCTTGCTCTGTTGCCCAGGCTGGAGTACAGTGGTGCTATTTCGGCTCACTGCATCGTCTGCCTCCCTGATTCAAGCAATTCTCCTGTCTCAGCCACCTGAGTAGCTGGGATTACATACATACACCACCACACCCGGCTAATTTTTGTATTTTTAGTAGATACAGGGTTTTACCATATTGCCTTGGCTGGTCTCTAACTCCTAAGCTAAAAGTGATTCGCCCACCTTGGCCTCCCAACGTGCTGGGATTACATGTGTGAGCCACCATGCCCAACTGCATTGTCAATTAATTTTTAACAAGAGTGCCAAGACCATTCGATGGGGGAAATAATAATCAATAATCTCTTCAACAAATGGTGCTGGAACAACTGGATATCCACATGCAAAAGAATGAAGTTGGACTCCCATCTTACACCATATAGAAAAATTAACTCAAAGTGGGTCAACAACCTACATATAAGAGTTAAAGCCATAAAACTCTTAGAAGAAAACATAGGAGTATATCTTCATAATTTTAGATTTAGCAATAGAGTCTTAGATATGATACCGGAAGCATGAACAACAAAAGAAAAACTAATAAATTAGACTACATAAAAATAGTAAACTTTTGTACATCAAAGGAAATTACCAACAAAGTGAAGAAACAACATACATAACAGATTGCAAATCATACATCTGTTAAAGGGTCTGGTATCCAAAGTATTTAAAGAACTCTTACAACTCATCAGCAAACACACACAACTCAATTTTAAAATGGGCAAAGGACTTGAATAGACGTTTCTCCAAAGAAAATATACAAAGGCCAACGAGCACATGAAGATAGTCAACATCGTTAGTAATTAGGGAAATGCAAATCAAAATTGCAATGAGGCACCAACTCACATCCACTGTATGTATACATATGTAATAGGTGGATGGATATATATAATATTTTTATATAATTATTTCTAATATGTATATATAATAAAGTTATTATATAACAAATTATATAACACATATATAATTTATTGATTTTTTTTTAGACGGATCTTGCTCTGTTATCCAGGCCTGAGTGCAGTGGCACCATCACAGCTCACTGCAGCCTCAACCTCCCAGGCTCAAGTTATCCTCCACCTCAGCTTCCTGAGCAGCTAGGAGATACTACAGGCAGGCACAACCATGCCCTGCTAATTTCTTAACTTTTTTGTAGAGACAGGATCTCGCTATGTTGCCCAGGCTGGTCTCAACTTCCTGGCCTCAATCTATCCTCCCAAAATGCTGGCATTACAGGCATGAGCCACTGCACCTGACTTAGGATGGATATAATTTTTTCGATGGGAAATAACAAGGGCTAACAAGAATGTAGAAAAAGTGGAACCCTCAAACATTGTTGGTGAGAATGTAAAATGGTGCAACTGCTGTGAAAAGTTTAGTGATTTCTCAAAAACTGAAATATAGAATTATAGTATGATCAGGCAATTCCACTCCTAGGTATATACCCAGAAGAACTGACAATGAGTACTCAAACAAGTACATGTATCTTTATAGCAGCACTATGCATAATAGCCAAAGGTGGAAACAACCCAAATTTCCATAACAAATGAATGGATAAACAAATTGTGATATTCCATGGAATAATAGTCATAAAAAGGAATGATGTACTGATGCATGCTGGAACATAGATGAGCTACCAATTTACAGGAAACAGAGGACAGGAGACATGGTGAATAGCACCATGAGAGTGCAGTCAGCAAAATCCAGACTATTGGAAACTCTACAGATCAAATGACCTGGGTCTTGAGAGGCGGTAGGAGAACCTGTTTATTAACCAACTTTTAAAAGATGTAGTTTTATAAAATAGGTGAGATTTAATTATAGGTTATAGGGATACATATGTGGGTAATGGCCGGGCGCGGTGGCTCAAGCCTGTAATCCCAGCACTTTGGGAGGCCGAGACGGGCGGATCACGAGGTCAGGAGATCGAGACCATCCTGGCTAACACAGTGAAACCCCGTCTCTACTAAAAATACAAAAACTTAGCCGGGCGAGGTGGCGGGCGCCTGTAGTCCCAGCTAGTCGGGAGGCTGAGGCAGGAGAATGGCGTAAACCCGGGAGGCGGAGCTTGCAGTGAGCTGAGATCCGGCCACTGCACTCCAGCCTGGGTGACAGAGCGAGACTCCGTCTCAAAAAAAAAAAAAAAAAAATGGCCATATGTGGGTAATAATCAGATTATAAAGCAAGGGAAGGGAGTGTCTACTATAAGTCAGGGTAATGATGACTTTGGAGAAGAGAGTGGGGAGGTGCCTCTGGGCAAAGTTCTGTTTCTTGGTCTGAGTGGTGGTTACAAAGCTTTACTCTCGTAAAAATCCATTAAGCCATGCAGTTGTTTTATGTGGCTTCTTATAACTTTGTTTGTTTGCAAATAATAACCTGGTTCAGAGATTCTGATTCACAGGGTGTGGGGCAGAGTCCAGGAATACTTTTAAATTTTCCCATGTTGTGTGTACGAGCAAGCGCGTGCACACACACACACACATATATATATACATGCATACATATATATCTATCTTCCACACCAGGCTGGTGCCTGTTTGAGGAAGGCCCATGGCTTGCCTCAATTTGGACTTCCCAGCCTCCAGAACTATGAGAAATAAATTTCTATTTTCTATAAACTACCCAGCCTCAGGTATTATTTTGTAGCAACACAAAACAAACCAAGACAGCTGCTCTCTCTCTCCTACTGATGGATGAGCAGGGCATGCTTTGTTTCTCTCTTTGCATTCAGCACCTAGTACACAGTAAGTGCTCTGTAAATGCTGGTGAGGCTGGGCTGGTGCACAGGTGGACTGACAGTGGGCATGCCAGACAAGATCCAGTGGCTCCTGAAGCAGCCAACTTACCCACAGCAATGCTGGAGGGCCGTGAACGTCCCGATCCCATTGAGGACCACAGGAGCATTCCACCTCTACTGGGCAGTAAAATCCAGAACGCCGGCTGCAGATATTCCACTTAGAGTCATGCCAACATCCTCTCTGGGCCCCACTAGCTAAAGACAGAGCCACAGTCATAGGCATCCAGAATTAAGAGTCCATCTCAGCCCTGAGGCTGATTTCTCACTACACACTGACCTGGAGAGAAACTTCCAGGACTGCAAAAGGCAGCCAGAAACACTGGGAGAAGGGAGGGAAGAATGTGCCTCTGAAATAGACAGAAACACTAAGACACCACCAGTGCCTCTTTCAGACATAAGCCAGTCCAGCTGCCCATGGGCTGGCCCAGGATCATACAGGACACTACAGACCAGGTCTCTGCCCAAGAACCAGTCTGCAGGGGCCACCAGAGCCTCACTGGAACAGGTTAATGCAGAATATAGTCATGTAAGTCCAAACGGACTACAGGCCTTTCCCGGTTAAAGAAGACAGTGCCCTCCCTGGGGTAGAAAGGAAAACAATACTCCTTATCAGCATGACCATCCTATGTTGAGTCTTGCGATGCATGTTTGCAAGTTACTCGAAGTAACTGTGGATCTTGTCCCCAACTCAGGCCAGCCAGCTGAGAGGCCCTGAAGTCAGCAGCTGCAGTTGGCTGATTCTGAACCCAGTGATGCCTGCTGTTTGCAGGGAATGAGTTATGAATTATCTCAAATTTAAACACTCTTATATATTTCCTTAATTTAAAAATCATACACACACAGTGAGGACTTCTCAAAATGGGATCTGCATTACTGATGTGTAAACCAGAGAAAAAGAGGAGTTCTCAAATACATTCTGACCTGGACTTCACAGCTATGCCAGTTCCTCAAGTGGTTTGTGGAGGTGAGAGGCAGATGCAGGCCAGTCTTACAAGGTGAAAAATCTGAGAGCTATAAGACAATTCGAAAACAGACAATAAGTCAAATCCCATTGAATTGTGTTATTTTGAATATAAAGAAAGAAATGTACAAATGTTTAGCAGAAAGTTAGATTCTCCCTGCTCCCACAAATCAAATCCAAAATTACCCATGTGAAGGCTTCACGGCATTATCCACTTTCCCCCAAGGCCCCCACCTGCTTGTTCTCTGGCCAGGCCTTGGCAGTGTGGACTGGTCACCATGTGAGGACAGTCCTCTGTGAGCTGCAGACCAAGGGAGGTGGCCCGGCAGCCTGCTGGAGGCCAGGCAAGGATAAAATCTGCTATGAATCCGCTTTTTTTTTTTTGGAGATGGAGTCCTGCTCTGTTGCCCAAGCCAGAGTGCAGAGGTGTGATCTCAGCTCACTGCAACCTCCCTCCGCCTCCTGGGTTCAAGCAGTTCTGCCTCAGCCTCCCAAGTAGCTGGGACTACAAGTGCACACCACCACACCCAGCTAATTTTTTTGTATTTTTAGTAGAGACTGGGTTTCACCATGTTGGCCAGGATGGTCTCGATCTCCTGACCTCATGATCTGCCCACCTCGGCCTCCCAAAGTGCTGGGATTACAGGCGTGAGTCACCGCGCCCAGCCATCCGTCCCTTTTCATGCATAATAGGCTCAGAGAGGCCAGATGGCATGGCCCAGTTTGCACAGTAAGGTGATTGCCTGTCATGGCCAAATAGCCACCACGTCTGGATAATCCATAGCCACTGGTTTCTGTGAGGTGGTGGAGAGGCAGCCTCAGCCTGAGCCCTCTGGATCGTGGGCAAGGGGTGGTGCGGGGAAACTGTCCAGCAGCGATCTGCTATCCCTGCATTCCCACACTGCTGGGCCAGGAGTGCATCTGCATCCCACCCAGGGAATGTCCGGGCATGGGGCCTCAAGACGCACCTAGCAGGAAGGCCCCAGATGCTCGGAGGAGCCGCTGTCCTGGCAGGCTTTGCTGTCCACATTTGCCCCTTTTCACAGAGCCTGCTGTCCCTGAAGTGCTCTGACCTGTCCACAGGAAACCAGGTCAGGCACAAAATAACCACCCTTGTCTCAAAGCAAGGGCCCAACTGCCTCCATTCCTTCAACACCTCTTCCTTCAGCCAAGGTCCCCTGAAGTCTTGTCCTGGGCACTGAATTGGGTGCTGGGGATGGGTTGGATGATGAGGAAGGAAGGAATGTCTCTGCTCTCAAGAAGAGGTGGGTCCCCCATCCTAGGTCAGAAGGCACTGCCGTCCTGAGTCAGCTTATCTCAGCTCAGATTTCACTCCCTCTGTGCTGAGCCCCAGGAACAGAGAGATGACCCTGCCATGGCCCTGCCCTCAGGGCCCCTCCCCACATGGGGAAGCCAGACACAAAGGTGAATTTGGGCGGAAGGCCCCAATGCCTCATAAGCTATCAAAAACCAGAGTCCACAACAGTGGGAAGAAACAAGGCAGGGAGGGCAACCTGCAAAGCAACGAGGGCTGGGGAGGCAACATGCAAACAGCCAGAGGAGACTGTGAGGAGACACCTCACAGACTCATCACCTCGAAGCGGAGCCCCAGGAATGAACAGTCAGCTCTAGGACGTGCTAAATGCCCCAGGAGTGGTACGATCCAGGGGGCCACTGACACCACTCAGCCTCTGGAGGAAGACATACTGGCTGAGCAGGATTTCCTCAGGTAGACATGGGGAAACCAAGCATCGCAACTGAAGGCCAGGTACCACAGATCTGCTGAATGAGACCTCGTGATTTTCAAACAAGCAAACAAAAGGGATTCATTCTATTCTGCAACTGTCAGGCATACTCAGACCAAGAGTAATCTTTCAAATAAACCTCAGAGAATGAAATCACATATGCCATGTTCTAGTCCCACAGTGGAAAGTGGTTCAGCCTCTGGTCCCGGAGTCCTGCCTGTCTCTTCTGCCACCCACCTCCCCTGCCTCTCTCCTCCTCCCAACTGCCCAGAAGGTGCCTAACTGCACATCCACCTTTTTTCTGCTGACTCTTCCCATTTCTGATATTAAGTAGCACTTTCTCTGCAAGCAAAGCTACACTAATATAATACAGATGAAACAGGGAAAGTCCAGGCTAAATTTTAGGATACGTATACAGAAATGCCTTAAGATACAGCACCTCACTCAGAAACCATGCCTTATAGCTAGTGCTAATAAGCTTCAGTCGCATCACAGAACTTTCTACCCTGTATGAGTTCTCTGACCTGGCTGTGAGCTTCTTGTGGGTGTGGTCTCAGTCATTCCCAAGCAGCCAGATGTGTCTCAGTGCCTGGCACACAGAAGGCATACGATAAATGTTTGCTGAATGAGTAATTCACAAGTAGGTCAATTGTTATAAATGAATGTTTTGGAAACACAAGCTGTCACTGACTTCCACATGTTGTGTTCCGCTTTCGAACGACCTGCCCTGAATATATCTCATACACAGTCTTGCATATGCCTGATTCAGACTTTTGCTCACAGCTACGGGGAGGTGTTGAGCTCTGCATGGGCCTGCAGATCCAGGCAGAAAGACTTCCGTGTTTGTACGGAAGCATTTGTTCATTGATCCAGTGGTTTATTGTCCCCTGGTTTTATTAAAATAGTGAAAAACACCAGCATGGAAAGGCTTACACTCAAGAGCAACACAACTGGAATGAAAGCATGGGTCTTCAGGGGTGCCCAAAGAAGTCCTTCCCCTCTGTTGTATGTCCATGGGTCTTAAGCCACTAGACTGAATTCATGTGTGAAGGAAACGAACAAAATTCAAGAGTGTGTATGAAATGCTAGCAATACAGCCTTGAATGCTGTATCTGGATGTAGAGCAGGAAGCAAGGATTGTGCCGTCTCTTCCTTACCTCTCTGAGAAGAGGCCCCACCCCAAATCGATCTACTCTGGCCCCAACACACCCCCTACATACGAACCACTCTGTGGAGGTAATAGGGAAGTCCTGCTCTGTGTCTGAAAATGAAAAAGGACAACTTATTCCATTTGATGGCTTATGGGAAGCCATGAAATATGCCCTGCTGTGCTGTATACGTTATTCAATTTCTCAGTAAATCCTTTGTTTCTGGAGGGCAAAGGTCACTGGCAGCCCAACCTCTGCCCAGACAAGGAGGGGATAGACAGGGAGCTGGCAAGGGCACACAGGATCATGGCCAGAGGGTAAGCTCAGAGCCTAGAATCTGTCCCCTTAGGAGCATAGGGTCCCCAGGCTTTCAGTTCTCTAGACTTCGTTTTCCAACCTATAAAATGGGTACAAAACTGACATCCTCTCAGGATATTATAAAGAGTCAATGATATTACAAATGTGAAAGCACTTTGGAACCCATAAAGTGCTATATCAATACTGGTTGATCATGCTCTTATTAAGATTACTCTATTAATAACTCATCTAAAATTACATATTTATAGACGGTGCGTTTGTGCATCTGTTGGGCCAGCTGCTCTCCAGGCTGGGAAGCCAGAAAGATCTCATGGGGGAGCTGGTCCTCCTACTTCCTTCCCTGGCTAGGGCCAAACCTGCCCGAGTGAGCTTCATCTAGACGGCACCTCTCAGGCTCAGCGCCTGGAGCAGCCCTCCACGTGGACAGTCGGGCCTGTCCAGCCCAACCAGAGGGGGCCATGGACTTTGTCCACGGCAGTTTCCCAGACTCCATGGCAGTGATTTAGATGCCCCTGTCCCTAGCTGCACGCTGGAACATGCGCACCTGGTTTCTCCCAGCGCTGACCTACTCATCCATCAGTTACTCAACTGTCTACTGACACGTGTTTATTAAGCGTGTCCCAGACGCCAGGTACCAGACCACTTGCTGCATGTGACATGCAGACACACGTGGAACCCGGCCAGCTCTTGAACAATCACGACAAGTGTCCCAAGTGCTACCAAAGAGAAGGAAGGGATGATGTTGCAGAAAGTGGGGAGGGAGGGGACAGTGCTAACCTGCTCTGGGGTCTCTCTCGAAATTTCCTTTTATTTGTCCTACTCAGCTTTCTATGCATGATATTACTCTGAAGTCACACCTTTTTTTAACCTGTAGAAAATTCTCGGTCATGTCATTCTACCACTCCTACTGTATCTTCTCTACCATTCTCTCCACATTTTCTCCTCCAGAACATTGGTTGTTAAAAACTCAGCCATTTCTTAAGTTCTCTTCCATAGTTCCATCTCCTTCTGTCTGTGAGCTGCTTTTAGCTTTCTGGTCACAAATTCTATCTTTGACTAGCTCATCTATTGATTTAATTATCATAGTTTTTATACCTAGATTTCTACTCAGTTTTTTTCAGAGCCAATCTGTTCTTAATTTATACCTTCCTGGGTTTATTTTATAATTACTTTTTATGAATGCTATTTCTTCTTTTTGTAGGTCTTAAGATGCTTAATCCCTGGGATGCAAGGCTGGTTCAACATATGCAAATCAATTAAAAAAAAAAAAAGATGCTTAAGGCTTTTTGGTTTTGAGATTTTTCTCCTATTTCCATGTCTTTGGCAGTGAATTCGTCTCCTATTATTAATTTTGTCACCTTTCTTAGAATTGGTTTTTTCACATGCTTCAAAATGTTCACTTGCAGTAGGAATTACGTGTTTTGTTCTTCCCACTGCATTAACCTCCCAGACCCACCCACACCCTCCCAGGATTTTGTCATTGCTCCCATCTGGCCTTCTAGAGTACCCAGTCCCAAACGAGGCTTGCTCTGACAACTCCGAGCTCCTGAAATGCCAAAACGGAGGAGTCAGCCAGTCCAGTCATTGGCCCAGGGCCTGGCCCAGGAACTACCTTTGAGGCTCCCTCTGCCCCCTCTTGCCCTCTTAGGCATGCAGGTCTTGCAAGCCTTAGCCCTGGTAGCAGTTCCAATATTTTCCAGCCACCTGTGACAGGTGGCTGGATCTGCCCTGACTCCCAGTTCCCACAGCCCCTGACACAAGTGAGATGCTTTGGGCTCTCAGGTCCTTTGCCCATGTCAGAGCCCAGAGGTGTGGCCTCACTACGCTGTGGAACCCCAGCTGACAGAACCACTCACTGCCCAGGGATCCTTGGAGAGGTTGAGAAGGGAAGGCAGGTTGCTTTAAAGGCCCCTGTTATAAAGCCCTGGCCAAAGCAGCTGTGGCCTATGAAAGGGACCTACGAGAAACACAGCAAGAGAGAAGGTGTGAAAACCAGGAGTGCCTCTGAGTTCCTGCATGAGGAAGCAATGTGACTGTTTGATGGCCCTGAGTTATGTGGGGTCATACAGGCCCCTTAGCTAGGTCATTGTTCCAACAGCACGAAGACATGAAAAAAACCTGTAGTTTGCAAGCAGTTGCCCCAGAGACAGACTGGCAACACCATGAGGCCAAATCATACAATTGCACAGAGAAGGCAGCCCTTCTGTGTGCTTGTGCAGCCTTCCTCCCTCAACCGGCATTGCACCCAGTGATATCGGGGTTACTTTCCCAGGTCACTGACAGTAAACGACATGTGTGTGTCACTGGTCAGTTGCTATTGGTGTAAACACTTTTCCTGTAATATATATGGGCTAGTATCCATTTGGGATGGTTCCAAAGTGTAAGTTGGGGTTCTCCAGGTTTGGAAGGGTGCATTTCAGAAGGTAAAAACACCAGAAATTAGAGAACAAGAAAATGATGGGTTAGAGAGGAGTGTGGGGTAAGGAGACTAACAGCAGAGAGGCAGGCAAGATTCAACAGTTCGAGATTTATTCTGTGTTATTGGCAGGCCTTCACAGGCTTTTTAGCAGGGTAGTAACAAGGAAATATTTAGGAAGAAAACTGGTAGCCACACGGACGAGCTGTTGGAGAGGAAGAGACTACAGACAGTGTCTGGAGTCAGGCCGGCCCCAGGTTCCAGGTTTATACCCTTCTGTAGGTGCTTTTGTTCCAACCTTGGTCCAGGTCCACTCCTTAAATTCATCAGGGTTTCCACTCCTTGAAGTCAGAGAGTTCTAATGAACACAGCACTTTATGCGTATTACCTTTCTCAGCCATCAAATCATCACAAATTAGAACTTGGAACTGGAGACAGCAAGTTACTTGCCTAAGTACACAGTTATCAGACAGGTGTATGGGCTTCCCAAGTGATGCACCAATCCTCCCTCTCCCCAAGCAGGATGCAGAGGGCAGCAAGGCAGGGGTTCCGAATGGGTGATGTGGTGCTCTCGCAGCAACCCAAGGCTCAGGTTCAACTCTAGCCCTCAGTACTGAGCTAAAACTGGCCAGGTACAGTGGCTCATGCCTGTAATCCCAGCACTTTGGGAGGCCAAGCCGGGCAGATCACTTAAAGGTCAGGAATTTGAGACCAGCCTGGCCCACATGGTGAAACCCCATCTCTACTAAAAATACGAAAAGAAAAAAAAATTAGCCAGGCGTAGTGGTGTGCACCTGTAGTCCCAGCTACTCAGGAGGCTAAGATGTGAGAATTGCTTGAACTTGGGAGGCGGAGGTTGCAGTGAGCCAAGATCACGCCACTGCACTGCAGCCTGGGCAACAAAGCGAGACCTTGTCTCAAAAAAAGAAGAAAAAAAAAAAAAACAAAAAACCAGAAAGAAAAGAAAGTACTGAGCTAAAACTGAAGACAGTTACAGAGACCCTGGTCAGCCTCTCATCCCCTCTCCTTTCATGTCCATTCACCTCCAGCCCCAAGCCCAGCCCGCAGTCACTGGGGCCGCATGTCCCCATCTTTGTGCTTTGCACATGGGTCCTCTGCCCCAGCTGCCTCCCACCTGGATCTGCCTGAAGACCTCTTCGATATACAGCTTCTGTTATCAGACTCTCATTTCGGGGGCACAGCTGCCACAAGTGTGGCTTCTGCAGCCAGAGATCCAAGTTCAAATCCTGATTCTGCCTGTAGTGAGCTGTGTGATCACAGTCAAGTTATTTCACTTCTCTGAATCTCAGCTTTTCATCTGCAAAAGCTGTCCTAAGGTCATTTTAATAAATGCACACAATAGCTGCTGCAAAGCTCTCAGTAGTTGCTGAGAACTACTGGCATCTAGAAAGTTCTGAGTCAGGGTTAACCGCTGTGGCATGTATGGTAATTGTTTGCTTGAGAGTCATCCTTCCTCTCAGCTGCCTGTGAGCTCCTCAGGGAGAGGAACTATCTTTGATTCGTGGCTATGTTCCAGTGTCTGGAACAAGGCATACCTCGGAAATGCTTCTTAAACAAAGGAAGGAATGTGAGAATGAATGATGGAAACTCTCTTTGCCAAACATTCTACCAGTGACTCCTTTGGGAAAACTGGCTGCAGGATGGTGATTTTGATTTGCTGTAAACCTACTGCCAATTGCTTCCATCTGAGCTTTAGATAGGTGAAGAGCCTCCCCTCTCCCCAGGAGTGTTACATCTGTAGCCAGGGCACCGTGGATAATCCATTTACATGGATTCCCTCTCTGCAACCTCAATGACTCTGTCAGCTCCCAGCTGCTAAGAGGCTGCTTCAGCCATGACCTGGGACCAGGACCATCATACCTGATTCACCTGGAACTCCCACTTGGACACCCCACCTGGATCTCCCACCCGGACACCCCACCTGGATCTCCCACCCGGACACCTCACCTGGATCTCCCACCCGGACACCCCACCTGGATCTCCTACCTGGACACTCCCCCTCGAGTCCTACCTGGACATCCCACCTGGACATTCCACCTGGGTATCCCACCTGAACATCACACCTTTTGCCTTCCTGGCTTCAGAAGACCCAAAGCCAAGCCTGGCCACACCCTGGGAGTAGCAGAGCTTGGGCCTCACTGAAGCTGCAGATGTGGAGCCAAACTTTACTGTGGCCTGAGGACCTGGCTTTGAACCTAGCTCTGCTAACCAGCTTTATCACCTTGGGCAACTTACTTAGCCTTTGGAGGCTTGATGTCCATTTATGTAAAATGGAAATAGTGCTAGCTACCGCTTCTTGAGCACTCATCAAATTGGCAGGGAAAAGCCTCATTGTTATTTCTATTCAGCATCGCCTTCTCAGGAGCATGGGTCTAGGTTTCTGGAGGATCCCTGAGGACCAAGAGCTCTGATGTGTGGGAAGAGCTGCGGAGAGAAATGGGAAGAATGAGAGAGTGAGGAGTGAGGGGCAGGGAGATACGGGGCCTTTGAGGAAGAAACTGGACCACAGCACCCTGACTTTGCTGCTGCAGTTACAGCACTTTACTTCCCAAGGCCCATAAACAATCAGAGAAGCTGAGCAAGGTCTGAAGATAGGAATAATTTTTTGGATTCCAAATCAGCTGGTAAGTGAATCCCAGCAAACAAGATTATATCACCAACAGCCCGGCTATTCCTGAAGGTGGGAGGTGGGGTAGGGTGGAGACGACCAGAACGCTGAATCACAGCTGCACCCTGAAGACTACGGCTCCCAGGCCAGGTGGCCAGGGGCATGGAGCAGTCAGCAGTGATGCCTAGTTCCCCCCGCCCCAGCATCCCACAGAGCAGGTGGTGCTAGGCCTGTGCGTCACAGGGCAAAAGCAGGTCTTCATATTGAAGACAGCCATGCAGGCCAGCGTGTCATAGCTGGGGGGCTCAGAGAGGCTGCAGGGAGGGACAAGGGCTGCACCAGGGCTCAGAGGGTACCCACTCCTGATCGTGCCTTGCAGCTGGGCTGGCTCCTGAAGATGGAGGAGTTGAGATGGTGTACCCCATTTGGGGGGTTCCGTGGGACCATAACAAGCCTCAGGGTAGTGCCTGGGCTGGCAGGGAGAGTGGGGGCGGTCAGAAGGGGCCTGGGAAAGTAGTCGGTTGTGGGCAGAGGCTGATGGAAGTTGCCCTGAGAAAACACTGATTCTGGTGTGTGTGGTCCTTGGGCCCCTCACAGCAGGCGCTACTCTCCTTCCTGCATAGGACTCCACACGCTCTACCTCCATCTGTGTTCCTGGCTTCCTGCTGTCTCTCTGACCCCCCAGATGTTTGGAGTTTAATCACATGCCCCCACATTCCCATGCTGGAGTCCAAATCCCAACACCTCAGCACGTGACTTTATTTGGAGATAGCATCTTTACAGAGGTAACGAAGTTAAAGTGAGGTCATTAGGGTGGGCCTAATGTCTCATGTCCTCATAAAAGGGAAAATTTGGACCCCGAGACAGACACACAGAGAGGGAAGATTATTTGGAGGGGACGGTCACCTACAAGCCAAGGAGGGAGACCTGGAACAGAGCCCTCCCTTACAACCCTCACAAGGAACCACCCTGCCGACACCTTGATCCTGGACTTCCAGCCTCCGGAACTGAGAGACCATACATCATACATCTCTGTCGTTCCAACCATCGGGTGTGGTGCTTTGATACGGCAGCACCAGTAGACATTACACCACCTGCCAGTGTCTGTCTCTTCACTCTGTGTTCCTCCCTCCTGGTCCCTCTATGCAGGTGATCAATGGTCCTGGTTTTCCCAGCCTGAGGGGGTCCCTGGGACACGAGTCTCAAGGGCTAAAACCAGGAAAACTAGGACAAACTGGTCAACCTACATCTTTGCTCTTCTTCCCTGTGCCTGTTTCTCCATCTTTCCTTCCTTATCTCATTCCTTCTCTTTCATTCTCTTTCTCTGCCCATCTCTCTCTGGTCCTCCTTGTTCTGTTAATGCACCCCAGTAAACATGTCTTCTAAACATGGTGTTCCAACCTGTGTGCAGTCACAAGAGATATCTTCAAGGCAGCGAGCAAACCAGGACTGGGGTTACTCAAAATGGGCAGGGCCCCAGGCCCACGTCCCTGCCCGGGAAGGCCTCCCCTCACATTGCAATTTCAGTCCTTGGCTGAAATTCAGTCCCTTGGCTATTATACTGCTCCCAAGTGGGGAGGAGTAGAGAGTTAGAGATAGGAAAGACCAAGAAGAGGAAGGTGGGAGAGGAGTCCTCTATGTATTTATAAAAATGCTTTTGGACGCTTGCCAACATCAGAAAGATGTTAACTGCCAATTAACAAACACTGGCCACAGCTGAAGGTGACAAGATGTTCCTTGCATCTTAAGCTGATGCCACTGTTTGCAAGGCATGAGCCTTACATTATGTCAAATGGTGTTTATTAAATGAATGAATGAATGGATCCATCAACTCACAGGATTAAATAAGATTTTCATCACCTGAATGTGAAATTATGTCCATATGCAGAGCCTCCATTCCTGCCCAGCGGCTTCATCACAGCCAGGTTCCTGTCTCTCCTGGGTCCCCTCAATGGCTCTGCTTCCTCCCAGGTGTCTGGGGAAGGACAGCAGCAATAATCCAGGGACAGCCTTTATAGTGACAAAGCATTCTCCCAGACATCTCTGCCCTATGTCTATAGGATTCTCATCTCCACTGGGAGAAAAATACTTACTATTATAAGCTGCCTCAAATTATTTCCAACACCACTAAGGAACTCATGGTAAAATATAAACTCAATAAAGAGCTGGCTGGGTATGGCTCTTACCCTGAGGATAGGGTGCTGCAAGCTGGCTGTTCTCAGCTCTGCCTTAGAATAGAGTGGCAGTGTTTCCTAGTGCCCTGGTGACTCTCTCTGGTGGGCCGGCTGTGGCCCAGCCCTAGACCCAACAGAGAGAGGGCAGGAGCACAGCCTAGGCCTTCTTCTGGCATCCCAGCTCTCTGTGGGTTGCAACTCACCAGTGGGTATGAAATCCATCAGGACTGAAATCAGTAAGTTTTTAATGAAATGAAATTAAAAAAAAAAAAAAGTTAGAGTGTGTATCTGCGTGCATACTGTGTCACATCGTAACTTGTATTTTGTCGTGGCTGTTTTGCTTTTGTTTGAGACACAGTCTCTGTTGCCTAGGCTGGAGTGTGATGGTGCGATCTCAGCTCACTGCAACCTCTGCCTCCCAGGTTCGAGTGATTCTCCTGCCTCAGCCACCTGAGTAGCTGGGATTAGAGGCACCCACCACCACACTCGGCTAATTTTTGTATTTTTAGTAGAGATGGGGTTTCACCATGTTGGCGAGACTGGTCTCAAACTCCTGACCTCAGGTGATCCACCTGCCTTAGCCTCCCAAAGTGCTGGGATTACAGGCGTGAGCCACCACGCCTGACAGATAATTTATATTTCTAACTGTAGATTGTAGTCAAAGTTTGAACAACCCAGCCATGCACACAATGCCAGCCTGCCTACAAATGTAGACTGGGCCTGGCACAGTAGCTCACGCCTGTAATCCCAATATTTTGGGATGTCGAGGCAGGCAGATCACCTGAGGTCAGGAGTTCAAGACCAGTCTGGCCAACATGGTGAAACCCCATCTCTACTAAAAGTACAAAAATTAGCTGGATGTGGTGGTCTGCACCAGTAATCCCAGCTACTGAAAGGCTGAGGTGGGAGAATCACTTGAACCCGGAAGGTGGAGGTTGTAGTGAGCCAAGATCATGCCATTGTACTGCAGCCTGGGCAACAGTATGAGACTCTGTTCCCCCCTCAAAAAAAAAAAAAAAGAAAAAAAAGTAGGTTGGGAAGCCAATAACTAGGAACAGGTCCATTTAATTCATCACAAAAAGAGGATTTGAGAAGAGAAGGCAAAGACAAACCCTTGGGCAGGCAGCATCTGCTCTGCTAGGCAAGCTGTTTTCAACCAGACCTAATGATGGAAGCAGGGACTACATTGTCCACAACAAGGATCTTGGGACCCAAAGGGGCTCAGTGCAGCAAAGGGCTGCTGATACGCTCACCTAGGCTCCTGATGGGCATCCGTTTCCTGCAGAACTGTGTGCTCGCAGCTGTGCGCAGTGGGCCACATGGCCCTGCCTGTCTGGCCAGCCCACCTTGGTTCCACTCTGTTCCCGGAGTCCTTACTGCTAGGCTCTGGCTGATGCTAATCCCTGTGATGGGCTGCCCGCCGCTCATTTCCCCTGGCTGGTCTCCACTCTCTCGGCTACTCCCTGTTCTGTCCCATAAAAGCATCAAGGCAGCCTTCTCATCTAGATCATTCTTTAGGCCTGGAATTCTTTAATCTGAGGGCTTTTGCACATCCTGAATTGGATGCAAAGGGGGTATTTGTCCCATGTGTGTTTTTCTGGGAAAAGGACTCACAATTTTACCAGACTCTCAAAAGCATCTGTGCCCCCAGCAAAAGCCCCAAGCCCTGCCTCAGGAAGCCTGCTCTGCTCAGGCTGGGTGACTATCTGTCTGTGTCTATCCCCCACACAGTAGGGTTAAGCAACTGATGCTGGGGCGAACTGCCCTGCCATCTGCCAGAATGTAAAGCATCAGCTGTGTGGAGGATGGGCGGGGGGCTGGACCCAACTAGGCCCTTTCAAAGACACTAGGGGTTTGGCCGTAGCATGCATCCCTGTTGTGGGTGGCAAAAACCACTGCCGGGAGTCAGGCTGAGCTGGCTTAAATCCCAGTTCTGTCTCTGACTCATTCTGCCTCCATAGGCACCTGTTTAACCTCTGTGAGCCTCTGATTTCTTATCTAGAAAACTCCTATAAGAAGATGTACCTCCCAGGATTATTGTGACAATTAAATGAGATACTGTAAGAACAGCCAATTTACCACCTGTAAATGCTAATTTTTTAAATTGACTCAATGGAAAACATTTTACCATTTTAAATACCCTCAACCCCTGAAACACTGCAGCTCTTAGCTCTATGACCTCAGGAAAATTACTTACTTCTATCAACTGTCCTACTTCTGATAAATGGGGATGGCTTCATGTTGGTGTTCGCAAGATGGCAAGTCAACACGTAGGAAGCACTTGAACCAAGGCCTGGGTCCTTGTAAGGTCTTGCCCTGTTATTTCTGCTGGGAAGGGGTGGCAGATGAAGAGTCCCTCCCTTACACTGTGCCTAGGAGCAAAATTGCCATTTCTCTCTATCTTAGTCCATTTTTTGTTGCCATAAAGGAATACCTGAGGCTGGATAATTTATAAAGAAAGGAGGTTTCTTTGGCTCACAGTTCTGCTGGGTGGAAGGTTCAAGACTGGGACTCTGGTGAGGGCCTCAGGCTGCTTCCACTCATGGCAGAAGGTAAGGGGGAGCCGGTATGTGCAGAGGTTGCATGGTGAGAGAGGAAACGAGAGGGAAAGAGAGAGGTGCCTAGCTCTTTAACACCAGCTCTCACAGGAGCTAATAGAGTGAGAACTCGCTACCTCTAGGACAGCAGCAAATCATTCATGAGGAACTTGGCCCCATGACCCAAGTGCCTCTCAATGAGGCCCCACCTCCAACAGTAAGGTTCAGTCCCCCCATCCCGAAGACGCCAGGCTGGAGTGCAGTGGCGCGATCTTGGCTCACTGTAACCTCCGCCTCCTGGGTTCAAGTGATTCTCCTGCCTCAGCCTCTCAAGTACCTGGGACTACAGGTGTGTGCTACCACGCCCAGCTAATTTTTGTGTTTTTAGTACACATAGGGTTTCACCATGTTGGCCAGGATGGTCTTGATCTCCTGACCTCGTGATCTGCCCACTTCAGCCTCCCAAAATCCTGGGATTACAGGCATGAGCCATCACGCCCGGCCTAGGGGTTCACATTTCAACATGAGGTTTGAGGGGACAGACATCCAAACCACAGCACTCTCTCTCCTTGCCTCTCCTTGCCAATGAGCCACCAGAAATCTCTCTTCCCTTCTTCACCAGACACTGCTCCTCCTAGACAGCGGTGCAGAGGCCAGGAGGCACATGTTGCTTAGCACAGAACCTCCCATTCCATCCATTTTATGGGCACTGTGGGCTCACATGCTAATGAAACAGATGGCAAGACCTCAAATTCAGTCCCCATTTGGGTGGTGGGGAAGAGGCCCTACTCACTGATTTTGCATTCATCACCTCTGACCCCATCACAACCTCTGAGACAGAGCCAAGAAGCCCATTTTATAGATAAAGAAACCAAGCCTGAGTGGGGTAAGTGCTTGCCCAAGGTCACACAGCTGGCAAAAGGCAGTGAGGTCTGCCTAGCCCTCACTTGCTCCTTCACGCCATGAAGCTCTCTTATTCACCTCTTTGTTAGCAAATGCCTTAAAGACATTTGAAGTGCCTGAAAGGTCAAAGTCCAGCTGGCATCCCCATTAGGGAGGGCTCGTGCACTGAGTGGACAGATTAAGATGACAGGTACCCGCCCAGGTCTTCCCACACACCCCAGCAAGGGGTCATATGTACTCTCTTCCACAGATTGCACCTCCCGGGTTTTCTCTCTCCCACACTTCCCTTCTCACCTCCATACCCTTGACCCAGTAATTTCTCAGACCCTACCTGTCTCCACCAGCCCACGTGCCCATTAGACTCAAGGAGAGGAAACGGCAGAGGTTGAACCCAGCAAGCCCAAGCTCTGGGTTTTCTGGCTTTCCCTGAGTGATTGTGGCAGGGGGTGGGTCACTGAAGGTTATTAGCATATCCCTGGCTTGACCCTGGGTGGGAGGCAAGGAGAGCTTCCCACTTTGAGGCGCCCCCTCCCCCAATCCCCGGGGACAGGGTAATGATGGATAGACAGGGCTGAGGGATGGCCTGGGGTCTCGGGCATCTACAGGCTGCCCCCAGGCTGCAGCATGCCTGCCAGTGGGTTTTAGGCCCATATAAGCTGGAGGGTCCTTCCTTCCTTCCCAGGCTCACAGAACCCCTGTGGGGCGGCTGTGAGGCCACCCCAACCAGGCAGCCTTGGTAGGAACAGTCCAGGCCAAAGGGAGGTTGGAGCCAGAAAATTCCACAGTGGCGGGGCTGACCTGCTGTATGCACAGATTCGGGCCATAGGAGGCCCTGGGAAGGGAAGGGCCCTGCCCACACCCACAGTCCCTCAGGGCACCCCCTGGCTAGACTTGTGTTTCCTCCCCTAAGAAGACCTTTACAGAGCCCAGGCTGGAGTCCTGGACGTGGGTGCAGGAAGGGAACTCAGAGCCTCCAGGAGGGGCTGGCAGCCACACCTCTGCTGCTCCTCTGCAGGGCCCTGGCATGGCAGAGCCAGCCTGGGCGGGGAACAGCAAGAGGAGCAGGAAGCAGAGAGAAGGTTTCTGTGGGGGTGTAACCGCCCAAGGGGTTCTCCTCGCCTGCTGCCCAGACAGCTGATTTATCATGACAGGGGAATTGCAATAGAGAAAGACTAATTCATGCAGAGCCAGCTGTATGGGAGACCTGAGTTTTATAATTACTCAGATTTTCAAGTCTCCCTGAAAATTCCGAGACTCAGGTTTTTAAGGATAATTTGTTGGGTAGGGAGTCGGAAAGTGGGGAGTGCCGATTAGTTGAGTCAGAAATAAAATCATAGGGTGTCAAAGTGGGATTTTTTTTGCTGTCTTCATTCGGTTCCTGGGTGGCATTGCAGAACTGGCTCAGCCGGAGTACCGGTCTGGGTGCCTGCTGCTGCACTGGAACACAGGGTCTGCAAAATAGCTCTAGCACTAATCTCAGGTTTTACAACAGTGATGTTAGCCCCAGGAGCAATTTGGGGAGGTTCCAAATCTCACAGCCCCTGGCTGCGTGACTCCTAAACCATAATTTCTAATCTTGTGGCTAATTTGTTAGTCCTTCAGAGTCCGACTGGTCCCCAGGCAAGAAAGGGGGTTGTTTCAGGAAAGGGCTCTTATCATTTTTGTTGCAAAGTAAAACTATAAACTAAGTTTCTCCCAAAATTAGTTCCACCTAACCCCAGGAATGAACAAGGATAGCTTGGATGTTAGAAGCAAGATGGAGTCGGTTAGGTCAGATCACTTTCACTGCCATCATTTTCTCACTGTTGTCATTTTTGCAGTCATCTTCAGGGGGAGGAGGAGTTTCAGTGCTGGGACTTGGAACGGCCTGGCATCCTGCCCCAAGGAGCCCAGGAACCCACCTCGGGCTGCAATGGGATCAGAGCTGGTTCAGGGGTAAGGGTCATGTCCAGAACACCCTGGGACTGGCATGGAAAGCCCCGGAGAAATGGCAGCAAGGGCCATGCATCAGAGGCCCATATCTGGCCACCCATTTTACTCAACATGGGGCCAGAGTCCTGAGGGCAGTGACTTGCCTAAGACCACACAGCAAGCGCGGGGGTGAGTGGAGCAGTAGTGTCTTTCCAGACTGAGTCTGAGGACCACAGGCAGCCTGAGGGTGTGAAAGGGGTCTGGCCAAAGGGCACTGGCCCTCCTCAAAGGTGGCCCTCTTTGGGCCAGGTCTCACCAGCAGCCAGTGAGCGCTGTGGTTTTCAAGCACATGACAGGGGAATTGTAATAGAGAAAAACTAATTCATTCAGTCATATACAAATTAAATTTTGAAATGGTAACATTTTAGATATATTGGGTTAAGTAAAATACATTATGAAAATTAACTTCACCTGTTTCCTTTTGCTTTTTAATGAGGCTATTAGAAAATTTAGAATTGCTATGTATACCTGGTCTGGGGGCTTTCCGGTGACAAGGTCTCAGGGTGTTCAGGGCTCCAAGGCCATTTGCCGAAATGCTTTGCCTCAGTCTGTCCTGAAAACACAGTGCCTCTGACTGCGGCGTCTCCTTGTCCATCATCAGAGGATCCCCGAGCAGGGAGGATCCAAAGGGACTGCTCCTTTGTCCCTGGGGGCACTGGGCAGGTCCAAGCCTGCCCAGCTGACTACTGACCACACACATCACACATACGACACACACATAACCACACACATCATACACATGCACACACACACCACACAGCCCTTGACTGGGGGAGAAGGCAGGTCACTGGAGCCGATGCCCTGCAGGCCCAAGCCTTGGGACCAGAGCTGGGCCCAGGCCATCCCTGGAGCTCAGGGCTATGTCCAGATGGTGAAGGAACCTCGGTGGGCAGCAGGGAGGAGGAGGATGGAGTGGGGCCTGACTATAGCCTCTCTATAGTGTCTACAGAGGACCTGAGGCTTGTGAGAGGCAGAGCTGAGAGCAAGGGGCTGCGGCACACAGCAAGGATGGGCTAAGCCCTGGACTGGCCATGGCCGGAGACAGGTCCGACCTGAATTCCTCACCCTCAGTGTGCCTGTCTCTCCAGGAAGCCCCTCACAAACGTTCCTTCATTAGATCTTCGCGGCCCCCTCTGAGTTTGGGATTCCTGTCTCTGCATCATAGATAGACCCACTGGGGCTAAGGGTAGGAAAGTGCTCTGAGAGAAGCGGAAGTTTTCAAACCGAGTCTGGTATATCCCCAAAAGCTGGGGCCTTGATCCCTCTTCTTGGCAAAACAGAGTCAAGAACTGGGCTCACTGGGTGATGGGCGATAGGGTCATGGATACACCTTCTCTAGTTCATTTGAATGTTTTCTCCACAAACAAAGGTTTGCAATGCTTTCTCTGGTGGGAAGAAGCTCCCATCCCCAACTCAGAGCGTTCTGGACCGGGCTGGATTGAGGGGAGTCACACCAACCTCAGCTGCCAGGGTAGGAACCACAGGGAAGCTAGTGGTTCGGAGACCACCAGCCCTTTCCTCCAGCTCCCGGTCCTCAGCCTGGAGTTGGCCTGAGAGTGGCCCTGGACCAGGCCCCCTGGCAGTCCAACTGTCCCAACCAGGGCTAGGACACAGACCTCCAGGAGCTGGTACCCTCACATGTCCTGGTGGGGGAGGGCCATGGCTTCATGGGGGTCCTGACCTCTCACACCAATCCGCAGAGGCAAAGCTGACCTCCGACCGGCCAGCACGTGGGAGAGACTGTCCCTACGCTGAGCCCCTTCCACCTGGCTGCATCAGGGTCCTTGCAGGCATTGATCTCGCAAAGGCAAAGAAAGGGGCCTAATTCTGGCACCCTCTGTACCCTCAGGCTGCCCAGGCTCAGAGTCTGTGCCCACCCGAGCTCAGAGCCTGCCCTGCAGCTGCAGGGTGACCCTGCTGGGCTGTCCAGGGCAAGGAGCACAGCACTTGTCTGAGGCCTTCAGGGTTCTGAATACCTGTGACCCTTTCTTCCTCTCATCTTAAGTGAGTTAGTTATTACTCACCTGGTCTACTCCTCTCCATCAGAAGCCCCCCACAAACCCCCTCCACACCTTTATGTGCTAGTCTGGCCTCCAGTGGATGCCTGATCAACATCTAATTAGATGACTCAGTGGAGATGACCTGGTATCAGAGTCCCCTCCGTGGGGGGCCTGCCGTGGGTGTTTGGCCCACAGTACAGTCTCAGTCAACAGGGAATAGGGCAATGGGACAGTTCAATGCTACCTCTGAGGACATGCTTGGGTGGGCTGTGGCAGAATCAGGGACTATGTTTTCTTTCTTTTCTTTTTTTTTTTTTTGAGACAGAGTCTTACTCTGTCGCCAGGGCTAGAGTGCAGCGGCACGATCTTGGCTCACTGCAACCTCCACCTTCCAGGTTCAAGCGATTCTCCTGCCTCAGCCTCCCGAATAGCTGAGATTACAGGCGCCCACCACTACACCCAGCTAATTTTTTGCATTTTTAGTAGAGATGGGGTTTCACCATGTTGGCCAGGCTGGTCTCGAACTCCTGACCTCGCGATTCAACCGCCTCGGCCTCCCAAAGTGCTGGGATTACAGGTGTGAGCCACCGTGTCCGACCAGGGACTTTGTTTTCTTTCAGCCCCAAATCCTGTGAAGATGCAATCAAGAAATGGTCACACCTGGGCATGAGGTTTCATTTTTTTTGCCCTAATTTTTAGATTTGTGCATTTAAAGAGTAAACTGTCTAACAAGTTGTTGATGATTGCCACCTGTGACTTTAACAAGCACAGTCCATTCTGTTAACACTTGTTTTGAAAACAGAACTTTGTTCCCATGAGATTGGGTTACAGTATTAGGGAACAATTTGAGCATGACGTGAATTTCACACTTGCTTATGTGCAATGTGGTCTGCAAGAAACTCTAGGTGAGCATAGAAAGTTGTACCCAACTGAACTGAGCCAAGTAGGAATACACAAAATACACCCAGATGGACGCCTCAAATACCCACAGCTCCACATCCACCTCTTGTGTTATGAGCTGCATCCACCACCATCTCGTGTTACAGCTCCATGTCCAGTAACACACACGTCCACACACAAACTCCAGGGCTTTTTCAAGGTCAAGTGTCATATTTATTGCAATATACATGTATTTCTTAACCATCAAACATGTGCAAAACTCAATGACTATTCTTATTAAGCTCCTATCTTTTTGTTTCTTATGGGCCGCTGACGAAATTTTGGAGTGTTGTGCAGTTAACCCCATTTTTCCCATAAGCCCAGTAGTTTTTATTATGTGATTTTTGCATAGATCACTGGTTTTTTAGGAACACATATATTGTGTTATAGCAGAACTAACTATGCATTCCTAAAATCTTCTTCCTATGCTTTTTTTTTCCCCCTCTTACCAGCATTTTATTTTGAAAAATTTCAGGCCGGATATGGTGGCTCATGCCTATAATCCCAGCACTTTGGGAGACCAAGGTGGGTGGATCATTTGAGGTCAGGAGTTCAAGACCAGCCTGACCGACGTGGTGAAACCCCCGTCTCTACTAAAAATACAAAAATTAGCTGGGCGTGGTGGCGGGTGCCTGTATTCCTAGCTACTCAGGAGGCTGAGGCAGGAAAATTGGTTGAACCCAGGAAGCAGAGGTCGCAGTGAGCCGAGATCACACCATTGCACTCCAGACTAGGTGACAGAGCAAGACTGTCTCAAAAAAAGAAAAAAGAAAAATTTCAGGTCTGTGATCAACACTATTTCCTTCACTTACATTCATCAAATCCATCTATTGTTAGCGTATTGTGATTTAAGCCTTTCATTCTCACCAATGTTTTGTAGTTTTCAGTCTACAAGTCCTACACGTATTTGTCAGATTTATCTCTAAGTATTTCACACTTTTTGATGCGATTGTAAATGAGAGTTTTTTTGTTTTTTTTTCACTGAGCTTTATAACTGTAGAGTCATGATTCACAAGTAGTTGTAAGAAATAATACAGAGAGCCCCACTGTACCCTGTACCCAGTTTTCCCCAATGTAACATCTTGGAGCACTACATGACCACATCACAACCAGGGTGTTGACGTGGATAGTCAGGCTACAGAGCACTCCATCACGCCCGATCCCTCCTGCGGCGCGTTTACAGCCACATCTACTTAACCCCTGGCAACCACTAATGTGTCCTCCATTTCTAAAATTTTGTTTCAAGAGTGTTACATCAATGGAATCACACAAAATGTAGCTTTCTGAGATTGTCTGTTTCCACTCAGCAGAATGCCCTGGAGATCCATCCACGTTCTGAGACAACAGTTCTTTCCTTTTGATTACTGAGCAGCGTTCTGGGCATGGATGTGCCACGCTGGTTTAACCTTTAACTATCCAGCTATTGAAGGACAACTAGGCTGTTTCCAGTCTTTCTGGGGATGGTTTTAGCTCAGTCTTGAGCACTCTATTCCCCTATTCTCTCTCCCATGCAGTTTTTTTCTTTGTTGTTGTTTTTTGTTTTGTTTTTTGAAATGGAGTCTCACTCTGTTGCCCAGGCGGGAGTGCAGTGACACCATCTCAGCTCACTGAAACCTCAGCCCCCAGGGTTCAAGCAATCCTCCTGCCTCAGCCACCCTAGTAGCTGGGATTACAGGTGTGCGCTACCATGCCTGGGTATTTTTTGTATTTTTAGCAGAGGTGGGGTTGCGCCATTGTGGGCGAAGGATTACCCAGGTGCTGAGGCAAGAGACTGAAGGCACAAACTGTTTCAGTATAATAAAGAAAATAGTTAGAATAAAAATAGTCATAATACAAGTTAGATATAGAGATGATCATGGACATTATCAATCATTAGTATAGACGTTATTAATCATTAGCTTTTAATATTACTCTTTGTTGCATTACTAATATAACCTAGGAATAACCGGCGGGTATAGGGTCAGGTGCTGAAGGGACATTGTGAGAAGTGACCTAGAAGGCAAGAGGTGAGCCCTTCTGTCACGCCCGCATAAGGGCCGCTTGAGGGCTCCTTGGTCAAGCGGTAATGCCAGTGTCTGGGAAGACACCCATTGCTTAGCCGACCGCGAAAGGGCGTCTCCTTTCCTCGCAGGAGTCAGGGAACACTCTGCTCCACCAGCTTCTTGTGGAAGACTGGGTATTATCCAGGCCTGCCCACAGTCATCTGGAGGCCTAAACCCCTCCCTGTGGTGCTGTGCTTTAGTGGTCATGCTCCTTGTCTACTTTTATGCTCCTCCCGTACTCCTGGTTCCTCTTTGAAGTTCGTAGCAGATAGCGGTAGAAGAAATAGTGAAAGTCTTAAAGTCTTTGATCTTTCTTATAAGCGTATAGAAGAAAATGCTGACGTATGCTGCCTTCTCTCTCTACCTCGGCTACCGAAAAGGGAAGGGCCCCTGTCCTGTGATCACGTGACTTGCTTCACCTTGTCAATCACTTAGAAGATTCACCCTCCTTACCCTGCCCCCCTTGTCTTGTATGCAATAAATATCAGCGCGCCCAGTCGTATGGGGCCACTACCGGTCTCCGCGTCTTGATGGTAGTGGTCCTCCGGGCCCAACTGCTTTCTCTTTATCTCTTTGTCTTATGTCTTAATTTATTAAAATCTCTTCGTCTCCGCACATGGGGAGAACACCTGCTAAGCCCCATAGGGCTGGACCCTACACGCCATGTTGGCAAGGCTGGTGTCGAACTCCTGACCTCAGGTGATCCATGCACCTCCCATGAAGTTTTATCCAGGCTGTGCCTTATTCAGTGCCAAGGTTTGGGGCAGGAACTTCAGAAAGAGCTCCACTGGTAATGGTTGCTTATTTTTATTCTCTTGGGTAATTGGAAGTTTATAGTGTTCTGTGTCTTCCAGTTATGTTGCAGGTGTGAGTCTTATATGGTTTTATTTGTTCTTCCTATTGATCTGCATAATTATATACTTTGCTTTTCGAAAAATATATTAAGATATAAATGTACAGTAAAATTTACTCTTTTTAGTGTACAATTCTATGAGTTTTGAGAAACACATACAACCATGTTACCATCACAGTAAAAATATAGGACACTTTCACTCCCAAAATCCCTTTGAGCCTCTTTGTAGTCAGCCTTTCCCTCACTCTCCCGCCCTTGGCAACCTCTCCTTTATTTCCTATCCCAATAGTTTTCCCTTTTCCAGAATTCACATAGATGGAATAATTCAGGTACACAGCTGTGGAGTCTGGCTTCTTTCACGTAGCAGAATGCATTTGAGATTTATCCATCTTATCTATCTATCATTAGTTCACTGTTTTTTATTGATAAGCATTCTACTGCATAAATATACCAGAGTTTGTTCAAGGGTTTTGCGGTTGTTTATAGGTTTTGGTGATAATAAATAAAGCTACTATAAACATCGGTGTATAGGCTTGTGTGCAAACATAATTTTCACTTCTCTTGGGTAAGTACTTAGCAGTATGTTTGCTAAGTCATGTGGTAAATGTTTGTTTGACTTTATAAGAAGCTTCCACAGAGTTTGACAAAGTGGTGATCCCACTTTGTATTCCCACCAGCAGTGTACAAGAGTTCTTAGTTGGTGCCGAGAACCCCCAAGGCAGTTGGTACCGTTAGGGTTTTTTTAAGCCACTCCATTTTGTATGCATTGGTCTGACATTATGGCTTTAATTTTCATTTCCCTGATGACTAAGCATGTTAGGCATTTTCTTCACATAACTATTGGCCAATCATATATCTCCTTTGATGAAGCATCTGTTCAAATATTTTCCTATTTTTAAACTGGGTTGCTTTTTTCTTATTGTTAAGTTTTGAGAGATCTTCATATATCCTTAATGCAAGTTATTTATCAGATACATGTTTTGAAAATATTTTCTTCCACTCCATCATTCGTCTTTTCATTTCCTTAACTGTGTCTTTCAGATAGTAGAAGTTTTGGATTTTTTTTTCAGACAGGGTCTTGCTCAGTTGCCCAGGTTGGAGTGCATTGGCACAATCATGGCTCACTGCAGCCTTGACCTCCTGGACTCAAGTGATCCTCCCACCTCAGCCTCCTGCCTCAGCCCCCTACGTAGCTAGGACTGCAAGCACATGCCACCACACCAGGTTAATTTTTTTATTTTTTATTTTTATAAGGACAGGGTCTCCCTATGTTGCCTAGGCTGGTCTCAAACTCCTGGGCTCAAGCAATCTTCCTGCCTTGGCCTCCCCAAGTGCTGGAATTATAGGCGTAAGCCACCATGCCCAGCCTAGAAGTTTCTAATTTTAAAGATGGCCAGTTTATTCAGTTTTCTCTTATGGGCCATGCTTTTGTGTCACATCTAAGAAATATTTGCCTAACCCTGGTCACACATTTTTTTCTTTGTTTATATCTGTTAGTTTTCGATTTTACATTTAGGCCTGTGATCCATTTTGAGTTCATTTTTATATATGCTGCGAAGTATGGATCAAGATAAATCTGTTTTGTATATGATAGATGATTAAGAAAAAATACATTTTGTAGGGGTGTGTGTGTGTGTGTGTGTGTACACATACACCATGGAATACTATTCAGCCATGAGAAAGAATGAAATCATGCCTTTTGCACCAACATGGATGGAACTGGAGGCCATTACCTTAAGGCAATAACTCAGAAGCAGAAAGTCAAATACTGCTTGTCCTCACTTACAAGTGGGAGCTAAATAATGTGTGCACATGGACATAGGGTGTGGAATAATAGAGGAGACTCAGAAGGGCAGCAGCAGGGTGGGAGCAGGGTAAGGGATGAGAAGTTACTTACAGGGTTCAGTGCACTCTGTTTGGGTCATGGCCACCCCAAAAACCCAGACTTCACACTATGCAACAAATCCATGTACCAAAAGTGCACTTGGATCCCCTAAATTTATACAAAGAAAACAAATAAATAGGCCGGGCATGGTGGCTCACACCTGTAATTCCAGTGCTTTGGTAGGCCGAGGCGGGTGGATCACTTGAGGTCAAGAGTTCAAGACCAGCATGACCGACATGGTGTAATCCTGTCTCTACTAAAAATACAAGAATTAGCCAGGCGTGGTGGCGCATGCCTATAATCCCAGCTACTTGGGAGGCTGAGGCAGGAGAATCGCTTGAACCTGGGAGGCAGAGGTTGCAGTGAGTGGAGATTGTGCCACTGCACTCCAGTCTGAGCAACAGAACAAGACTCTGCCTCAAAATAAATAAATAAATAAATAACTTGTTTGCATATGGATATTCCATTTTTCTAGCACTATTTGTTAGAAAGATTATCTTCATTGAATTGCTTTTGCATCTTTATTGAAAATCAGTTGGCTGTACATGTGTGGATCTGCTTCTGAATTTTCTATTCTGTTCCATTGATCTATGTCTATTCTTTTTTTTTTTTTTTTTTTTGAGATGGAGTCTCACTTTGTCGCCCAGGCTGGAGTACAGTGGCGTGATCTCGGCTCACTGCAAGCTCCGCCTGCCGGGTTCACGCCACTCTCCTGCCTCAGCCTCCGAGTAGCTAGGACTACAGGCGCCCGCCACCTCGCCCGGCTAATTTTTTGCATTTTTAGTAGAAACGGGGTTTCACCGTGTTAGCCAGGATGGTCTCGATCTCCTGACCTCATGATCCGCCCGCCTCGGCCTCCCAAAGTGCTGGGATTATAGGCGTGAGCCACTGTGCCCGGCCATCTATGTCTATTCTTTACCAATACCACACTTACTTGATTACTGTAGCTTTATAGTACGTCTTAAAATCAGGCAATGTGTCTGCCAACTGTTAGTTGCTCACCCGGCTGGCTGCTGTTTCATCTTTTAAAAGTCTGTGTCCCACAGTGACTCAGGCCCTCCTAAGGGCCAAGTGCTAGGCATTCAGTCTGGCAGAGACTTGAGACAAGGCCACAGCCCTTTGCCCCTTTAACTAAGCATTGCCTGGAAGCCTTGTATTTCCCATCCTAGATATAAGCAATGTGGGAAGACAGACATGAGAGAGACAGTGCTCCTATCATTGGGAAGCTCACAGTGGAGTAAAGGAGAAAAGATAAGTCCTAAATAAGTCTTAAGAAAGAACGAAGAAAGTGCCATAAGAGTTCTGCACTGAGGACTCAGAAGTTGTGGAAGGTGCTGTATCCACCCTCCCTGCCTGTGCCTCCTGCTTCACGTCGGCTGCCTGCCGTTGTCAGTGCTGCATGGGGCCCAGGCCTGCAGATGCAAAGTTTCTCTCTCTCTCTTTCTCCCTCTTCTCTGTCTCTCTGCCTCTCTCTCTTCTGTCCCCACCTTCTCTCTCCTTTCTCTCTCCTCTGTCTCTCTCTCTCTCCCCCCTTTGTCCCTCCCTGTCTCTCTCTTTGTGTCTTTCTCTCTCTCCCTGCCCTGTATCTCACTCATGCTGAGTCAAGTCACCTCGGCCTTCCCTCCTAGTCCTCCTGCTTCTCCTCTTTCTCCTCCTCATCAAGGTGATATCATGGTCTTTCTATACAACCCAATTTGATTCTGATCTCCCCTGGCTAAAACCCATCCAGGAGTGCCTTTAGCAACAGGGCGATATCTGACTTTTCCCTGATGGTCCATGCTTTCCCCCCGGGGCTCTTCCTCACCTCTCCAGCCTCCCTGCTTGGCCCAGTGCAACAAAATTGTGCAGGAGCAACTGCTGCCTCTTCCTGAAATGCCTCCCTGCCCCTGCTCAGGTTCCTCCATCAATTCGGACCTGAGCACCACCCTGACCATAGCACCCTCCACTCTGTAGGTGCTTGCAGTTATTTGACACTGTCCCCAGTATCAAATAACTGGGGACTGCGCAGTGAGTGACTGCGCAGGCTGGGCGCAGTCACTCACGCCTGTAATCCCAACATTTTGGGAGGACGAGGCCGGTGGATCACCTGAGGTTAGGAGTTCAAGACCAGCCTGGCCAATGTAGCGAAACCCCACCTCTATTAAAAATACAAAAATTAGCCACGCTTGGTGGCGGGCACCTGTAATCCCAGCTATTCAGGAGGCTGTGGCAGAATAATCACTTGAACCCGGGAGGCAGAGGGTGCAGTGAGCCAAGGTAGCGCCACTACACTCCAGCCTGGGCAACAGAGTGAGACTCCGTCTCAAAAAAAAAAAAGAAAAAGAAAAAACAAACAAACAAACAAAAAAATAGATACTAGGGAGGAAAAGCCGCCCTGCCCCTGCCACACAGGAGGTACTCAGCCTCTTGGGACTGCTTCCCTGAACCCCAATTCCCCAAGGAAGCTTAGCTGCTCCCACCTCAGGCTCCCACCACAGTTCTTAATCTTCACATTTGCTGGCTGTTGGAGTGTCCGCTCTGCCTGAGCTTTAGGAAGACCAGAACAAGGTCTTTTGGCCGGTCTTCCTCAGCACAGGGCATGGCACAGAGCGGGCCTCAGGCAGTGTTTGCTAGGTGAGTGAATGAATGAATGATACTGGAGTAATGGACTTCTGCCTCACCTAGGGGTCCTGCTAAAATGCAGACTCTGATTCAGAGGTTCAGAGTATGCTGAGATTCTACCTTTCCATCAATTTCCAACAAGATTCCAAGTGCTGAGTCCCTGGATACATGGAGGAGCAAAGGCATGAACCTTTCCTTGCTCCTGGTAACTGGCTCCATCCTGCTCCCTATGGGCTTCATCAACTTGCCTGTGATTGGGGATACTTCCTGCCCTTATGGGCCCCAGAACCCCCATCTCTTAAAAAGGGAAATTTCCCTGGACATCTCTCAGTTGCTGTCCACCCTGTGAAATGAACCCAGGAAGCTATCATTAGGTACTCTAGCCCGGTCTGGCCCAAATGCAAGTGTTGTGGCGGTGACCACTTAGCATAGGGTTTGGAAAGTCCCTCTCAGTGATGTGCTGAAGCAACCTATATGGCACTACCTCACCAGGGGGCGCCAAGGCAAGCAGGATTCCCAGGAATCACAGATCCGAAGAGAGAAAAAGAACCAGTCCCTGCGCTTGACAAGAGACAAAGGAGACCAGAATGGACACACGGCAGCCACTCTCCTTTCAAGTTTTTTCCATCACCTTCATCCCCTTGTTTCAGTCATACCAACAACCCAGCAAGGCAGAGGCAGCAGGCCTCCCATTTGCTTTACAATGGAGTGGACTAAGCCCAGAGAGGTGTGAGCACCTCACTAGCATCATCTAGTAGTGAGTAGGGTAGGCACATGGTACCTGGCTCTAAATGCCTGGTCTAGGTTCTGTCCCCCACGTGGCGCTGGGTTAAGAGACATCCTGAGACATGCAAGGATACCCTTGGGAGCTTAGAGGAGCTCCAGGCACCATGCATAGCCAATAAATCAGAATAAACAACTAGTCAGGAAAATCAAATGCTTGGATTTTATTAAAATATTTTTCAAAGCTAATGAAATTGGAAAGTGACGAACCGAGACCTGACTCTATTGCTCATCCCCAAGTTAAAAGAGTCAGGTTAAAGTCTTGCTTTAAGTTCACCTGCTGGGTAACTTGATAGAATATGCACGTGTGCGCCCGCGCACACACACACACACAGACACACACACACACACACACACACCCCTCCCCTCCTAGACCTTCCAAGCAGGGAGTCTCGCCTAAGTAACATATACCCTTTACTTGCATTCTTCCTTTGATTTATCAGGAGAGAAGGTCAGAGCTTAACAGAAAAAAAATAAGGACCCAGGCTCTTGGGTTCTGAGAGGGCACAGGGTGACACTGTCTGTCATGATGACCTTGACATTTTCCTTCCTGTACCTCCAGATTCCCTCTCCCCTTCTCTAAGAGTGGAGGAGGTTGAACCTAGGGGCCAGGACCCTCCATTTCAGTCTGTACAAACCACTAATTCCCTGTGTGTCCTTAGGCAAGTCACTCGCCCTGCCTGGTCAATAAAGTCTCCTTCTTTACTGAAAAACACATCAGCTTGCCTCATGTGGATGTCCTGAGACACAAATGACAGATGAGAAATGAGGGGCTTTGTAAGATTTAAAATGCTGTGTCCCTGAGAAGAATGTTGCAATGGTTTGGAGCCAGGATCTGATAAATAGGAGACAAGTGAAACACTGGAATAAAAATATACTTGTAACGTATATGAAAAAAATAAACATATGTTACTAATATACAAAGAGCTCTAACCAAACAATAAGAAAAAAAATCCAGGGAAAATGGGAAATTGATACGAACATAGGCGGATCATAAACCAAGAAATTCAAATGCTTATGAACATATTGGAGAATAATAATAGCTTACATTTACTTGGCCCTTATTTTGAGCCAGGAACTGTGCTAGCACTTTACATGAATGATGCCATTAAATCCTCCAATCCAATTAATAAGGTAAAGACCCATTACCATTCTCATTCTATAGATGAAGAAGCTGAGGTCCAGGGAGGTTCAGCAACTTGCCCAGCATCACGCGGCTTGAGAGTGCCAGAACAGGAATTCTCACTCACGCGGTCCGGCAGAACACAACCTCACTCACAGGGAAAAGACTGCAAATCACAATAACCAGGAAGACATCGTTTCTTCACTTATCAAATTAGCCAAAATATTAAAGTTCGATTAACAATCAAATATTGACGTGGGTATGAGAAAACATGCGTTTTCATGTATTATTGGTGCAATCTTTCTGCAGAGCAATTTGCCAATACCCATAGATATTTTACATGTACTGCTTGATGAAAAATGTATCCTACAGATATACTCACACATGTACATAAAACTATACATACAAGGATATTTATTTTTAGATGAGAAAAAGGAACTCTCATTGCTAGTAGGAATACAAAATTGTACAGAGATAGTTTGGCAGTTTCTTATGCAGCTAAACATAGTCTTACAGCAATGTTGTCCTATGTATTTAAACAACTGAAGTAAACATATGTCCACATCAAAACCTGCACATGAATATTTATAGTAGTTTTATTCACAACAGCCAAAACCTCAAAGCAACCAAGATGTCCTTTGGTGGATGAATAAATGGCCATAGGTCCAGACAATAGAACATTTTTCAGTACTAAAAAGAAATGAGTTCTCAAGCTATGAAAAGACATGGAGGAAGCTTAAATCCATATTGCTAGGTGAAAGAAGCCTGTCTGCAAAGGCTACATGCTACATGATGCCAACTCTATGACATTCAGGAAAACTATAGAGACAGTAAAAAGATCAGTGGTTGCCAGGAGTCCTGAGGAAGGTAAGAGGGGTGAATGGATGGAGCACAGGGGATTTTTAGGTGGTCCAATTATTCTGTATGCTATTGAAGTGGGAGATACATCACATGGATTTTCAAAATCCAGAGAAGTGTCCAACACAAAGAGTAAATTTAAACCACGAACTTTAGGAAACAGTAATGTATCAATATTGGTGCATTAATTGTAACAAATGTACCATGTTGTACACTATGCAAGCTCATAATAGGAGAAAGTGTATGAGAGTGAGAAAGTGTAGGGGAACTCTGTATTTTCTGCATACTTTTTCTCTCAATCTAAGATTATTTCTAACTAAATAATAAATAAATCTAATTTATCATCTAAGAAATAAATCCATTAAGTTAAAAAAAATTTGAGGTATAACATAAAGTCCAGAAAAAGAGGGCTGGTTTAATTTTAAAAGGCACTTGTATACTATGCAATACAATATGCCCAGGAAGAAAATAAAGAAATATTGCTGTATGTGGCAGTATTATCTGCAAGACATATCTTTTTTTTTTTTTTTCTCCCAGAGTCTCGCTCTGCTGCCCAGACTGGAGTGCAGTGGCACAATCTCAGCTCATTGCAACCACCGCCTCCTGGGTTCAAGTGATTCCCCTGACTGTAGCTGGGATTACAGGCATTCGCCACCATGTCCAGCTAACTGTTGTATTTTTAGTAGAGACAGGATTTCGCCATGTTGGCCCAGCTAGTCTGGAACTCTTGACCTCAGGTGATCCGCCCACCTCAGCCTCCCAAAGTGCTGGGATTAAATGCGTGAGCCACAGTGCCTGGTCTATCTTGAAGAATTAATGCAGAATAGTATCTAAGTGGGATCTCACTTGTGTGGAATATTCAGAGGTCTGAGCTTGTGATTACCAAGGAAGTTTGTGGGAGGTCCATGGAAATTATTAACGTTTTCAGTGGTAACCCGCAGGAATTCCAGAGAAGGGTGAGGGTCAGACTTTCAGTTTACACACTATTTGAAATTCCTATCATGAATAAAACAAAAGGCCGAGGTCTGTACTGTTTTAAATTCTTATCATAAGTATGTATTATTTTCATTTTTGAAAAGACAAACAAAATGACCGCCCTGGAGTCAAACAGACTGAAGTATGAATTCCAGCAGTTGAATTCCAGAGTTTAAATGCAGCAGCCATCGTGGGGGTAAGGACAGCCCTCACTACGCTCTGAAGATGGCAAAGCACAAATATGGAAATAACCTGAATCCATGTCCACACTGAGCTACACAGCCCGCCCTGAAGCCAGTTACCACCTAAATTCTTCAGTGGGAAGGTGAACATTCTATAATAATTGTTAATTGTTTAGGTAACTTTCAGTTCAAAGTTAAGTTACTTGCAGCTGAACATGTCCTCAGGAAGACAGGGGCTCAAAGAGGCCTTGTGTGCATGAAAGGAGAGAGGAATGGGTGTTCAAGACACAGCCACTTCCTTGACTCCCTCCCCAGGAAGAAGGGAAGCCCAGCCCTTTGCGGGTGTCATGGGGCAAACCACCAAACTGGGATTCAGCCTGGGAGGCTACGTCTGTTCTTGGCTTCACCCAGGAAGGAATTCAAAAGCCAGTCAACAGAGTAAAGTGAAAGCAAGTTTATCAAGAAAGTAAAGGGGCCAGCTGCAGTGGCTCACATCTGTAATCCCAGCACTTTGGGAACCCAAAGAGGGTGGATCACTTGAGACCAGGCGTTCAAGACCAACCTGGTCAACGTGGTGAAACTCCATCTCTACTAAAAATACAAAAATTAGCCAGGCGTGGTGGTGAGCACCTGTAGTCCCAGATACTCGGTAGGCTGAGGCTGAAGCTGGAGAATCGCTTGAACCTAGAGGCTGAGGTTGCAGTGAGCGAGACTGTGCCACTTGCACTCCAGCCTGCAAGACGTCTCAAAAAAAAAAAAAAAAGATGAAGGCAGACCAAAGGTTTGCACCGCCAGATTTGCACAAAGGCACAGCTTAGAGGGGAAAGAGAGGAAGGCCTTTTTATCCAGCCCCTCACTAGGATGAGCTGCATCTGGAGTCAAAGGTGTAAGTGGGGCGCGGGACTGCAGCTCAGGGCCTTGGGAGCCCTCCCCTGCGCCGCCCCACCGGGACTCCTCCCTTCTGAATCCCTGCAGGCTCCGGGGGTCCCAGCTCTGGAGCCAGATGCCCACCAGGAGGTGTCGGCTCCTGTCACGGGCCGCACCGCCCAGGACCATGCCTGGCCCCGGACCCATGCCTGTCTGGGGACACACACCTGACCGCAAACTAGGCCACGGGATCAGCCACAAGCCACCCTCCCCAGTGCCGCCCTGCACTGCGGATCAGGGTAGGAGATTAGAGTAGGAACGCTGGGGGGCCTATCTGCTCCCAGTCCCTATGACACAGGGACTAAGAGTAGTGGGAGAGGAGGAGGAGAAGTCAGGCAGGGACTAGGCACAAAATTTAAGGCAACACTAAGTGATTCGGTAACCATAAGATAAATAATATTTTAATTATTTTAATGTAGTGTTTTAAAATCAAAACTAATGAAAAAAATGATAAAATATAAAAAATTTCAATAGAACAGCATCTGACTTCCTGCCCAGCTGTCCTACAGTATCCCAGGTGCCAGCCCCCTGTGTCCACACCCCTGCTGGTTCCCGCCCCACCCCTTCCCCCAGCCCAGGGGGCTTCCACCCCTTCAAGAATTCAAATTCACAAGAAGCCCTTGCCCTTCTCCCTGAATCCCCCCAACTCTGAAGAGAAAAAAATCAAACCAGAGAGTTTTCCTCAAGAGTTGCAGGCTGGGCTTACAAAAGCCACAAAGCTTGCATACAAAATGACACCCTTGGCCACCATCTCCCAGTCTGTTGACTGCTAACAATGAGAAGTGAACAGAGGGAAGGCAGAAGGCTGCAGGAGAGGGGCCAGATGGGCAGCAACAGGAAACAAATCTGAGTGGAGGGGACAATTCTACCCCTCCCAGGGTTCCAGCCCCAACAGAGGCGCCCTACTTGGGCCTTGCTCAGGCCTGGGAAGGTGATATGGTTTGGCTGTGTCCCTGCCCAAAATCTCATCTTGAATTGTAATCCCCATAATCCCCACGTGTCAAGGGAGAGACCAGGTGGAGGTGATGGAATCATGGGGGCGGTTCCCCCATGCTGCTCTTGTGATAGTAAGTTCTCACGAGATCTGATGGTTTTATACGTGTTTGGTAGTTCCTCCCACGTTCATTCTCTTTCCTGCTTCCTTGTGAAGAATGTGCCTTGCGTCTCCTTCGCAGTCTGCCATGACTGTAAGTTTCCTGAGGCTTCCCTGGCCACGTGGAACTGTGAGTCAATTAAACCTCTTTCCTTTATAAATTACCCAGTCTCGGGGCAGTTCTTTATAGCAGCATGAAAACGGACTAATACGGAGGGGTCAAAGACAGAAATCTCCTCCTCCAGTCCCTAGCCCTGGCTCTTGGACATGAATCCAGTTCCTGACAGAAGAGAAGCACACAGGTGGGTCAGTGCAGTGTGTCCCCACAGGGGCTCAGGCCACACCCCAATCCAATTACAAGCCATGCAAGACGATTCTGAAAACATGGACGAGGAGATGGCCTGCCTAAAGCCAGCAGATGGGTGCCACCCACCTGATGTACCTCTCCAGCAGCCTAGCCAACCAGCCCCCAACAAGGGCCACCAAAAGTTAGGACCGATGGGGTGGCCTTCCAGCCTGACCAAAGTCCTTCCATTCACCCAGCAGGACCACTCACAACCGATTTCTCATTCTCGGCAAAAGCAATGGAAACTTGGCACAGCAACCCCAGGAAGATCTCCCTCTGTAAGGAGATGCTCAGATGTTTTGGCTTGTGTCCAAAGAGGGGAAGGACAGGTGGAGAGAAAAGGCCTAGACCCATGTAAATCAGAAATGCCAAGACCCAGACGCAGCCACAGCTGGGGCCTGGTGTGGGGAATGGCCCAGACCACAAGAAGAGAGACTACTGTACGGAGCCAGAAGGTGAAGGCAAGTAAATCCTTGGCACAAAGCGGGGGGAGGCAGGAACAAGGACAGTAGATAGCGGGGAGGCAGACAGGTTCTGAATAACCCGGAACAAAGAGAACATGAAACCAAAAAAGAAGAACAAAGAGAAATGGGGGATGGCAATGACACAGCACCCAGGGCAGTGGGTGCAGGACTAGCAGAGGTCCCCCGACTTGTCCTTGGCTGTGCACACACAGAGGTACTGCAGTCCTGGGGCCATGTTCATAGGATACAGAGAAAGAACACTCTGTCTTTTCTCAGGAAAGCTGCAGGGAAATGAAAAACTCCAGGCAGGACAGACCGGGCAAGCACTGCATGGCTAAAAGCACACACCTTAAAACTAGACACATCCCCCTGCCCTGAGCCCCAGATGTCAATGGCCATATTCTCACAATTTTCATATTCCCTCCCAACAAAGTAGGGCCACGAAAGATGAATTTTAGGATATCCACTTGGGGAGCTCGTATTTTGGGGCCAGACCTGCCTCCTTGCTGAACTATCTCAGGCTTGGAGTGGGAGAGGCCAGGCGGGAGTACTGGAGAGTGACTGCACAAGTGAGCCAAGGTGACATTCACCCAACTCTTGGGACAAGGGAGTCAGAGCCCGCCACCCATCCCCAATCCTATAGGCCCATATCACTTTGGTTTCGCTTGTTTCTTTTTTAGTAAACAACTTTCTTCAGGTGTTTTTCTGGTTTATTATTTCTGTGTAGCCACAGCAACAGAACTAGCCCCATGTCTCTCAATCAGGGAGGTCCCCAGCCAGCTTTGGAAAGACACCCATCAAAAAGAGCTAGCAAACCTAAAGAAGGGTTCAATAGGGAAGATACCAGCGGCCGACTGCAGAGGGGCTCCGTTCCTCTGACCCTCAGTCACTTCCCAGGAAGCATGCAGAGGAGCCTGGGTGTGCCAGAAACAACCTTTCATAATACGAGATGGACAGGAAAGAGGCCAAGGGCAGGCAGTTCCCAATCTACAAAAGGGCAAGAAGGTGGAGTCCATACTTCTTTCTCGTCTTTTCTTTTTTTGAGACAGGGTCTGGCTCCATCACCCAGGCTGGAGCACAGTGGCACTATCTCAGCTCACTGCAACCTCTGCCTCCTTGGCTCAAGCAATCCTCCCACCTCAACCCTCCGAGTAGCTGAGGCTACAGATGCACACCACCATGCCCAGCTAATTTTTGTATTTTTTGTAGACAGGATTTTGCCATATTGCCCAAGCTGGTCTCGAGCTCCTGAGCTCAAGCAATCAGCCCACCTCAGCCTCCCAAAGTGCTGGGATTACAGGCATGAGCCACTGTAACAGGCGGAGTCCACACTTCTAAGCTTGCTGTTGCTCTCAGACTTGCAGACCAGCCTATGAAACAGAATTAGGTAAGAGCTGAGAAAGGGAAGTGGCCACGACAGAACCAGTTCTGCTGAGAACGAGGACTCGAGTCAGGCTATGCTACCTTCCTTCCATGGCCATGGGAAAAACGGGTGGGTGCTGTTGGCGTGACAGATCTGGATCTTAACAGATCAGACTTAAACTAATTTGCTCATGATGAAGGTGTGGATTTGGAGGGACCTGGGAATCTCACAGACCTACAGGATGTCCCAGCGATACGTCCTGGGCTTCATACCAGCCCTGCCCTGCCTGAAAAGTTGGATGAAAACTGATAAAGGACTAGTCATAGCTTCAGATGGCAAAATCAGGCCAGGCCAGAATGAAAAAAGAGAAGGAATTTAACATGGGCACATGCCAAGCTCTGCATTTAACGAACCAAGACTGCTTGGCATGAACAAAACTGAGACAGAATAATGCATGGAGAAAAGGTCTGGGCATTTGTGGGCCACAAGCTTGCCATGAGACGGACGCAAATGTCAGTGGGTGCACCCCCAAATGCCTGTGACTCCCTCTGGTGGTTTCTGTGCACAACTTCGCCCAAAATAGGCCCTACAACTCCATGGGGAGACCTACCCTGGGGCTTCTAGAGCTTCCTAGCCTGCGTGCCAGAGAGCAGAAGTGCCTGGAGGCTACATCTCCACCCCTGGGTAGTCCTTACTCTGAGGTGGGATTGCACCCAGGGCTCCCCTTTAGGGTCTGGCTTGGACTGAAATCACACCCTGCCTTGCCTTCTGTCCCTCCCCTAATTTGCTCTCCCCTCCCTGTTAACTCCAGCATCCTCATCTCAGCAGAAGCTTCTGGAGAACCCAACCCAAGATGAGTGGTGAGGGCTGGGGTAGCCCTCCTCAATGTACTCTGGGAACTACATTTTCAGAGGCCCCTTTCAGAAGGCACAAGTCCGAGGCAGGGTGCAAAGCTGTGGGCAAAGAACCTGGAAAGAGGCTCTGAACAAGGAACTTTTAAGGAAGTGGGATGTGGGCTTTGATCACAGCCAAGCTAGCAAGGTAAGAGCTGGCCCCTGAATGTGTCTATGAGAGGGGTGCCCAACACTACCAGCCTGTGTGCTGAGCACTAACTCAGTGCCAGGCACTACCTGGGTTACTCTATTTAATCTCCACACCAAGCATGTGAAGGAGGCACCATCGTCACCCCATCTTACAGATGAGGAAGATCATCAAGGCTTGCAACTTGCCCAAGATCACATGGCTATAGGTGTGGACCAAGATTCAAACTCCAGCTTTAGCCCACTAAGCTACAGTGGCCGACCCCAGCCCAAAGTGTTAGGACCTGTGTGCCGGAGACCCCTTCAGCTCTCGTAAAGTCAGGATCTAACATGTCTAGGGGGACGGAGACCCAATCCAGGTGACACAGGAGGTAAGATCACAGTGGAACAGGCCATCCCTGCTTTTCCACCACCATCAGCACTGTGACCTCAGGCCAGCTCCACTCTACAAGTTTCTTGTGAGAGTGATGGCAGCCTGGGGCCAGACAAGGGATGCATGTCTTGTGTCCTGGACACAAGACAGGCATGCCCAGAGGTGACAAACTCCAGGAAGCCAGGCCTCAGCTGTCGGAGGTCCCGAATGCCACAGAAGGAGAGCAGGTGGGCAGAAGTGGGGATCCCCTGGAGAAGACAGAGGGGGGATTCCTGCTGAGACAAGGGGCTCTAGAACTCTGGGATTTATGCTCCAAAAAGCAGAATTTACCATGACAAAGTAAACAAGACCAGCCAGGA